>NC_072430.2:26609615-26913461 GCF_028878055.3 Symphalangus syndactylus
CTCCGTCTCAAAAAAAAAAAAAAAAAAAGCAAACAAAGAACAAGTGGAAACACACAGTCTCTTATGGCCCAGGCTGAGAACTGGTACACTGTTCCTTCTGTCTCCTTGCCATTGGTCAAAGCAAGTCACATGCTCAACCTCAATGTCAGTAGGGCAGGGAAATCTACTCTGCCCCATGAGGCTGTGGCAAGCACGTGGGTGTATAATAAAAGCATAAGGGAGTAAAGACTTGCAACCAATAATCCCATATGCCCAGGCAAACCCATCAAGTTGATCTCTGTCTTGCAAGTGGCTGAGGATGGGCCACTCCAGCACTGTTTTCCTCCAAACCATATCCAAGGATTACCAGAAGGATGCATTCCCACAGGGATCTTGGTGGGGGGAAAAAAGCTCAGACACAAAATCAAGTGCATTTTGGAGCATTTTGCAAGCATGAAGTATACAGCGTAAATAAACAGACAAAGTAATTCTTCTCATTTTGCCCTGTGCTATTAGGAGTGTTCATTCAAATCCTTCCTAACAGGGTGTTTAATTTCAAGAAGCTGAAGAATTGAGCTGACGATGTGTTGTTTATGAGCAAATTCCAGGGTCTGGAATTAAGAAGAAAGCATAGTTCAAGCCTGCAGATTATCTTTCCCCGTTAGGATGGAGCCTCCACTTTCACCTGACAACACCCCTTCCTTTCAGCAATGCCCCCCTCTTTTGCTTCTCCAGGGCATCAGACCCGGTCTGATGGGAGTGCGGGGAGTCAGAGGGCAGGAGGTACTTGGGGACCCTAACTTCTGGTGAGACAGAAGCATCTGGGGCTCCAGGTGCCACCCCCCACTGTGGGGCACCCTCCATCCTTGGAGCCTGGCCCTCTCTGACCTCCCTGGGGACATTGGACGGGGCTGGAAGGAAGGTCGAGGAAGCAGGGCTGCCGGGCGGGGGATGTGGAAGGAAGTCTATATTTGCTCCCTTGCAACAGCAAAGACTGTTTACCTCCAAGTCTGTGTTTTTCAAGGAAATGGAGGCCAGCAGAGGAAAAACGCCCTTGTGAAAACATTTCCATGAATTTATGTTGTTCATCTGGAGAGGCACGGCCCCCCGGCAAGGCCTCTGGGATTCGACATGGTCAGGATGAGGCTGGCCTGCTGGATCCAGGATGGAAGAACACTAGCCAGGCCAGGAGGTGACAGGTGCCACCTTGGCTCAGCAGAGCCAAAGAGCAATGCACACACATCCCCCAAGGCCTCTCACTCGCATCCAAATCTGTCTCTCATCAGCCGAAAGAGCAAGGGAACACAGTGGGGTAGAATCAGAACACCTGGGTTTGAGGTCACAGGTCTGGTCGTTGTTTTCACAAGGGCAAGGAAGTGTGACTCTGGACAAGTCACTAGGCTGCTCTGGGCCTCAAGGTCCTTTTCTTAAAGTGAGATTGAAATCTTGTACCTCTCAGGGTTGTTGTGGGGACCAAAGGAGGAAACGAGTGTGAAATGATCATTGCATCTCCTTTCTGAACAGGGCAAGGCCAGGGCCTTGGGAGAGCTCTCCTGAGGCACAGCTCCCGTGCCGGAATGGTTCTGTGGAATAAGTTCTAGGAAGCTATTTCACACCTGTAATCCCAGCACTTTGGGAGGCCGAAGTGGGCAGATCACTTGAGGTCAGGAGTTTCAGACCAGCCTAGCATGGTGAGACACTATCTCTACTAAAAATGCAAAAAATTAGCCGGGCATGGTGGCAGGTGCCTATGGTCTCAGCTACTCGGGAGGCTGAGGCTGGAGAATCACTTGAACACAGGAGGCAGAGTGAGCCGAGATTGCACCACTGCACTCCAGCCTGAGCAACAGAGAGAGATTCCGTCTCACACAAAAAAAGTTCTAGGAAGCTGCTGAACTACACCAGGGATGATAATCAGTGTTCTGGTACCACCCGACGTACTTTGTCCAGGCCAGACGAGAAACTTGGGCAGCCGGGGCAATGCATGGGAGATTTGCAAGGAAGTCTCACTGGACGAGGGAGGAAGGCCTTGGAAGGTAAGTAGCTACTTAGAGTAATAGCACTTAGTGCTAAAGAAGCCGTATGTAGATAATAAGTGGGGCAGGCACTCCGGGCAGGGAGAGTGCTGACAGCAGCGGTCTGGTGGATGGACTCCTGCCAAGTGCTTGGAAGAGGCCGACTGGATCCGTGTGCTGAGTGAAGGAATAGCACTGAGCAGCGGTGGGGGTGTGGGAAGAAGGGAGAGAAAATGAAGGGGAGAGATGACAAGACCCTTGAATGCCAGGCCCAGGGTTGAGTGTTTGTCCCAAGTAGAATTTTTTCAGGAGGGGATGATCATAAAACCAACTCAAACTGGCTTCAGCACAAAAAAGAATGAATTGGCTCATATAAAAAGAATGAATTGGCTCATAAAAAGAATGAATTGGCTCATATAACTGAAGAGTTTGGGTGTGGGGCTGGGTAGTACAGGCTGCTTTCTCCAGGGAGGCTTCCCCATTCGTGGGCTCAGGAGGACTGCCTTCAAAATCATGCTTCCAGGTTCCAGGCCAGAGGAAGACGGGCGTCTCTCTCACTCCAGGCCAGCATCTAATTACAGGTCACTTGCTCCAATTGGGATCCTTACCTGTCCTTTAACCAATCCCTGTGGCAAGTCAGGCCTCTCTCCTGGAACTGGGGAAGGCATTAAGTTCTATACAAATATGCGGTTGAGCCTGGAGGATGGTGGTTTCCTGTGAATGTGAAGGAAACCGTTCCCAGAAGAAGAGGGCAGCAGGCAAGCCCTGGGGCTCCTCCCGCCAGCGGTGTGGAACGGCAGCAAGGGGCCCACCAGGGCGGCATCCCCATCCTCCTGCCTCAGCCTCCCAAAGAGCTGGGATTACAGGCCTCAGCCACCACACCCAGCCGGACCCTGCATTTATTTTATTTTACTTTATTTTATTTTATTTCATTTCATTTCATTTTAGAGACAGAGTTTCACTCTGTCACCCAGGCTAGAGTGCAGTGGCACTATGTTGGCTCACTGCAACTTCTACCTCTTGGCTTAGTGCAACCTGTACCTCCCAGGCTGAAGCAATCCTCCCACCTCAGCCTCCTGAGTAGCTGGGACTACAGGTGTGCACCACCACGCCCAGCTAATTTTTGTATTTTTTGTAGCAGTGCGGTTTGCCATGTTGCCCAGGCTGGTCTCGAGCTCCTGGGCTCAAGCAATCTGCCCACCTTAGCCTCCCAAAGTGCTGGGATTATAGGCATGAGCCACTGTACCTGGTACAGACCCAGCATTTAGACAGTGACCCAATGGCCTCCACAAACAGTGAGTGAGCTCAGTCCCCACTTACCCACAGCAACCCCATGCAACACTGAGGACACCCCCTCACCTCTCAGGCCCTGCAGACAGAGAGTGCAACAGGCCAGCTGGGGCTGGAGTGATGGCTGAGCCGAGAGCTGGGGTTTGGGCAGGGCCTCAGCTCCTAGCCTTCCCTCCACCAGTGCCCATTTGGCTTCACCAGCTCCTCCCCATCCTCATATGATTGCTCCCTTTAATCCAGCAAAAAGCTTTTACCTTGTTTCATCTGCAGAGGAGCCCGAGGATTTAGATTTTTGCACTTTAAATGTTTATTCATGTTTTGATTTAAATCCCTAAAACTAATTCTAGGCATTCCATGAGCCACATGGCCCCCTAAGATCCTGAACCCTTTTCTCGTTCCAGGCCAGTGTCTCATCAGACTAATATGATACAGTAGGATTTGTATGTGTGTGTGTTTTTAATAGAGAAAAACAAAAACCAGGAGGGTTTTGGAAACATTAAACTGTTGTTTAGGTCTTTTAAATTTTGGATGGTTTCCATGGTAACTGGTAAGTTTGCTTCTTTGTTCTCTCCAGTTTTCTGGAGAGGCCAAGGCAGCTCTCCACAGCTTCTCAAGTAGGCTTGGATCAAAGTCCAGGCATGGGAAGGGGGCAAGCCGCAGCTCCAGTGTTACAAGCTGCCCCCCAGGATTCACCACCGACTGGGCGAAGCTGGAGTCTGAACAGGCCTCATGTAGACCTTACTCCCCTTCCCACGTCTCCCTGAGGCTCAGGGCAATTCCATCGAGCTCCGAAGAGTCCACGTGTCAGAGGTGTTTGAACCAGAGCATCTCTATCTTAAATAGGCGCAGGGTGAAATGAAGCTGAGACCTACTGGGCCGCATTCCCAGGAGGTTAAGGCATTCTCAGTCACACGATGAGACAGGAGGTCAGCACAAGATGCATGTCACAAGACCTTGCTGATAAAACAGATTGTGGTAAAGAAGCCGGCCAAATCCCACCAAAACCAAGATGGCGATTACGAGAGTGACCTCTGGTCCTCCTCACTGCTACACTCCCACTAGCACCATGAGAGTTTACAAATGCCATGGCAACATCAGGAGGTTGCCCTATATGATCTAAAAAGAGGAGGCATGAATAATCCACCCCTTGTTTAGCATATAATTAAAAAATTACCATAAAAATGGGCAATCAGAAGCCCTGGGGGCTACTCTGTCTATGGAGTAGCCATTCTTTTATTCCTTTACTTTCTTCATAAACTTGCTTTCACTTTGCACAACGGACTCACTCTGAATTCTTTCTTGTGTGAGATCCAAGAACCCTCTCTTTAATCGGGACCCCTTTCCAGTAACACATGTGCCTGCTAGAAGCCCAGGTCTCAGGCTGCAGGGTTCGAGGGCGGGGTGGGAGCGCGCACCCTGTCCCAGCCTTCCTGAGATGCCTGTCTGCGCACCCGGACACCCTAATGCCTGGGCCTGTGAAGGGCAGCCTTGAGCTCTTCCTCCTGGGAGCCAGGCTGGGGTCCCCCTCGCTGTTCTCTGGGCTCAGCTGGTTGTGCAGCCTCAGCCCCAGGGCCCCAGCTGAATCTGGAAAACTGCTATGCTCAGAGGTCTCGCTTCCCAGAGGGGCCTATTCTGGTGTTGAGCCTCCGTTTTGCCAGCTGGAGTCCCCAGAGTCCCACTCACGATGCTTTCTGCTTTTGGCCCCTTCCCCTCATTCTCTAAAATGGTATCTGTCAGCTCTTGTCCTGATGCACCATGTCGTAAATACAATGTAGTGGGTATGCCACTAAATTGGCAGGACACACTGCCAGTGTCCTGGCAGGCAGGCGACAGGGGCCACACTCAGACAGGGGGATTGGGGCTGTCTACAAGGTATGGGCGAGGTTAGGGCTACCAACACAGGATGTCGAAGCATCCCAGGGCTAGACAGGCACCAGCCCCTAGCCTTAAGGGGTCGAAGGGTGGGCCTGAGCCAGAGTGGCAGGAAAGGGCTGTCCACAAAGGCTGGGACCCTCACTGAAGGACACAGCCATTGCTAACGCACAGCCCAGCTGCCACTTGGCCATCAACACCTGGCCTCACTCTCTCCCTCCTCAGTCACCCATAGTGCCTCCCTTTGGCCAGCCCTGCCTGGAAGCCAGAGGCAGGGACGCCAATGATGACGTGGAGCCAGGGCAGGGAAGGGCCAGGAGTGAGACTGGGTGGCAGAGCAGAACCAGCTCCACAGGGCCCAGCAGCTCCCCACTGTCCAGGGGAGGAGCCGAGGTGCCCCACAACCTATGCTGCTGGTGAGTCCCATACCTCTCCCCAGCCCTCCTATTCACAATCAGGACACTTCTGCCGGGGAGGAGGCGCTGGGCCTTGTTGCCTCCAACTTGCCTGCTCAGAGCTGGGGCCTGCGCCGGGCTCTGTGAGGATGGGTCGATAGGACCAGCCCTGGCCCCTGAGACGCTCTCAGCCTAGTGCACTGGGTGGGAAAGAGGACTGGGAACAAGAGGCCTGGGCCTGGAAGATGCCTGGCTCCAGGCACCCATGCCCATCTGTCACCACACACACCTCGGGCCAATGCTCGTGGACCAGGGTGGCAGGCTGAGTCATTTGGACCTAGCCTCTAGAAGCAAGCCAGAGAATCCAGGGGAGGAACTGATGGGTGGTGTGCCCGGAAGTAAATTTGGGTTAAATGCAAATAATTTTTAAAAAGTCTAAGCAGGCCAGGCGGGGTGGCTCACACCTGTAATCCCAGCACTTTGGGAGGCCAAGGCAGGTGGATCACTTGAGGTCAGGAGTTCAAGACTAGCCTGACCAACATGGTGAAACTCTGTCTCTATTAAAAATGCAAAAATTAGCCAGGTATCATGGCACATGCTTGTAGTCCCAGCTACTCAGGAGGCTGAGGCAGGAGAATTGCTTGAACCCGGGAGTGGAGGTTGCAATGAGCCGAGATCGTGCCACTGCACTCTAGCCTGGGTGACAGAGTAAGACTCTATCTCAAAGAATAGATAAATAAATAAATATTTAAAAATAAAAAAGAAGGTCTAAGCAGCCATCATCGAAAAAGACATACACCCCCCGAGTCTCCAGAGGCACGGGGGTCGGGGTCCAGGCAAGACAATGTGGCTGCTTTCTGGGCATGAGCAGAGACCACAGGATGGGGAGAAGGGGCCATCTGGCCGTCTGGAAGGAACAATGTTCTAGACCGAAGGAACAACAAGGGCAAAGGCCCTGAGGCAAGAGCACATTTGGTGAGCACAAGAAGCAACAAGGCAGAGTGTGAGACAGGTAGAGGGATAGGAGAGAGGCCACAAAGGAGGCCAGGGGCCAAGACACATAGGCTGTCAAAGGAAGGAATGAAAAGGGGAGCCACTGGAGGACGCTGAGTAGAGAAGAGACGGCTTGCATGCTCAGACACTGGGTTTGCACCAGAGGATGAGCAGAGGGTGGGGACGAATATTCTGTCTTCGCTCAAGGGAAAGCTTTCAAAGGCCAAGTCCCAGTGGTCATGTGCGGTGGCCCACAACCGTAATCCCAGCACTTTGGGAGGCCTAGGTGGGTGAATTATCTGAGGTCAGGAGTTCAAGATCAGCCTGGCCAACATGGTGGAATCCCATCTCTACTGAAAAAAAAAAAAATACAAAAATTAGCCTGGAATGGTAGCCTGTGCCTGTAATTCTAGCTACTTGGGAGGCTGAGGCACGAGAATCACTTGAACCCGGGAGGCGGAAGTTGCAGTGAGCTGAGATTGAGCCAGCCTGGGTAACAGAGTGAGACTCTGTCTAAATAAATAAATAAATAAATAAATAAATAAATAAATGCCAAGTCCCAGGGAGGGAGAAAGGCTGGGGCAGGGCGTAGAGGCCAGAGGGAGGCCTGGGATATTTGGCCTTGGCCCAGGACTCAGGGCTGAGTGCCGCAGGCCTCGGCACACCTCCTGGCAGCCCAGGGACGAAGGCTTCGTCCATCTGCCCACCTGTGTACTCCTCCCTCTGCTCCCAGGAGTTTTGTCGCCACCACTGTGACAACACTGACCTTTGAAAATGATCACTGTCAACTGAGCTATATCCTCTCCATGCTGTAGGCTCCTGGGGGGACTCTGTGCTAAATGAAAGTGATTGTCACATGGATCCATCAGCCCTAGGGTCAGGGGCTCTCAGGTGTTCAGCCTGGAGGCCCCTCTGTTTCATGCAGGCCTCATCTGCTCAAGGCCAGGCCCCATGCTAGGACACAGCAGTGTGGAGACAAGTGACTGATGCCACGAATCCCCAGAGCAGGTGCTGAACAATGCTTGAGTAGATGGGATGACCTCTGAGGCTTTGTCACCCATCAGTAGGTCGCAGTTTCCCACCGTGGTGGGGAGGGGACACACATCTTCCCAGCTGTCAGCAGACGGGCTAAGACAGCATCTGTAACCCAAGGCTTTTCAGGGAGAGTGCATCAGTCGCAGTGTTTGAAGAGGGAGACTGGCTCCTTGGAGGACATGACAGTGAACCTGGGCCTGGAAGGACCAGTGTTGTCTGTGAACCTTGGACTTACCAAGTGGGAATCTCTGGGGCAGGGGCTGGAATTCTGTGTCTGTAACAGCAACTTGGCTGATTCTGAAGGGAGGCACCCCAGGTTGAAGGTGCATCTGGAGCAGAGGCCCAGCAGGGGTCTGGCAGAGTGTGTCTGGGGGACAGTGCGTGGAGCTGTGCAGTGGACAGGGAGAAAACCACAGGGAATGGCCCTGGGAAGGAGTGTGTATGGGGTCGAATAACCGAACGAAGCAACTAACGCACAGTGTGACATGCCCACGTGCATACAGCTGCAGCCCGTGTGGGTGTGGAAGATCCCATAGGCCCCTCCTACTTATCAGAATCGCTTCTTGGGAGGCATCCCGAGCCTATGGATTTTAACTGGGTGAAGGCCTCCCGAATACCCAGGAGAGGAAATTAATTAAAATACATCAGGGCCGGGAGCGGTGGCTCACGCCTGTAATCCCAGCACTTTGGGAGGCCAAGGCGGGCAGATCACGAGGTCAGGAGATCGAGACCATCCTGGCTAACACGGTGAAACCCCGTCTCTACTAAAAATATAAAAAATTAGCCGGGCGTGGTGGTGGGCGCCGGTAGTCCCAGCTACTCAGGAGGCTGAGGCAGGAGAATGGCATGAACCTGGGAGGCAGAGTTTGCAGTGAGTAGAGATTGCACCACAGCATTCCAGCCTGGGAGAAAGATCAAGACTCCGTCTCAAAAAAAAAAAAAAAAAAAAAGCATCAGGCCAGGCGTGGTGGCTCATGCCTGTAATCTCAGCGCTTCGGGAGGCCAAGGTGGGCAGATCACTCGAGGTCAAGAGATCGAGACCAGTCTGGCCAACATGGTGAAACCCCATCTCTACTAAAAATACAAAAATAAGCCAGGTGTGGTGGCAGGCACCTGTAATCCCAGCTACTCGGGAGGCTGAGGCAGGAGAATCACTTGAACCCGGGAGGCAGAGACTGCAGTGAGCTGAGATCGTACCACTGCACTCCAGCCTGGGTGACAGAGTGAGACTGTCTCAGAAAAATAAAAAAGTGCATCAGTGTGTTCATCAGCTGGCCAAACAGGTAGACCTATTTGACACTGCCACTGGACCACCTGCGAGGTAAGTTCTGTTGGGAGCTGAGAAAGACAGGCCTCCAGAATGGCATGAGGCAGAACTGGAAGAGAAAACTTGGCCGATTAGGCCATTGTGTCCATGGGGGACTGCCCAGGAGGCAATCAGAACATCGAATGGGGGAATCCAGTCATTTGTGGCTTGCTGGGTGGAAGGTGCTGGCTGGGGCATCGGGAAGCCGGGGTTCAGCCCCGGGCTTACCACCCTCTGCATGTGGGACCTTTGTTGGTTCTCTGTCTCTGTTTGGGACCAAATTCTTCACCTATTAAGTGGGAGCCTAGGGCTGGCTGTGGTGGCTCATGCCTGTCATCCCAGAACTTCAAGAGGCCAAGGTGGGAGGATCACCTGAGGCCGGGAGTTCAAGACTAGCCATGGCAACATAGCTGGATGCTATCTCTACCGAAAAAAAAAAAAAGGAGAGCCTAGACCAGTTATCTCAGCATAACTTTCCAGCTTCAAACATTAAGAAAACCAGCCTCATTCTACCTCTTCCTTGGGAGGACTCTGGAGAAACCCTGGGTGTGGCAGGGTTTTCTCCCTGCCAATATGCTTGGCATTCAGGGAGAGCAGGATGTCACTGAGGCTGCCTGCTGCCAGAGCCCGGGCCAGGAGGCCTGCAGGACCGCCTGGAGCAGGTGAGGATTCAGGATGTGAGTGGGTTTTTCCCTGAAGCTTCTCAGGCCAGAGCCGAGGGAAATATCAGCATCCTGGCAGTTTGCCACCTGAGTCAGCCGAGCTTTGGCTCATTCGAGGAAAACTAACTGCAGGAAGCCAGGAAGTCTGATGTGTGGCAGGATGTGTGTGTGTGTGCGTGTGGGAAGGCGCATGCCCTTGTATGGGCCTATCCATGAGAAAGGGTTCACAGGTGTGCAATGCTGGCATTCGTCCGATATGCACCATCGTGGCCATAACAGCCTTAAAATATTCTAAAGCTTCCTTACCTGCTGGTAAAAGCCACCAGCCTCAACACCCCCTGAGGGCCCCCTGCTGCCCCAGCTCCCTCCCTGGACCCCTGGGACCTCCCCCATGAGCCTCCAATTGAAGGCTCTCAACCCTGCACCAGCAAAAGCAAGAGAGTATTCTGGTTGGTGGAAAGAACAGGGGACCCTCCCTGTTGTTACATATCTTGACAATTGCCCTGTGAGTATGTACATGTGTGTATGTCCGTGTGAAGGTTTGCATCTTCAAGCTCATACAGGCCAGCTTCACTAGAGAGCCTGTCACTCATTCCACGGCAGTTTAATAAAAGGTGTCCGCTTCCATTGTTTCAGAGGAAGGAGTCTGAAGTTTGGAGGCAGGAGAAAGGGGTTCCCTGCCCAGCAGGGCTCAGGGGCCCAGGTAGGGAAAGTAGCTCAGAGAAGCTGACGACCTGCCGAAATCACTCAGCTAGTAAAAAGAGGAGCTGAGGTCTGAACCCAAACATCCTGGATTGCACTAAGCCTGGGGTTTTGTGCTGTGAATCAGCCTGGGGACGAACAGCAGCAGCTGCACCTCAGCTCAGCTTCCCAGCTTGCAAAGGTTTCTTACATCTATGGAGCCTCCCAACTTATTCATTCAGGTGAGGTCTCGAGAGCTTAAGTGGCAGAGCCAGGACTCAAACCTAGGTATCAGTGACTCAGCGACTGGGTTCTTAGCACTGTCCCCACAGGCAGCAAAATGGGCACGGGGACTGTGGGGCACAAGCTATCTTCTCACTTGTGATATGCAGCATCACACACACTGGGCCAGCATTTTCTTTGGTCTCCGAAAACCTGCTAAGATACATGTATCACTCACCAAAACAAGGGAGACCAAAAGATGGGAGCAACCAAATGTCCATCAACTGATGAATGGGTAAACAAAATGTGGTATGTCCACACAATGGAATATTATTCAGCCATAAGAGGGACAAAATACTGATACCTGCTACAATGTGGATAAACCTTGAAAACACCATGCTAAGTGAAAAAAGCCAGACAAAAACCACATATGGGGGCCGGGCGCGGTGGCTCAAGCCTGTAATCCTAGCACTTTGGGAGGCCAAGGTGGGCAGATCACGAGGTCAGGAGTTCGAGACCATCCTGGCCAACATAGTGAAACCCTGTCTCTACTAAAAATACAAAAAAATTAGCAGGGTGTGGTGGCGGGCACCTGTAGTTCCAGCTACTCGGGAGGCTGAGGCAGGAGAATGGCGTGAACCTGAGAGGCGGAGCTTGCAGTGAGCCGAGATGGTGCCACTGCACTCCAGCCTGGGGGACAGAGCCAGACTCTGTCAAAAAAAAAAAAAAAACACACATATGGTACCATTCCATTTATATGAAATTTTCAGAGTAGGTAATTCCATAGAGACAGAACACAAATTGGTGGTTGCCAGGGGCTGGGAGGAAGGGGGAATGGGGAGTGAGTGCTAATGAGCACAAGGATTTCTTTTGGGTGGATGCAAATGTTTTGGAACTAGATACAGGTGGTGGTTGCACAACACTGTGAATGTACTAAATGCCATTGCATTGTACACTTTAAAATGGCTAATTTCATCTTATATGAATTTCATCACAGTTTTTAAGAAAACAAGGGAAGGCTGGGCACAGTGGCTCACGCCTGTAATCCCAGCATTTTGGGAGGCAGAGGCAGGAGGATCACTTTAGCCTAGGAGTTCGAGACCAGTCTGGGCAACATAGTGAGATCCCTCCTCTATAAAAAATAAATAAACAAACAAATAAATAAAAACAACGGGCCAGGCACGGTGGCTCACACCTGTAATCCCAGCACTTCAGGAGGCCGAGGTGGGTGGATCATGAGGTCAGGAGATCGAGACCATCCTGGCTAGCCCAGTGAAACCCTATCTCTACTAAAAACACAAAAAATTAGCCGGGTGTGGTGGCACGTACCTGTAGTCCCAGCTACTCAGGAGGCTGAGGCAGGAGAATTGCTTGAGCCTGGGAGGCAGAGGTTGCAGTGAGCCGAGATCTTGCCACTGGACTCCAGCCTGGGCAACAGAGTGAGACTCCGCCTCAAAAAAAAAAAAAAAAAAAAAACAAGGGAGAAAGGCAATTATACTGTAATATTTTAAAACAAAAAAGCTATAATGTATTAAATTTTGCTGTATGCTAGACTCTATATGAATACAATCAGAACAACATTACATTAAAGCCTCTTGGGTCCTGCCTTGCCTCTCCAGCCAGGACCATTCCTCCAGGACTGAACCCTGCCATGAACTTGCTGACCTCCCCACCTCCCCCAAACCCATAAGGAAAACTGATACACAGTCCTTTCCCCGGACTCCAATTCCTGTTACAGTTGATTGGTCCAAGGGTGGGCAGCTTAGCTAAATTGTAGCAGAATCCTTTCTCAAAAATGAAACTGGAACTAGGTGTGGTGGCGTGCGCCTGTAGTCCCAGCTATTGGGGATGCTGAGGTAGGAGGAGTGCTTGAACCCAGGAGTTTGAGGTCAGCCAGGGCAACACAGTGAGACCCCATCTCTAAAAAAATAATAAAAATAAAAAGTGTTGGAACTGGGACTGAGTCAGATTATCTCTGCCTGGCTAAAGCTGTAGGATGTAAAGCTTAGAAGTCGTGCTGGCCACGTTTCCTGCTGCAGGGAAAAACCAGTCTGCAGGAAATGGGAAGGAAGGCAAGGCACAGGACAAGAGAGAGAGTCTTGATGGAGGAGTGGGAGTCCTCAGTTCCAGAAAAGCCGAAGCGCAGGACATCTGCCCTTTGATGAGCTTGGTTGTTAGCCTGTTCTTCCCCTCATGGGACTCTCTTCTTCCGCTGAAATAAGCATTGAATTGTTGGGTGAAAACCAACATGGTCATGATATGTTTTATTTAACGCACTGGTAAATTAAGTTTAATATTTAGATTTGTATATTTTTGCATCTATGTACATAAGACCAGCCTGTAATTTTTTTTCCTTCTTCTGTTCTTATCTGGTGTGGTAATTGGTCTTAATATCAGCTCTTTTCTTTAAATTCTATTTTTCTGGAAGAACTTACCAAGAATAGGTAAAAAGTCACAGTGTGATTTTTTTAAATTCTCTGGGATGTTTTGTTTTCAGTAGTGCTTTATCTATTAGTTCAAAATAGAGGACTCCATATGGTATGGAGCTTAAAACAACCACTATTTTATTTTATCTCATGATTTTGTGGGTGAAGAATTCAGGCAGAGTTCAGCTGGACGGTTCTTCCGCTCCGTGTGGGTCAACTGAGGCTACCTGGTGTTATTCAGCTGGTGAATCACCTCGTCTAGAAGATCCAAAATGGCCTTGCTTACATGTCTGGCCCCTGGATGGGGATGGCAGAAAGAATGGCCTAGTTGACCAGGTGCAATGGCTCATGCTTATAATCCCAGCCCTTTGGGAGGCCAAGGTGGGTGGATCACTTGAGGCCAGGCATTCGAGACCAGTCTGGGCAACATGGCGAAACCCTGTCTCTACTAAAAATACAAAAAAAATAGCTGGGTGTGTTAGCACACGCCTGTAATCCCAGCTACTCAGGAGACTGAGGTGGGAGAATTGCTTGAACCTGGGAGGCAGAGGTTGCAGTAAGCCAAGATCGTGCCACTACACTCCAGCCTGGGAGACACAGTGAGACGCTGTATCAAAAAAAAAAAAAAAAAAAATGATGGGACAAAGATTCCCCTCATTCAGTGGGAAAGTAACATCATTTTATAAGCATCCATCACAAATACATATATTTTTAACTACTGCTTCAATTTCTTGAACAGTTTGTTTTAAATTTTCGATTTCTACTTGAGTCCATTTTCTAGGAAATTTAGGAAATTGTCCATTTTATGCATCTTCATATTTACTAGCATCAACTTTTTTTTTTCTTTTTTCTTTCTTTCTTTCTTTTTTTTTTTTACAGAGGGGGTATAGCTATATTGCCCAGACTAGTCTCAAACTCCTGGCCTCAAGCTATTCTCCCACATCAGCCTTCCAACGTGCTGGGATTACAGGCATGAGCCACTGCGCTTGGCCACATCAACTTTTCAATAATACGCTTTAAAAAAAAATCTCTGGTTTATGATTGCACTACTGCACTCCAGCCTGGATGACAGAACAAGACCCTGTCTCTAAAACAAACAAACAAAAAAAAAAACTATTTTTTAAAAAAAATCAGCACTCCCTGAAGTTTGTCTAATAATCTTTTTTCACTTGAAACACCAGAAATTAGATATTATAAAGCTATAATAATTAAACAGCATATGAGTGGATGCAATAATAGGAGAAAATAATCAATGATACATGAAACATCGCCTGCAATATAAGCAGGTTCCAGGATAACATTGTTTCTGTAATGTTCTCATCACTTTCTTGACTTTAAAAAAAATTGTGGTAAAACACATAAAATTAATCATTTTAACCATTGTTAAGTATACAGCTCAGTGACATTAAGTATATTCACATTGTTGTGCAGCCATCACCACCATCCATCTCCACAAGTTCGCTTTTTTTTGTTTTTGCTTTTGTCTCACTCTGTCGCCCAGACTGGTGTGCAGTGGTGTGATCTTGGCTCACTGCAACCTCTGCCTCCTGGGTTCAAGCGATTCTCCCACCTCAGCCTCCCAAGTAGCTGGGACTACAGGCACGTGCCACGATGCCTGGCTAATTTTTGTATTTCTAGTAGAGACAGGGTTTCACTGTGTTGGCCAGGCTGGTCTCGAACTCCTGACCTCAGGTGATCCACCCACTCCGGCCTCCCAAAGTGCTGGGATTACAGGTTTGAGCCACTGCAGCTGGCCCAGAAGTTTTTCATTCTACAAAACTGAAACTCTATACCTGTCAAACAGTAACGCCTCATTCCCTTGTCTGTGGCAACCATCCATTCTACTTTCTGTGTGAATTTGACTACCCTAAGTACTTCATATAAATGGAATCATACAGTATTTGTTCTTTTGTGCCTGGCTTATTTCACTTAGCATGTCTTCAAGATTCATCCACATTGTAGCATGTGTCAGAATTCCCTTCCTTTTAAAGGCTGAATAATATTCTCTTGTATGTCCATACCATATCTTGCTTATCTTTCCTTCCATCAATGGACATTTGGGTGCTTCCACATTTGCCTATTTTGAAAAATGTTGCTATGAACATAAGTGTACAAATATCTATTTAAGTCCCTGCTTTCAATTCTTTTGGGTCTATAACCAGAATTGGAATTGCTGGATCATATGGTAATTCCATGTTTAATTTTTTTGACAAACTGCCGTGCTATTTTTAAAGAGCCCACTTTTTGTCTTTGTCGATCTTCTTTGTTTTGTTTCTCATTAATTTCTGTGGTTATCCTTGATACTTTCCTTCTACTTTCTTTGAGCTTATTCTATTCTTTTGCTAGGCTAAGTTGGATGCTTAGCTTATTTATTTTTAGCCTTTCTACTTTTCCATTATAAGCATTTTAAGGCTATAATATTTTTATTTTTTTAGATGGAGTCTTGCTCTGTTGCCCAGGCTGGAGAGCAGTGGTACAATCTCAGATCACTGCAACCTCCACCGCCCAGGTTCAACCAATTCTCATGCCTCAGCCTCCTGAGTAGCTGGGACTACAGGTGCCTGCCACCACACCCAGCTAATTTTTGTGTTTTTAGTAGAAACTGGGTTTCACCATGTTGGCCAGGCTGGTCTCGAACTCCTGACCTCAGGTAATCCACACGCTTTGGCCTTCCAAAGTGCTGGGATTACAGGCATGAGCCACCACACCCAGCCAAGGCTATACATTTCTAAGTACTACTTAAGTTGTATCTCATTTTGAAATGTAGAATTTTCTTTCATTCAATCCTAAACATTTTCTAGATTTTCATTATGATTTCTTCTTACCCATGTGTTATTAGAAGTGGATTTTAATTTTCTGAACAGTTATTTTTAAAGTTGTATTTTTGGATTATTTTCTAGGTCAATATGACAGGATTTTTAAAGTAGTTGTTGAGATTTACCCTACGATCTAACAGGTAGTCAATCCTAATTATCTATTTAATTAATATCTTCTTAATTGATATTTGTTAGTAATTTTATTACACTAATATCATTAATTTGTTGTTTATATAATTATATATTTGTATTTACAATCATATATTGTAACCACATAGTTATATTATTAATTTGTGATTAATAATAGTGCTGATTAATATTTAATATTTCAAATGTACATTCTCTACTTGCTGGGTCTAATATTCTATGTATATACAACAGATCAAACTTGTTAATTCTGTAGTTCAAATCTTCTATTGTCTGGTTGATTTCTCAATTACCAGAAGGATATTAAAATCTCTATAATAATGGATTTCTTATTCTCACCATTGTTAATTCTTACTTTATGCATTTTCATGCTATGTCTGCATCAGTTCTTACATATTAAAGTTGGTATATGTTGTAGGCCAGGCATGGTGGCTCATACCTGTAATTCCAACACTTTGGAAGGCAGAGGCAGGCAGATCACTTGAGGCCAGGAGTTTGAGACCAGCCTGGCCAACATGGCAAAACCCTGTCTCTACTAAAAATACAAAAATTAGCTGGGTGTGGTGGCACATGCCAGTAATTCCAGGATTTGAACACAGATGTTTGAATACACAACCTGGGTAAATTTCACTACATCTCGTTGACTTCTCTCAAAGAGTGGTTTTAAAAAAGAAGGAGCAACCAACTCAAAACCAGTGCACTTAACGAAAACACAACCAGCCAGGTGCAGTGGCTCACGCCTGTAATCCCAGCACTTTGGGAGGCCAAGGAGGGCGGATCACCTGAGGTCAGGAGTTCAAGACCAGCCTGGCCAACATAGTGAAACCCCATCTCTACTAAAAATACAAAAAATTAGCCAGGTGTGGTGGCGGGCGCTTGTAATCCCAGCTACTTGGGAGGCTGAGGCAGGAGAATCACTTGAACCCAGGAGGCAGAGGTTGCAGTGAGTGGCGATTGTGCCACTGCACTCCAACTTGGGCGACAGAGTGAGACTCTGTCTCAAATAAATAAATTAATTAATAAAATAAAATAAAAAATAAGAAGGAGCAAAATGTTAAGCCTGACAAAGAAGTCGGGAGGGGTCCATGACAGTGAGGAAGACCAAGGTCTGCCTTGTGGAAACAGGATTAGATGTCCAGAGCTAGCTCCACCAAGCTGCAATAGCACCAGTGGGTGGGGTTAAAAGGAAGCAGATTCCAGCCTAGTAAGAATGTGCTCACAGTTAAAGCGGCTTAAAATTGAATGTTTCTTGGAGAAATAAGAAAAGAAAAATGGGAATGTGCCAAATGGCCTTTATTAGGGTATTGGTTAGCTAAACGATGCTGTATTAATACAGCCAGATCATAAAAATTATATTCAAGAATGTAAAGTGATGGAGAAATGTTCAGTAGGAAAAGTAAAAAAGAGGCTGGGTGCAGTGGCTCACGCCTGTAATCCCCAAACTTTGGGGGCCCAAGACAGGTGGATTACCTGAGGTAAGAGTTCAAGACCAGCCTGGCTAACATGGCAAAACCCCATCTCTACTAAAAATACAAAAATTAGCCAGGCGTGGTGGTGTGCACCTGTAATCCCAGCTACTTGGGAGGCTGAGGCAGGAGAATTGCTTGAACCGGGGAGAGGGAGGTTGCGGTGAGCCAAGATTGGGCTACTGCACTCTAGCCTGGGTAACAGAGAGACTTCGTCTCAGAAAAAAAAAAAAAAAAAAAGTGAAAAAGAGGATTTTAAAAGTATGAATACATGATTTCACTTATATATGTCTAGAATAGGCACATCCATGGAGACAGAAAATATAGTAGTTTCCGGGGATTAGGAGATGGGGGGAAGGAGGCAGAAAGGAAGATGGGAATCACTGCCAGTGGGTACAGGGTTTTTCAGGGTGATGAAAATGTTCTAAAATTATATAGTGGTGATGGTTGTACAACCCTGTGAATATACTAAAAACCACCAAATTGTGTATTTTTAAAAGGTGAATTTTATGGTACATAAATTATATCGTGAGGAGAAAAAGGTATGAGTAAGAAGATTATAAAATATTTGTATATATACAACATGTAATTGTACATACTAAAGAATATTATGCTTATTTAAAAAAAAAAACTTACACATACAGTGGGACACCATGTTGTAAACCCTATCTCTGCATCCATATGGTGAGAAAAAATTCCAAAAGGAAATAGAGTCTCAACTATAGTTTATAGGATATGGGTCATTTGACATCACAAATTTTAAATAATCAACAGCATTTCTATTAAATTCAGAAAAATGCTTTTGTAAAAATGGGAATGGGTTGGCCGGGCGCAGTGGCTCACGCCTGTAATCTCAGCACTTTGGGAGGCCGAGGCAGGCAGATCACGAGGTCAGGAGATTGAGACCATCCTGGCTAACACGGTGAAACCTTGTCTCTACTAAAAATACAAAAAATTAGCAGGGCGTGGTGGTGGGCATCTGTAGTCCCAGCTACTTGGGAGGCTGAGGCAGGAGAATGGTGTGAACCTGGGAGGCGGAGCTTGCAGTGAGTGGAGATCGTGCTACTGCACTCCAGCCTGGGTGACAGAGCAAGACTCCATTTAAAAAAAAAAAAAAAAGGAATGGGCTATTAATTAACTTCTTGTCATTGAAAGGGAGAAAGCCCAAGTTCTGCCTTGTGGAAGCAGGATTAGATGTCCAGTGTTAGAAGTATTCCAAGTCTGAGAATCACCAGATATGGATACCTGCACTCAGAGGAAGTTTTACCTATAATATATGACCTGTTCCTTTTAACTAAGATATGATTTTATAATTACTTTTTTACTTATTTTCCATTTTTAAAACAATCTATCTCAAATCTTGATTCTGATATGTCTATGTGGGAAAAAATCTATCTTTTGCTAAAAAATGCAGTAACTTAAAAAAAAAATCACAACTTGAAGGATATACAAAGACTCAAAATGAAAAATTAGTTTAAAAGCAAACATGCTTACATACAGCCAGGATCTAAAGATCATGTTGTAACAAAATGTTCAAATAATTATGTTGCTGGAGGAAACTCTGGATTTTCCTTTTAGCCTTTGTAAAAGTGAAAATAAAACTTTAAGATATGACATTGAAAAGACTATCTGGGGCTGGGCACAGTGACTCATCCCTATAATCCCAGCACTTTGGGAGGCCAAGGTGGGCAGATGACCTGAGGTCAGAGTTCAAAACCAGCCTGGTCAACATAGTGAAACTCCGTCTCTACTAAAAATACAAAAATTAGCCAGACGTGGTGGTGTGCACCTGTAATCCCAGCTACTCGGGAGGCTGAGGCAGGAGAATTGCTTGAACCCAGGAGGCAAAGGTTGCAGTGAGCCAAGATCACACCACTGCACTCCAGCCTGGGTGACAGAGCAAGACTCTGTCTCAAAAAAAAAAAAAAAATTATCTGAGCCAAGGCACAGTGGCTCACACTTGTAATCCCAACACTTTGGGAGGCCAAGGTGGGAGGATTTGTTGAGCCCAGGAGTTTGAGACCAGCCTAAGCAACATGTGAGACCGCGTCTGCATAAAAAACTTTAAAAATTAGCTGAGCATGGCAGCACATCCCTGTAGTCCCAGCTACTGGGGAGGCTGAGGTGGGAGGATCATTTGAACCTGGGAGGTTGAGGCTGCAGTGAGCTGTGATTGTGCACTGCACTCCAGCCTGAGTGAGAATGAGACCCCACCTCAAAAGAGAAAAAAAAACCCACAATCTGAATGTGTCAATTCACACTCATTCCTAAGGTTGCTGACACAAAGAACATAATTCTCATGAGGAAAACTGCCACTTGATTTAATCAGAGTTCAGGGGCTTTAATGGGAGTTCTGGTCCATGAGCTAACTCCTACCACTCCTTGGCAGAGAGTTGAGGGCAGTGGGAGAGAAGCATCAAGCTATAAAAAGCTTTATGTTTTATTTCCTTCTAAGGCATCCTGAGTCATTGGGTGCTCCAGCCCCTCAATGCCCGGGAAAGTTCAGCTTGAATCGGAAATGTGTGTTTTTCTAAACCGGAGCTGCTGAAAACCAGATGACGTCACTTGGACTGAATCCTTCACAGGCCCAGTGGTAGCCTCCTATTTCCGTCCTGGGAGAATGGAAGTCACTTAACAATCAGTTTCTCTGACCCAGGTTCCAATATTACATCACGTCTTAATAGCAAGCTTAACCTCCACTCCACTCCCAACATGAAGCTGCTGAGAATTTTTAAATCCCATTTGTCATCTCAAAGGACACAGCACTCCTACACAATTTTGCCTCCCATCCTTTAGGCTGCAATTTCATCTATCTAAACACAAAGTGATGCCAAACCAGGTCGGTCATAATCCTAGAAAGCCACAGGCAGAAGGTACCAAGTCCAATATGATCTTACCAAGGGGGATACCGAGGCCTGGGAAAGGTGAAGAACCTGCCTAAGGCTGGAGGGACAGAACCAAATCCAGAAGCCGGGTCTAAAGCCTCAGAGCAGAGGGCGGTCTCCATGGTGATGTCCTCGTCCTTGTAGTCCCAGCTCCTGTGTGCAGGAGGGGCTGTTTAAATGCTTCCTGGAGATGTGTCTCAAGCCTTCTGTTCAAAGCAGGGCCTTACCCCGCCCCCCTTTTCAGCCCTCTCACTCCTTCTGGGCAGAATGGGAAACACACGAGGCAGCCTGGAAAAGGCCTTTCTGGAAGCAAAGGGGGCAGAAGCAGGTGGCCTCTCCTGCTACATCTAAGAACCAGGGTCTGGGCCAGTTGACTAAGGGGAAGGCTTCAATGCCAAGGTCCTAAATTGGAGTTGCATCCCACCCCGCTTTCCTCAGCTGTCTCGCTCTTGACATGAACCAAGGTATGTGCTTGTCATCTAAAATTCCCATCTTATTGAAAAAAAAATGTATTTCTTTATACAAGTCCTAAAGAGGCTTGGATTGGGGTTAAAAGGAAACTAATCTTTATGATGTAAATTTTCCGCATAAAAAGTAAGCATGGACAAATTAATAGGCTAAGAGAATAGGTTAAAATGTCAGCTATTAACACTCAAACTACTTAAAACTAGGGTAAGGCTGTTGTGGGATGTGTCTATGGTTATTTCTGGCCCCTTGCTCTCACAGTACTAGAGACCCAAGGAAATTAAATCAGAGGGCAGGTCTATCTTGTTCAGAGGAAAAGGGATTGAAAGCTATGCAAGCTAGAAACCTACACGGTTCGCAGTTAGAGATGAAAGGCTGCAGAAATGTTTATTGAATACAGTGCCAGGTTTATAAATAAAACTTATTTACAATTTCCATAGAGTTGGTCCCCCATCAGAGAGGTGGTTAAATCTCCAAACAGTTTATCTCAAGATTTACAGAAACGTCCAAGTACATCTCCTTTTCAAAGAGCCATGGTGAAGGGCAACTTCAGTAACAAAAGAACTACCACCATCTTTGCTACAGAAGTGTTTAATAAACATCATAATAGATTTGGAGAAAGAACACACACTCCATCCATGCCACTACCTTCTTACTCCAAGGGATACAGACAGCAAAGAATTCCTGTCTCCTACAGGACAACTTCAAGGGATTAAAAAAACAGTAACTGCCAGCTGGAGGGATAGATTAAGACACATTAGTGGAAATCTAGTCACTGCCAAAGGAGAAATATATTTAGGATATACAATAAATAATTCAAATGCTTAAAATAATTGAATGAACGGAAGAGTAGACTTGACCAAATTTACATTCTTTGTTCAGGAAGAGGTTCCCAGTATGCTGAGGGGTTCGTGGTAAGCTATTCCTCTGAAGAGACACAGCAGCGCTGGGCCTACTGCACAGCCGTTCATTACAATATTGTTACAAGTACAATCAGACATGCATTTATAAAGAGAATATAAAAATATGTACAATAGCTCATTTTCAATGTGTGTAAGTTGCCGAAAGACACCAATGAAAGTGTGCAAAAATTCATTTGTCAAAAAATCAGAAAAAGCCTTCCTTGGCAACAGTGCATCAAAAGCCCATCTGAAATATCGAGATCCATTTGCCTCGCTCAACACCTACCCCAAACAGATGGAGAACAAAACTATGAAAGGGTTTGCCAAGTACTCAGCAGTTTCTTATGGCAAGTCTCAGGCTAAAGCAGGATGCCAGTTCAACTAATCACTTTATATATAAATATATGTATATATTTATAGAGTAGTTAGAAGTAGGGGCAAGAGTTTACAGGAAGGTCCTAACCAACTTCAAGGGCACTGCCATGACACCCAGCTATTTCCTCTCACAAACTCATGCAGACTAACACCCAACACCTGGGTCGGTCATCCCCCCAAATGCCGGGGGGAGGGCTACAGTGGATTCTGCCTCACCTCTGCTCAAAACTGGAACTCAGCATTCCCTGGAGGGGGAGGGTATAGGGTTTCTGGTTCCCAGACAGGATCCTGGCCATACAAGAATCCTGTTTCAAAGGTAGTCTTTTAGGATAGACTGCAGGATCACTAAGAGTCCACCCAGCTTCTAAAAAGACTTAAGGGGTTAGAAGGCTACATTTCAAAAAAACAAGTCAAATCACCCCCTCCTGCCCCCTTCGAAACTACTGAGGTCATGGAGCACAGGCCTGAGACTGGGTCAGCCAATCAGGCTCTTTGACCACCTCCTGCCACAAAAATATCCAGGACATTAACTTACCCAAACCAGGAACCCTATCTCACCAGAAGAGAAACCCCAAGGTATCCTTAGGCATTCCTTTCAGATTCAGGGAATTACAAAAGCTCATAGTGTCAACCTCTCCTCTACCAAGCCCCCAGCCCAAGGACCAGTAGCAGCAGCACATGGGCAATGTCTCCTCTCCACTGCTCCAACCCACCCCTCTGGCAGAAAATCTAACCAGCTACAAAATGCCAGAAAGACAGGGAGTAGGAGAAGGAGAAGCCAAGGGTCTCTATAAATCAGCCCTGAATGCACCTATTTGGCTGCCAAGAGCTTCTCACTGCCTTGCTAGCAGCCTGCCACTGTTCCCTGGCAAATTGAAACCACCCACGCAAACACTCAAAACCCCGATCTCCTTGCTAATAAGATACAACCAGTTAACACCGTGAAAAATGCACATCTCCAGCCTTCATTTCAAAAAAGAGCTCTGTACTAAATGCAATATGCTTTTACGGGGGGTTTTACAGGGACCAATCTCAATGCAAAGACCAGTACCAGATGTCTGAGTTTTGGTTACAGGTTTATAATTAGACACAAAATTCACTCCACACTGGAGTTTTACTTTCAAGCTGGAAGCTAGCATTAGTTCTACTTGGGGGGGAAAAAAGCAAAGTCAAGTCAACTTGGGAAAAAAAAAAAAGTAAAAGGAGGCTAAGTATAATCATAAATTAAAAGTCGCGAATCAAAGGTGACTGGTAGTGTCTTTTAGGCATGAAGAGACTGGCTTACAAAAGTGACTACTGCTTCTATCACACACAGCGAAGATTGAATTACAGACACACTAAATCATGTCTCTTGCAGATGGTCTCAAGTAGTTACATAAGACAGGTAATCAGCAGCACAATTGAGAACAACCCCTAAATACATGCTTGAGAGAAAGTGGGTTTTTTTTTCCTTAAGAGCTCTACTGCCTGAATAGATCATTAAAAGTTACCATAATTCACCTTCCCCCCTCCCTCCAGTGAAAATGCAACTAGACCTATATGTCCATAAATAGGATGAAGCAATCGGTATCTGCTTGTTTTCAGGCAAGGTCTTGGGATCAGAGGTTGGTGCTGGGGCCTTGGGAGGGAAACCCAATGCTGAGCTGTGGGCATTTAAATGTACACTGGCCTCCCCTCCACCTGCCTTGTCCCCATTTAGATCTCAGCTTTACAAAGCATTTAACACCACTTTAAGTTAATGGTCTTTTTATTGGAAAAAAAAAAAAAAAAAAAAAAAAGACTAGCATTTACAACTTGGAATGGACGTAAATTGTAATTTCTTTGAACAGCAATGTTGATGGTTGTGCTGAAGTCCACAGCCACAGCCTACTCTGCCGGCTCCAAGTCATGGTTCAGAAGGTTTTAAAAAGAGAGAGTCCAAAGATGCTCCCTTGGTAAAGGTTATTAAAAATTTGTGTGAACAGTGACAGCCTGACACCTGTTTCACTCTAGAACAATGCAGACAATGCTAAACCAACATACATGGGCATGCCACCAGGGTGTGTCATCGTCACCATGGGTGGGAGCACACGAAGTACAAGAGGACCATCCTACCAGTGGGGCCACGTCTCAACGGTTTATCCTTCACCCATTTTTCTGCACGTCATCCTGGGGTAAACCAATTTTAAATGTGTTTGTTTTCAGTAAACCAGCTATGACAATTTATACTAAACAAATTGAACTAGAACCCATTTGAATAGGTTTTGAATTTGTTTTTTCATTTTTCATTTTTAATACAAAGGCCTGACTGTGCTCAATTGTCAAGCTGCATGCATGAAAAACTGGCCAGCCCAAACAGTGTATTAATCATTAGCAAATGGAACTTTAAGGAGTCCTTATCATTAAGGTAGTACAAGTATTTATATTGTAAAACTGATGTGTAGCTTGATCTTTAGGGGACAGGACCACCAACCAATACATGCAGATTTTGTGTGTGTGGACAGAAGGTACTTTTGACATTCAGTTTTGCTATATAGAAACAGAATGAATAAATGAACTTTTTTCTTTTTTCTTTTTTTTGCAAGAGGTAAGTAAAAGATTCAATTTGATTCTTCTAGAGGGGGGAAAAAGGAGTTGAAAGTAGGTCTTCATTTTGCAGTCATCATCTGTACGAATTCTGAAAAGACAAATATAATTGTAACTTTTGGTTATCTTTGAAAGCAGCTTTAATGAACACAACATCTTTACTGTACATAAAATAAAGTTAAAGGGCTGTCAAGTGAAGCAGTTGGCTTGCTACAGATCCTAAAGGTAAGACCATGAAACACTGAGCTCAAGGAATTTAGTTTTACCTTCATAGTTGACTTGTCCGTCTCCATCAATATCTGCTTCTCTGATCATTTCATCTACTTCTTCATCTGTTAGTTTTTCTCCTAAGTTTGTCATGACGTGACGTAGTTCTGCTGCACTGATATAACCATTGCCATCCTGTGAACATTGAGCAATTGTTATTGCTAATGATGTGGTGTGGGGAAGTAGGTCTTTGACTTAGCTATGCCCTCTCAAGTTACTGCTAACTCTGCTCCCATCAGCAATTCTCTGATCTCTAGCTCCCACCTCTAACCTACTAAATACATGCAAACAGCTAATGCAGAAAACAGGATTTGCAAAAGCTCACAACAACTCAAAGTAACAGTCAAGAAACGTGGCCCAAAATTCCTATTTATTATGCCTACCCTCCCCTGATACGGTTACTGTAAAGAGGATTTTTGAAAGTGAGATCAGAGGCTCAGGCAGTTAGATTTAAGTCTTCTGCCTATAACATTATTATAGCTTTCAGAAGACAGCAGAAGAAGCCATACTTAAGTATCATCTGCTATGTAGATGCTGGATTACCTTGTCAAAGACTCGGAATGCCTCACGGATTTCTTCTTCACTATCTGTGTCTTTCATTTTTCTAGCCATCATAGTCAAAAATTCAGGGAAGTCAATGGTGCCATTACCTCAAATTAAAAAACAAAAAGCTCATGTAAAGTAAGCACTCCATTAATGCTGCTCTGCAGTGATCATTTCAGAACCACTGTACAGAATGGTAAACATGTACTAGGACAAAGGGGCAAACTATCTTACTAGGTTCAATCATCTGCAGGTCTAAAACGTTCAAACACTTCACAGGGCAATTTCACATAATTTCAAACTCATCATCAGTGCCCAGGATAGTATTTAATTATACAAAGAAACTGCATATCTGGATTCAAGCGCATGGAAAGGTCGTGAAGGGCTGTACAGTTCAAGAGAAAAACAGCACACACCAACTCTGCAGGCTGAATCTTTCCACTCCGAGGGAAGAAAGCGCCCCCGACTGCCATCCCTGAGTTAGGGAAATCACTCAGGTCTCACTCTGCCTTGGCTAGTGACGGTAGTGACGCAAAAAAGGCCTAGAATTGAGCTGCAGGTTAAGAGTATAAAGTGTTTCAGAGGAGAAAAGATTATGAGGGAGGAACATTGATTCTGTTATGCCATGCATGGGCCATAAAGTCTTACCAAGTCTTCTCCAGGATCATTTCTTGGCCACGCTATGATGGTTAGCCACCTGTTTTCTTCCAACTCAGTATCTTTATCTCCCATTAAGGGAAAAGCTCAGAAGCATTCTCACAGCTCAGACCAGTAACACTTAGGGAACTGTCAGAAGAATCTGTTCTATGGCCAGTACTCCAAACAACTCCTCTTTAGAACTAAGAGATGAATACCCCCAAAGACAAGCACTCCAGACTAAGTGTAATTGAACTAAATGGAAATAAAATTAGAAAGAAAAACCCTAGGTTAAGTTACTCATTTTCACCAGTACCTTTAAAAGAAAATACCTCAGGGATCCCTTCAAGACTTTTTTGGCCTCAAAAATTTTAAGATATTGTCCATATTCCACAAAGACAAAAGAAATTATTTTAAGCTATCTCACAGCCACGCAGAGAAGGTCAGGTACCATCCTGTTTTCTCAGTGCAAACACAGGATTCTGTAGCCTGGCACAACTTCTCCTTCTTCCACACAATCCAAGAGCCTAACAGACTTCTCCCCTCCCCAGGCACAGATTCCCAGGGCTCCCACAAACAAGAGGAAGTTACTCCATGTTCCCGAATAGCTGATCATCTTAGCAAACTAGAGAGAACCATGGACAACCTTTTCTTTCCAAAACACTATTAGTGAAAACCACTCTAATGTGCTGAAAGCTTTGTCAAAGAACCTAATCAAAAGCTCTGCTTCCAAATGTTTGTGACCAGACAAGCGATTTTACTACACCACCTTCGAGTCAATCATCTAGAAAGTAAAATCTAGATCCGAATTGTTTATTCTTAACATTTATTTTTTTTTTACCCTTTTCTCCTCCCATCTTTTAAAAATCATGTTCTATACTGTTATATAGTACATTAGAATATATACAGGATTTACCAAAATACGTGGGTTTTTGCTTCAAAGCCTGCTTACTGATGGAAATCAGCAATCAAAGGTCTGTTGTCCACTGCTCTAGAGTTGAGAGGAACAGATGACAAACCGCTATCGGGGTTACTGCTGATTCCCTCTGGTCCTGCACCTTACAGCTTCCCTTTCTGTTAGGTTCTGCAAATCTATCCCCAGAGTCACCACACATCCGCCTCCAAACCTCACATGCTCCTCTGCAGCAAACACATCTACAGCTCACACTGTACTCACTTTTATGGTAACTTCTAAGAGTGCTTGTCACCCACTTCATCTGGAGGTTCCTCCTCCTCTTTAAACACAGTAAGTTTGTTAAAAAGCACTTTCTATGGCTATTTAATTTCACCTCCCCCTCAAGACTCAGTGCAGACTCATGGGCCAGGTGATAAAAGCTTTGAGCTCGGCTAGGAGCAGTGGCCACACCTGTAATCCCAGCACTTTGGGAGGCCGGGGAGGGCAGATCACGAGGTCAGGAGTTTGAGACCAGCCTGGCCAACATGGTGAAACCCCATCTCTACTAAAGATACAAAACACTAACTGGGCGTGGTGACACACGCCTATAATTCCAGCTACTCAGAAGGCTGAGGCAGGAGAATCGCTGGAACCCGGGAGGCAGAGGTTGCAGTGAGCCGAGATCGCGCCAGTGCCACTCTAGCCTGGGCAACAGGGCGAGACTCCGTCTCCAAAAAAAGAAAAAAAAAAAAAAAATTTGAGCTCTAGGTCACACCAAGCAGGAAAAAAACAATAGTGATCCCATGCAGAAAACATTCTAGACACTAAGCAGGATGGACGCAAGGCCCATCATCTTCTATTTTAATTGTCAATGGCCCTAAGGCAACCACAGAAAGGATCTTTGCACATCTGCTTTGCTCTGGGGACCTGAAAGACAATCCTGTAACATGTCTGAACTTGAATTACACAACAATGGCCCTCATTCATGGTTTTAAAGCTCTTACCATCAGCATCCACTTCGTTGATCATATCCTGCAATTCAGCTTCTGTTGGGTTCTGACCCAGTGACCTCATGACAGTTCCAAGTTCCTTTGTTGTGATGGTGCCATCGCCATCTTTATCAAATAGGGAGAAAGCTTCCTTGAATTCTGAAAACAAAAGTTGACCCGTTAGAATGAATGTCTTTATCCAACCCAGTCACAATACACACTTGCCAGGGGCTTGCCAAAGCAAGCCATTCAAGTTGTGCAAGGTATCAGAAGTCTGGTCTTTATCTACTGAAATAAAGACCACAATAGTCCTGTTGGACTGGCCTTCATACAGCAGCCCATAAAGCAAACACTGCTCCCAATAAACGGTGCCACACACCACAATATTCCCACAGGTTTCAAGGCGGCTAAGCTGGAACATGCTTAAATTAGCCCTAAATCCAATCTTTTTTTTTTTTTTTTTTTTTTTTTTTTTTAAACAATGGAGTCTCGCTCTGTCACCCAGGCTGGAGTGCAGTGGTGCAAGCTCAGCTCACTACAACCCCTGCCTCCCAGGTTCAAGGGACTAAATCCAATCTGACAAGATTGGTCCATGTGCCCCCTTCAAGTCCCTTCCTGTTACATTTCTAAAGCCGTAAGAATCCCTCGTTTCATAACAAATAAAATGGTTACTAGAAATGTACATTCCCAGGTAAACTCTCTCCACATGATTTTTAGGATATTTCAGAAGCATTCCTGGTTTCCTAAAGAGAAACAGTCTCAAAACAAGTCCTCCAGGAATATTAAAAAGCTAAAATCTGCCAGGCGTGATGGCACATGCCTGTAGTCCCAGCTACTCGGGAGGCTGAGGCAGGAGGATTGCTTGAGCCCAGGAGTTAGAGTCCAGCCTGGGCAACAGAGTTTAACTAATATAACTTTCTTCCCAATTACTACAGTGGTCCTAACATTCATTTTCACCCATTTCCATTTATTTTAGGATAGCAAGCACAAGCTTTCGTGGCAGATTACTGAAAGATCCATGGCACAAGAATTGTAAACTAAATTGTTGAGTAGAAGGCTCAGTACAATTTAATCATAGACAAACTTTGCACGTTGTGAAACATGGTCAAATTCTCCAGAGTTTAACAAGTGGGCATCCTTAGTTTTACTTCCTTTCACCTCATCTATAAAGTACTGGGAAGAATAATATCTGACCTAAATGTTTCTGCTTAGAGTTCTTATTTAAATAAATTCTTAGAAAAATGCCCAGACTGTAGCAGGGAGGAACAGAGGAGTCACCAAAACTGAGTCAGTGCCTAGTTCTGGCCTTCTGGGGACTCCTTGGAGTTGTCAACTTACCAGCAATCTGTTCTTCGGTCAGCTGATCAGCCTATATGAAGAAAGAAAAGGTTATCATTCAGTCCACGACATGTTTGGTTGATTTCAACATAGGTTTTCCAATTATACTTTTAATACTGTGATCTTTCAAAATTCAATCTTAAAAAAATCCTTTGAAACCTGTAGTATGGTCATTTAATGAAAGTAAATAGAATGAAGAAAACTCCTTATGCTATTTTAACAAAGGATTACAAGGAAGTGACAACATCTGCTCACTTCAAGTTTTCTTTTCTGGGCCCATGGCTTACAGCTTGCTCTGCGATCTAACTAGGCTAAGTTCATCATGTGAAAAATGGCACCTCTAGTGGCAGAAGGCCCCATGGCACCAGCCGCAGTGGCAGCAGGCTCTAAGACAGAAGAGCGCCACCTACTGCACCATGGACACCGCAGTCCCCCTTTCCACTCAACAAGGGACCCAACCCACTGCCACTGCCACCACAGCCAGGATCAGGATCTCATCCAGGGGCAGGCTTTCAGCGCACCTTGCGCACTGCTCCAGGCCCTCGAAATCTCCAAACTGGCGTTACATAATGGCATTGGGTTGGATTAACAGGCTTTTATATCCATTTTATGAGAAATAATTAAGTAGAAAAAATAAAGATACAGCAACTGGGTACGCCACCAACTTCATTTCCATGTAACAAATGCTTTCCAATCCTTTAAATTAGGCAGTTGTTTGTTAAAAGCCTACCATTTACAATGGCTAATGCCCTGGGTCAAATTATCCTATGATTCGGAAGCCAGGAAAAAATGGTACCATCTTATAAATGAAGTGTTAGAAAACTGCAAAAATTAAGTACACAGAAAACTACACAATAATTATCAGACTATATATACTCCTCTCTTTTCTGGCAAAGAGGATCTACTAAATTTGCTGGAGAGTATTAACCCTACCTACCTTAAAAATGACATAAGAACTGTTCTTAATAAACACACTTCATTCGAGGCAGTAATGGCCATGAAGGTAATTCTCACTTGCATTATTTGGTCTCCACTGAGCCTGTGCCTCCAGCCGAGGGAACTCGAGACCTCAAGGAGAGTTAATGTGTATTTCTCTTTTAAAGAAGGATACCTAAGAAGCCAATTACAAAATAAGTCCTAATAGAAAGCTGATGAAGTTTATTCTCTTAAGTGAAAACTTTAACAGTAGGAATGGTGTTCCAGTATATTGATTTTGGGTGAAAACTTGTTTTTACAAATTATAAACGGATTTTTCTTTCTACCTCAATCACTAAAAATTGGCTTTCTTTAAGCGAGAGACACGATGATTTATGTAACGCCAAGGCAACATCTGTCTTGTACAACAGGAAGCGCTGCCACACCTCGCAAGAGAAACTGTCACCTTATGGGGAGAAGAGTCCCACCTCGCTACAAAACTCTCTTGTTAGAGGGGTTACCAGGGGCATCCAACTTTCTCGACAACGAAATCCTCCTACCCCGAATGGCGCTAGCCTTGGGGGCAAAGGTGTACCAGAACCCTGCGGGGAACCATCTCCCCACCCACCAAACCAGAAACGCAGTCGGTGATGTCAGCCCTGCCCGCCGAGGAGGAAGGGGCTGTGGAAAACACACCCAGCGAGGTGCACAGTCGCATCTGGCAATCTAGAGGCTGCAGAGAAAGCAGAAAGGTGGAGGACATCTCTCTGAAGACTGGAAGTGGCGCGGGGCGAGGGGCCGGGCAGGGCGCGTGCCCGGGGGCAGGGACAAGGCGGCCTCTGAGCGGGCGTCGGGACGCCGCCCCTCCTCGGCCACGAGGGTCACCACCCCCAGCCCCCGCGCTCCAGGGCCGCGGCCAAGGCCACTCGAACCTCCCACCTGCTTCTGCTCCCCTAGGCGACGAGCCCGCCGCGCTGCCGCCTCCTCCCGGAGCAGAAACTTTGCGTCTCTAATGGAAACCAAGCCGCGCGCCAGCTCCCTCCTCCCCCGCCCCCCCCCGCCCCAATTAGCGCGAGCCGAGCGCCTCCCGCGGGAAGGGCCTCCTGGTGCACCGAGGCTCACGCCCGCCCGCACTGCTGCACTGGGTGGGGGTCGCAGGGTGCGAAAGCGGCAGGAACAAGCCACGGCCACACCGCAGGGCCCCGCCCGGGCGTAGGGCGGCCCAGCCGCCGCTTCCGCCCTCTCCGCCCCCAACCCCTCGCCTTCCTGCCCCCAACCCCACCCTTCCCCGGCTCCTTCCTTCCCAGCCCACGCCCGCGTCGCGCCCCCCGGGAAGGAGGGGAGAGCGACCGAGGGAGGGCGCCCAGCAGAGCCGGCCAAGGTGGGGAGGTGGCGGGCGCTGACTGCGCCCCTCAACACCCGGCCGGAACAATGTGCGCCACCGGCCAGCTCCAGCCCATTCATTCTCCACTGCCCGCCCGACCTGCCACCTTCGCGCCGGCGGAGAAGCGGGGTGGGGAGGGGCGGGCGGTGGGGGGGGTCTAGTGCCCGGCCCCGCCCGGCTCCCAGGCCGAAACGCTGCGCTGCAGGCAGCCCGGGTGCGGCGCTAGTGGATGCAGTGGGTGCGGGGCTGGGCGGGGGACGGGGGGGTTGGATGCAGAAAGCCCCGCTGCAGTTGCGGCCGGAGCCCCTGCCCGTGGACGGCCTACGGCCAAGTCCAGCTCCAAGGGGAACCAATACATGAAGCTCCCTGGCACAGTTCGCCGAGATGCAAATCCAAAATGCATCCTCCTTTAAGCGCAGCTGCTGCGTAACACTCAAAAGAAAAACCTCCACGAACCAAAAACAAACAAGAAACAAAACAACTAGAAATCTGGGAAGAAATCTCGGGCAGCTGCTACGCCGGCATTTGCCACTCCCGACCTACCATGGTGCGAGCGAAGGGAGGAAGAGCAGAGGGAGCGAGGGTGGCTGCACCAGCGCGGGGGCTGTGACGGCGGGGGTACCTCCGATGCTGATGCTGCTGCTGCTGCTGCTAAGGCGCGCTGTGCGCTGTGCCGCCGCCGCCTGCGCCGCCGCCTGACTACGAGTAACGGCACGGCGTCCACGAGACTCCCAGCACCACTGCCGGAGCGCGAGTCTGCGCCCCGCGATATATATATGGCGCGCCGTATCCCTCCGCCGCGGCGGAGCCGCTTCGCGCAGAGTGGATCTGCGGCAGCCGGGCCTTGCCCGCCTGGTCCCGCCCCCCGGTTCGCCAGGCCTCCCGCCTCCCCCTGCGCGCCAGTCGCGGCGGCAGTACGCTGGGTCGGTGACTGGAAGCGTTCTAGGCTGGGCGCGCGGTCTCCGGTCAGGTGTGGCGGGGAGTCCTCAGGAGACGCCCATCCTGGGCGAGGGCGAAGACAGAGCGCCTGCTTAGTCCAACCTGGGGGCGGCCCAGAGCCTCGGAAGCCGTTCGCCCCGCTACCCACCCCAGCCTCACCCCACCTGGGTGACCCTCCCACCTCAACATCTTCAACCGCTCCACTGGGGCTGCCGGCTCCCGCGTGCTCCTCGTCCTTGGGTCTGCAGCGGCCACTTCCAGTTTGGGGTGCTGCAGGAGGTCCTGAGAGTAGGGGGTCCGCGGGGAGGTGGTGGCAGATTGGCCACACTCCTTCAGCTGCCGAGGAGAGGAGTCGGCAGAGGACGAGGTAGTTGTCCTCCTGGAAGAAATTGGTCCTCTTCGGATTTTGGAGCAATATCCGAGCCAAATTATATATGCTCAGTTGCTAAATCTGTGTCATGCTGCGATGTTTAATCAGTCTTTAATGTTTTTACGTTTCCACTGAATATTTTTTAGGATACCTGAATATTTCTCCCCTACTATTTTGTTCTCTTTTTCCTATGGAGAATACGATTCATCCTGGCGCTCGTCTTACTAAAATTAATGTACCTGTGCAGCTTCTACAGACCTTAAACCCAGGCTTTAAATTTTTCGTAATTTTCCTGATCCTGAGAAGGGTCAGAGTCTTTATTCATAAATCCATAGAAACAAAGAAGGGAAAAAATAGATGCTTCAAATCCCCTGCATTACAGGTGGAACACAGAGCCAATTGCCTCTCTTATAGAGCTAGATTGTATTTTAAACTACAGTTTTGATTATATTCCCTTTAAAAGACTATTTAAATCTTTAAATATACTAGTGTTTTCCATTTTTTATTATATTCCTTTTAAAAGAATATTTAAATCTTTAAGTTTACTAGTGTTTTCCATTTTTCTGTAAAGCAGAGAAAGAATAATTTCAGCCAGTAATGTGAAGCCAGGACTTGTAAAAATCTTGACAAAATGCTGCAGTTTCTTTTCTTGCCAAGGCAGAACACAGAATTTGATCTTCTGTTTACAGGGCCCGGGCAACAGTTAGAGGTTATCATTTGCTTACTGTTTCACAGAATATGGCAAAGTGTGTGATTAACATGCTGTGCTAGAAAGGGCTTTGCTTGATTATGTTTGTTTCTGGTTTCAACAAAGTCTGCAGAAGATGTGTTTTTTAAAAAGGGAAAATGTACAGGCACATTGCAAATGCCACAGGACTTCTTGGGATAACCTTAGACAAGACGTCAGCATCTGTGGAGCTGTTCCTACTGATGTTCCTTCTGGAATGCCGCAGAAAGAGTGAACCTGCTGTTTAATTTAAAGAGAGGCTGCAGCAGCAAGCCAGGGGATGGTGCTGCCTTCCCTCTGCAGATTAGAAAGACACTATTCACTTCACAAACCTAATCCTAATCCCTGCAAAAAAAATAATAATAATACTCCTGGGCTCATAGGGGAAAACCTGAGTAGGCATAAAGCGTGCATACTAATGGGAGAGTTGGAAATAAGGAAATAGAAGAAAAGGGACTAATACAAATTAATTTTAAAGAATATTCAATAATCCAGTCAGTTACAAGCCTAAATGGCCAAACCCCTTATTAAAACTGCATCTTGGCCGGGCGCGGTGGCTCACACCTGTAATCCCAGCACTTGGGGAGGCCGAAGCAGGCGGATCACAAGGTCAGGAGATTGAGACCATCCTGGCCAACATAGTGAAATCCTGTCTCTACTAAAAATACAAAAATTAGCTGGGCGTGGTGGCACATGCCTGTAATCTCAGCTACTTTCAGTAGGCTGAGGCAGGAGAATCCCTTGAACCAGGGCGTCGGAGGTTGCAGTGAGCCAAGATAGCGCCATTGCACTCCAGCCTGGTGACAGAGCGAGACTCCATCCAATAATAATAATAATAATAATAATAATAAAACTGCCTCTTTCCTAAGGGTATTGGTATTCTTTCTCTGGGGCTTTTCATATAGTAGTTAGTGAAACATATTTTTCTTTTTTTTTTTTTGAGACAGAGCCTCACTTTGTTTCCCAGGCTGGAGTGCAGTGGCACAATCTCGGCTCACTGCAACCTTCGCCTTGCGGGTTCAAGCTATTCTTCTGCCTCAGCCTCTTGAGTGGCTGGGATTACAGGTACAGGCGCCTGCCACCAAGCCTGGCTAATTTTTGTATTTTTAGTAGAGACGGGGCTTCACCATGTTGGCCAGGCTGGTCTCAAACTCCTGACTTCAAGTGATCCATCTGCCTCGGCCTTCCAAAGTGCTGGGATTACAGGTGTGAGCCACCACTCCTGGCCAGTGAAATACATTTTAAAACATGGTATGCATTGTATAAGTAGGGGGAAATAATGGCCTAGAAATGTGTTTAATTATTAAGGATCTACTCGTTTCTGATAGTCTTCCATTCCTTGTAATTATTTTAGTTAAGTTGCTACAATCTATGGTTTTGAAAGCCAAGCACTCTCTAAAATAATATTTTTCCTCTGTCATTAACCTTATTTCACCCAAATACAACATTTTAAAACTTTTTATGACTTTACTTGCTAAAAACTGTACATTTCAGAATCCTTTTACTTACTATAGTAAAATTTATTTTCCTGATTCTTCATATTTTACAAACTAGAGTTCTATTTTGGTAATTCTTTAATGTATCAAAGCACATCTTTGTTTTCAAGTTCATCGGGCTTATAATGAGGTCATGCTTGCACAGTTTTATGGACATGCTTTTCACAGTTTGACACTCTGAAATATAAGAAAGTCAAGTGACTTGCCCAAGATCTACTGTGAGTCAGGGATGGGGCATAAAATAGAGCTTGAGTCCTTGCTCAGGGGCTCTAATATTAGATAATATATTCGTGGTCTTGATATCTGAACATTTTAAAGGCCCAATGTTAGGGGTTTGTCTGTTTCATAAAGCGGATTCTTCTGAATGCCTATTTAGAAATCACTGGGTTTTCATTATCAAATAGACTGCTTTAAGTGAATACACGTCCTAATTTATGAAGAGATCAGCAATCAGGAAAATAAACCACATTATTGTAATATCATAATTTACTGAGAACCAAAAATCTATGGAACATTTCATAGTTAAAGGAAATTGTTCTATAGGAAGTTATTTAAATAAGATAAAAGTAAATGGAAGAAAAGTAAAAACGATGCAGCCTCAAGCCAGGAATCTCATGTTTAAGTATGATTTCCGTCACTAACCAAATCACTCTAACCCTCTGAATCTGACAGAAAGGACACAGATGTAGCAAGTGTTTTGTACTTGATGTAGAAATTCCTTCTAGCTGTGAAACCCTGTGTCTGAGGTTATATGATTATAACATATACATATATAACCTCTGTCATATATATGTGTACACACATATACATATATTGAAGATGGAGAAATGGAGAATGCAAATGGAGAAATGGAAATAGTTTAAAAATAACAATTACTTGCCCAGCATGGTGGCTCACACCTGTAATCCCAGCACCTTGGGAGGCTGAGGCATGTGGATCATGAGGTCAGGAGTTCAAGACCAGCCTGGCCAACATAGTGAAACCCTGTCTTACTAAAAATACAAAAAATAAGCCGGGCGTGGTGGCAGGCACCTGTAATCCCAGCTACTCAGGAGACTAAGGCAGGAGAATCACTTGAACCTGGGAGGCAGAGGTTGCAGTCAGCAGAGATCGCACCACTGCACTCCAGCCTGGGCAACAGTACAAGACTCTGTCTCAAAAAATAAAAATAAAAAATAACAATTACTCAGCATTGACTATGACCAGGCTCTGTGCTAAATGCATTATTTCAGCCTCCTACCCATCCTGTGAAACAGGTATCATTATTCTTACAAAGGAACTGAGGCACTGAACAAGTCAGTGACTTGCCTAACTTAAGTGGAACCCAAAAATCTAGCTGAGAGCCCAAGCACTTAAGCATTACACTATAACTATCTCCTGCAATTTAATAGAATTTATTTTTATTTTAATTTGGGGTAGGAGGCAGAAGAGACAAAGATTAAGATGAAAATTTGGTTTCTAAAGAGATACTTCTTACCCAATAATTTAAAATAAGATCATAGGAATGTAGTAATGGCTCTATTTCCTACATAAGGAATATGGAGTGTTTGGGGAAGAAAACCTAAAGCAAAACGTTTAATTTGTGATGCTTTCTAGCTGGAGGACATTTCTCATTTTGCCTCTGAGGTCTAAAGAGGTCAAAAGCCTTGCTCACTGTCAGACATCCAATTGTGTGTGTGAGAGAGAGGTAGAGACAGATATGGTTCGTTGGTTGGTTGGTTTGATAGTCAATAATACCTCTTTACCATCCTCAGCTCCCTCCTTCTCCACCCCATGGTCCAATAGTACTTAGATGAATATCCACCATTCAGGATTCTCCACTTCACTAATCATCTCCAACTGCCAGAACAGATTCTTGCCATTTGTGTTTGGATTTACATTTCATTAAATTCTATTCAGGATTATTATAAAAAGTTTTCTTATCTCTATCAATAAATAAAATACTCCATTATTTTTCCATTTAAAATTTTGTGATTATCTTTTTTGTTGTTATAATGTTTATGAATGACTCATATAGGTAATGAGCAGAGGGAACATTCTTACATTACATTTAAATTTGAAAATATGTTACCATCAGAACATAATAAGCAAGTGTTAGGCCATGACAACTTACCTTCAGAAAAATATTATCCATTTTAGCATATAGGGCGTCTGTTTAGTGTCCCATGATTTTAAATGACTCATAGCCAGACTAACTGTCCTGTTGTATGTTCCAGCTTGTGAAGGTCACCAGTATACTCAGTGGTCTGAAGTGCAGTATTTCCAAACAGCACCATTCACTAGCTTTGAGTGCCTCATTCTTGTTTTTTTTTTTTTAAAACACTTTGCTTTGTATAGGAGAAAACATATCTTATCCTCCATTCACAGGGTTTGTGCTTGTTTTGCTAGTAGCTGTGGTGATGGATTTGCCTTCCTCTGTTCCCTCTCTGGTCAAGCCACCTTCGTGACCACCGTCATAAATATGCAACACAAAAAGCGGGGTCAGGGATATAGAATGAGAACAGAGCAAAATAACTGGCCATTAATGAGATTGGACCCATCACTTGAGCCTCAGCTTTGGGCTTTAACCAACTAAGCCTTTAAGTCAAAGGCAGCCAATGGTTACACAGACTTAGGGACCAAGTACTGTGTGTGAATTCAGATAGTAAAATGCCCAGTGGGATAAGATCATAGTTTTGTGCTTTAGTTGTTTACATTAACTTCAAGCTGGGTTTTTTCTTTTTTTTTTTGTTTTCTGAGACAGGGTCTCACTCTGTCCCCCAGGCTGGAGTACAATGGCATGATCATAGCTGACTGTAATCTCAAACTCCTGGGCTCAAATGATCCTCTTGCCTTGGACTCCCAAAGTGCTGGGATTACAGGAGTGAGCCACCATGCCTGGCCTGGAGGGTTTTTTTTTTTAATTTAATTAATTAATTATTATTATTATTATTATTATTACTATTTTTAGAGATGGGGTCTCACTATGTCATTCAGGCTGGTCTCTAACTCCTGGGCTCAAGCAATCCACCCGCCTCGGCCTCCCAAATTGCTGGGATTACAGGCATGAGCCACTGTGTCCGGACAGGCCTGGAAATTCTTAAACTACCATTGTCCTCATTAATCCGAAAGCAAGGGCAATAGTAACTTCAATTAGCATCCAAACGATAACCAGCAACTTCATATTTCAACATATGTGCTAGAATGCAGGCCAAACCATAGAACAGGTCTAAGGCTTATCCACGCAACAATAGACATTTAGCAGCTTACGAAAGATTAAACAGCTATTCAGTTGAGGGATATGTGGCCACAGCGATAAGCTGAAATGGCAGGTTTTGGGGTGACTCAGTTTGCCTGTAGAGCAGAGCCAGTGATTGGCACAAATGGGTACTTTCACTGAGGTCTTGACACACGGAAAACCAGACCATAATGATAAATCAGGTAAATTGATGCTGATTGTGGGCTATATTAAAGAATTGGCCCCACCAATTCCAACAGACTTAAGATCTAATTTGGCAACTGTGTGGTTTGCTTTCAATCAATAAATAGCCTCTGTCTTGCCTTCTAGAGCTGTGCTGCCCACTCCAGTAGTCACTAATCACATGTGGCTGTTTAAATCAAACTTAATTAAAATTTAAAATTGAGTTCCTCAGTCTTTATAGACATATTTCAAGTGTTCAATAGGCCCATATGGCTAGTGGTTACCATATTGGGCAGCATGGAACATTTCCATCATTGCAATAAGTTACATCAGATAGCTCCATTCTAGAAATTTTAAAAAAGGAAATATCTGTGTTTGCCTGGATCAGGAATGTTGAGGATCCCAAAATTTCTAATAGCACATCCATGATCTTTGTTTATCCCAATGAGCTTGTCCCCTTCTGATCCATCCAATGCACAGCTGCCAGCAGTTTCATCACGTCACTCCCATGCTCAAAAACCCTCAATGGCTCCCAACGCCTTTCAACAGTTTGCCAATCTACTTTTTCAGTATTACCATCCTTTGTTATTCTACACATTCTTTACTTCAGACAGATCAGTATAGTCTCTGTCCTCTGAATATACATTGTCCCCTCTCAACTTATTGCCTTTTCCATGCCATTCCTAGTGTCCAAATGCTTGTCTGTATCCTCACCATCTATCTAAATCCTATGGGTCCTTCATGCCCAGTTTAAATGCAACATGTTTCAAACTTTCCTGATTATCACAACTCCAAATGAACTTCCTTTCCGCTGAATTCCTACCCCTCTTGTCCTTTTCTACCTGATATTATTGTTTCATATATCTAACATCAACCAGATAGTAGTAGAAGCCAAGATATACTTTTTGAACTCAGCATAGCATTTGACTCGTTAAACACCAGTCGACTATTTAATTGATTAGTGTTGAGCTCGATTCACTCTCAGGACTGAAGAGGATATTAAAAGTGAGTTTCTCAAAATACAAAAGGAAAAGAAAGTCCTTTGCTTTAATTCTGAAAGCAAGGTGGGAGGCCACACCTCCTCAGGAACATCCTGAACTATCCCTGCTTTGATCCCAACCTGTATCCTTCTACAGTCACGAGCAAGTGTATACTCTGGCTGACTCATCCCTTGGCAATTTTCTTCAGACTTTCACACAACTGGATCCATTCTCTGCTTCCTATAATGGAGAAAATATGGTCAAAGGGAAGTTGTCTTTGAACAGAAAAACCACCTCCATCTAAATCTAGTGAAGATGCTTATTGAGTTTTATTCATTCTAAGTCGAGGCTCTGAGTCATTGGCTAATAAACCAACTCCAGGCGTCAAAACGGGATGATTGAATCATTTGGCCACTGAAAAGATGTACCTTCAGGAGTGTTTTCAAGTTGTACAACTGAATATCAGTGTGTCACCTTCCTTCTCATTCTCATTCTCATAAACCAAAAGCATAGACAGAAAATTTGTCTTATTTCAATGAAGGGTTACTTAAGGCTTTGTTATTTTCATTGTTTTGACAAAGCAAATAGCTTTTTCCCAAGAAGAGGACCATATTGCTGCATCTCATTTGCTAGGCTAAATGGCTGCTTCGTTGGCCGCTTAGCCAGGCAGACTCAGCTACCTCATCTGTAACATTAGTGTAATAAACAAACCCTAGGGAAATATACGATGTGGTTGCTTATAATACTTAAAATATCATTGTGCTAAATGGCAATGAGTAGGTTAGAAATCCATTCAGAACCTAGGTCAGAGGGTCTGACTTAGTCTGTGGAAGGGCTCAGCAGTGGGAAGATCCAACTCGGTCTCCCATCATTTGGCGGCACCCCCAACAGGTTGGTGCCCAGGGCAGTGAGCCCTCAGCCGCCTCACCCTCCACCAGTCCTATGCAATGCTGCTGAGTCATCACTGTCTTCCAGAGCAGCCCCAAGAGATTTGTGACTCAGAGAACTGATTTATAGTTTCATGTTTCACTGCTCTAGCTCTTCCCTGCCACACAAAGGTTCACAGTTGCACCTGTTTCGCACAAAGTTTGAAACTTAGGAAATGACCTTAAAACTGAATAGCAGCAAAACATATGAGCCATATTTTAAATGGTCTACTGACACAGAGATTCTACTAGAGGCATTTCTGATTTTCAAATCCTAAAGAACGGGAGAGAACTGAGAAAAGGTATTCTGTGCCTTGTACCTGTGGGGACTTTATTTTTATTTTTTAATTTTTTATACAGATTCAGTTGAGACCTGTGGGAACCTTTGCATAGGGGAATACTTCGTGGTTTGAGCACACATTTCAAACTGTGTTCCGTATGGTGACACCATACGCTCCCACCGAGCCATTCTGACTTTCAAAACTTGTTTTGCTGTGAATATTTGCTAGATGGCCAGCTAGGTTAGGGGGTTAGGATACTGCTAAAGCCTTGGAACAAGTTTCTCTTTCTGTGAAAGAGCACCATGCTCTAAACAAGTCCAATCATACTGTTTTAACCACCTGAAGAAAAGAAATCAAAATTTTAGAAAGCAGCCTAAAAGTCGCATAATGGGAAATAAAGACAAACATTATTCTTTTTTTATGCAGAACAAAGAGTTTATTATAAATGTTCTTCATAAAAAAAACCCTTAGCAAACTAAAGCTAGAAGGATTTATTTTTTATAGATTTAAAGGGTACATTTTTGTTACATGTATATATTGCACGGTGGTGGAGTCTGGGCTTTTAGTGTGACTGTCACCTGAGTAGTGTACAATGTATCCAACAGGTAATTTCTCATCCCTCACTGCCCTCCCACTTTGTGGAGTCTCCAATGTCTTATTATTCCACTCTGTATGTCCATGAACATGATTTTTTTTTATTAGCACTTTGCAACACCCTAAAAATACCTCAGAACTTTATGAAATAATTAGAATTGTGTAGCCACATTCCTTTTTATGCATCACTCATCTCAAAAAATAAGCTTCTCTGAGCTCTTCTGGGAATAAGAAAGGGAAATGCTGCTAGCCTAAAGAAGACAGAAGAAATTATGATAAAGTTTCACAAGGGGAAAGTGTCAGCAATTTAAATGAAGGTCAAAGATTTAAGGCAAGCGGTTTAGATAAGGCCTAGCACAGAGAACAATTCAGAACAGCCAGTCCCTAAATGGATAACAAAGTCCAAAGCAAAGTCTCCCAAGATTTTCCACAGTCACTTGGAAGCCCTGTGAATGATAACATTCCTCTACTCACCTTACTATGATTGTTCTTTGATTAAAATGTTTTCAAAGGTCAAAGGAAAGAGCAGTCTAAAAGCCTGCTCTTTCCCTAACTAGTCCCTTCTCGGGACTTAGTTTTCTTATCTGGAAAATGTAAAAGTTAGACCAGATGGACTTTCTCTGGTTCTTCCCAGATTTAGAATTTCATGATTCTAAATATTCTTGCTTGTGAATTTTGTGAGGAACTTGTGCGGAATTCCCTAGTAACCAGGAGACTCTTAGAGATGTGGATGTATATACATCTGAGGTCGCAGTGGACTTGTCTCAAGAGTTACATCTTTTCAGAAATGTTAAAAATCGGCCTGGCATGGCAGCTCACGCCTGTAATCACAACCCTTTGGGAGGCCAAGACGGGTGGATCGCTTGAGGATAGGAGTTCAAGACCAGCCTGGCCAACGTGGTGAAACTCCATCTCTACAAAAAATACAAAAATTAGCCAGGTATGGTGGCACATGCCTGTAGTCCCAGCTACTCCGGAGGCTGAGGCACGAGAATCACTTGAACCCAGAAGGCAGAGATTGCAGTGAGCCAAGATCATGCCACTGCACTCCAGCCTGAGTGACAGAATGAGACTATCTCAAAAAAAAAAAAGTTAAAAATCATTACAGAATTCTGACTTTGTCAAATGGTACTCACATAAAATACTTAGGACAGACCAGACCATGCCTACTCAAATTGACTGATCGACTGTGACATTTATTTCCAAAAATTGCCCCCACCAAAAAAAAAAGGAAGGACAAAAAAGAAAAAAATCCAAGGCCGGGTAGAAGACATCATCTCTTTCCAAAGACCAGAAAAGCAACAATAGACCAGGAAAGTGAGCAATTTTGTTTGAGTGAGTCAGATAGGTTTTTTAAAAATCATTTTCTTCTAAATCTTTGTATTCTTCAAAGAATGTAACAGAATACATACAAAGGAGAGCTTGGAGATAAGCCCTGATATTTAAGATCATTAGTGTTCCACAGTGATATTTCTTTAATTTAAAAATAAGAAATGGAGACAACTCAACCAGAGGGAAAAAAAATTGTGTTGAAAAAAGAAACTGAACCTTCTACATTGTAGATGCTCCATAAATATTGGTTGATTTCTTTTTTGAGACAGGGTCCTATTCTGTCACCCAGGCTGGAGTGCAGTGGTGCGATCATAGCTCACTGCAGCCTCAAACTCCTGGCCTTTGGTGATCCTGCCACCTTAGGCTCCCAATTAGCTGGGACCATAGGTGCGCACCACCACGCCCGGCTAATTTTTGTTATTTTTTGTAGAGACAGGGTCTTCCTATGTTGCTCAAGCTGGTCTCAAACCCCTGGGCTCAAGTGCTCTGCCCACCTTAGCCTCCCAAAGTGCTGGGATAAGTGGTGTAAGCCACTGCATCCGGCCTTTGATTGATTTTCTTGAGACTCAAAGACCTTTTCAAATGCAGATTCTTCTACTATTGTCCTAATTACTGTTCATTCATTCCTTCAGTAAATCTTTATCTAGAAATGTAAGGGAAATTCACTAGGCACAGACAATATAATGATGAATCGAATAGGCCTTGTCCTTAAGGAGTTCACAATTTAGTGAGCTCATTTGCTGACCACTAAAAAGCAAGTTTTACATGTGCTAGGATTGAAGTAATAAGCCTCAAGGAGCATTTTGTGACACACCAATTCACATTTAGATAAATGTAGTTCAGGCTTCCTGGTAAGCCTAACTTCTTTGTAAAACTGGGACCCTTCCTCTGGAAGTATTATAAATATTGGGAAGACCGAATATAAAAATAAACATATAGGCCGGGCGCGGTGGCTCACGCTTGTAATCCCAGCACTTTGGGAGGCTGAGGCGGGCGGATCACGAGGTCAGGAGATCGAGACCACGGTGAAACCCCGTCTCTACTAAAAATACAAAAAAATTAGCTGGGCGTGGTGGCGGGCGCCTGTAGTCCCAGCTACTCGGAGAGGCTGAGGCAGGAGAATGGCGTGAACCCGGGAGGCGGAGCTTGCAGTGAGCCGAGATTACGCCACTGCACTCCAGCCTGGGAGACAGAGCAAGACTCTGTCTCAAAAAAAAAATAAAAAAATAATAAAAAAATAAAAATAAACATATAAGTAACTTGTACAATGTCAAGCATTATACACAGAAACGGATAAACCTAAGTATAATGACACAATGAAGTTATGGTCCAATTTCTCCACAGTGGAATCATATACTAGAGCTGGAAGGGAATCTGGAAATTCCCTAATCCAATCCTCAAATTCTACATACTAGAAAACTGAGGTCCCAGTCAGGCGCGGCGGCTCACGCCTGTAATTCCAGCACTTTGGGAGGCTGAGACGGGCGGATCACCTGAGGTCGGGAGTTCAAGACCAGCCTGACCAACATGGTGAAACATGTCTGTAATCCCAGCTACTTGGGAGGCTGAGGCAGGAGAATCGCTTGAACCTGGGAGGTGGAGGTGGAGGTGGAGTGAGCCGAGATGGCGCCACTGCACTCCAGCCTGGCAACAGAGGGAGTCTCCGTCTCAGACAAACAAAAAGAAAACTGAGGTCCCAAGAACACAGGAAAGGAACTTACTCAAGAATTCTCAATTTGTTATTGGCACAGTTAGATCTCTTTTTTCACATCAGGCTCTGGCTTGCTACAAAGAAGTCACAGAACATGCTTCCTATACCATATAAATTGCAAAAGAAACATGTCGTATTGTTTTTGGGGCAGGTATTTTTACAGTGAAATGCTCATTTGGAAGTTCCAATATATTTGCTTACTTGGCAAACATCTTTGGGAATGACTACTAACCGCCTACAGAAAGAAAACCACAGCTTTTCTCCTTTTTGAAGAAGACTTTGAGTAAAAGTTTAAGAAGCAATAAACAGCAACTGACAAGTATAGCCTTAGATCAAAGAACCTTCACTTGACTGCAGCGCAGACACCACCACTGGTCGTAAAACCTCAGGAAAAACCATTAGTAACACAATCTTAGAAACAGGATGTGAATATAGTGCAATCACAAAGATCAGACATCCAAGCCACCTTGTGCCAAAGTCACAGATAGATGTTTGGAGGTTACACGGAACAGCAGTTTTAAGAAATCCACACGATCTAATTTTCTTAGCTAGCTTCTTGGAACAGTGACAATAACCAAGTAATGTTTCTTCTCTACTTTTTCTGTAGGCCACTGATTGAAAATTCTGCTCAAAGAAAACGATTCTCTTCATTACCAGGTCTGCCTTCCAGTTCCCCCAAATGCTTGAGCCATCTCACAACTACAGCTTCAGCTCTGGAAGATGCAGTATTACTGTGGTAGAGAAACACAGGCTTGGGAGACAGCCAGCCTGGGTAGCTTCTATTCTGTGCTGTGCTACTAAATTGCTATGTGACGTTAGGCGTGTCAATCGACCTTCTTGGGTGTCAGATTTTTCACGGCACTGAGGGCTAAGAGGTACCTTCTGGCACGACACAGACCGTGGCAGCAGATGTCGCCCATGGGAGAGGTTATCTCCTCGGACCTTCGCCTCCATCTAGGAGGGCCTTCCCCAAAGAAGCAACAAGGGGCTTAAGGGAAAGGAGGCCAGGAGCTTCCCCTCGGTCTGCCCGGCCAGTGAGGGCCATGCAGCGGCTCTCGGGCCTCTGCCCGGATCCCAGGCGCTGCGGGCTCCCAGGCGGGCTCCTGGCCGCGTTCACTCCGCAGCCTCTGCAGCTCCAACGCAGCTGAAAACCCGAGCCTAGCGGGCCCCTCCTGCCGCAGGAGATAAGGAAACCTTAGGAAGGAAATGGAAACGGGCCCTTCTAGAAACAAAGTGCCCACGAGGGTGCTTCTCGGGTGGCCGGGCCCTGAGCTCCAAAACAGGAAGGGTCGGCTCGGTGGCAGTTCGAGTGCGGGTTTCGAGCTCAGGGGCGTTTATCTCATTTCTGCGGCGCCAACTGTTTTCACAAAACGCGAAGGACGAACGGCAAAGAGCAAGGGGGCAGGCGAGGCTAGTTCAGGTAGCCCTATGGAGGGCCACGGGCCGCAGCACGGGAATTTGGTATTATTTTTCAGTCAAGTTTCTGTCTCGGGGGAACCAACGCCCGTCAAGCGGAGAGGAAGAGCTAGCCCCACGCCCAACCCTTTGGAGCACTCGCGGGCGGGGCGAGGCTAGGGCGAGGGAACTATATCTCCCAGCGGAGGAGCACACGGCGGTATCGTCACACACGCTCCGCAACGCGCTCTGTAGCCGGTTGCTTAGTTGGCGCTGCTGAGGCTTCTTTCCTCGTTCAGTTTGACAAGGACGTTCTGATAGGCCGGCGCGATCCTGCAGTGGTTGGCCGAAAAGAGCCGCGCCGCCTGATTGGTCGCGCTGCACCTGCAATGCGTCAAGCCGCGACGGGCGGGGAGGGCTCCGCGTGAATGGTCGTGGCCGGCAGGGTAGCCCGCGGCCTTCGGGGGGAGCGGCTCCGCCTACGGCCGCCATCTTTACTAGTGGCAGCGCGGACAGCCCCGGACGGAAAGAGTCTTGGCGGCGCTCTTTGGCCAGTAGAAATAGGCTCAGCGCCCAAGTTTTGTTTGGGGTTTCCTTTTTCTCTACGGCGGGCGGTTTTGTTTTTCCCAGCTCCTAGGGATGTGGTGGGGGTAGAAAGCGAGGCCCCGGGGCTGGGGGCAGAGCTCAGGGTCTGAGGAAGGGTTTAACTACCGTTTTAATGAAATCGCTTGGTTTGCGTTCTGTGGGCTCGCGCAGTGGGGTGCGATTTGATTCCATTTCTCCCAGCAGAAATGAGATTTGCTGCCTGGGCATCTTGCTCGAGCCGGAGAGCCGTTCTGGAAAACTCTCCCAAATACGTCATGGTTGTTGCTCACGCTGTGCGCGGTCTCGCCGGCACGGAATGCGTTTTTGTTTTTGAGAGCTGTAAATCAAACAGCCGCGCTGGAAACTATTTCTCAGCTCCAGCGGTCGCCTGCAGAGGCAAAACTCAGCTTGCCTGACAGACGTGCCACGAGACGTTGGCTGAAAATTATTTTGATCATATCAACTAACCTGCCTTTTTTAGGCAAATGTTGTTTGTGTGTGCATCCGGTTTTCATTCGTCTCTGATGTCCAACCCCGCAAAAAAAGAGGGGGGGAGGGGGAGGAAAGGAAAAAATCTCTTACTGTATCGAAAGTGGTCGTTGTTTAGGACTCACCTTCCCTTCAGTGGATATGGGTGAAAAATTAAAGACATGTTCCCTGGATGAGAAATCGGGGAAATGGAAAAGGTCGTGGTTGTCTCAGTTTAGGGGGTGGGGATATCTTTTGTTGGTTTATTTGAACTGCGTGGGTGCAAATTCGGTGGATTGTGGATATCCAAAGGTGAATTCTGGAGCTGCTTGGGTGTGGGTGTTGCCATGGCGACAGGAAGAGGTAGCTGGTGAATTGCAGGGCCAATAAACCTGGCAGGGCCAGGCCCCTTAAGTGTATGGAGCATTAGTAGTACATTGCTACCGTGGTTTATCTATCCTGGCTTTCACCATGCCATCCCCGGTCAAGATTCCTGGATCATCAATGCAGGCACACACGGGCATGTTGATTTTCTGTATTGACTAATACAGGTACACTCACTACCGTGTGTAGATTTTCTGATTAGATGCTGCATCTGGGAGCATAGTTTTTGTACGATTTGCCATACATTTTGATTTGCAGATTATTGCTGTTCTTGCTTAATCTTACTGGTTTTGGACATTTATTTATTGGCTTTTATGCCTTTTACCTTAGGTCAGCCGACACCTTACCTTAGGGTACCTTGTGCTTAAAATTAACACTTCATATTATTGTAAATCAGTGTAATGTCAAAGCACTGAGTTACTGGACATGGCAATAGAAAGAAACTTGCAGCTTTGCATAATCTCCGTGTAGCAACAGCCACTCTTGTCTCTGTAGAGCACACAGTGTCTCAGTGTTCTTTGACAGCTGCAGTGCTAGGAGCCGGCCACTTTGCTTGCTGGGTGGGGTAAAGCAGAGTAATAAATCTTGCAGAGCCTCGGTTTCTGTGATATGAAGAGAATCAAATCTACCTCATGGAGTTCTTGCGAGGATTGCATGATATGTGGATATGCCAGAACTGTATAAATTGTAGAACTGTTGACATAATGATACGCAGTTACTAATGGATTTGTTGAGTCTGACCTTATGAGAGGAAGATTTTCCTTCAGGATTTTCCATCTCATGGGAAGAACAGATGGACAAACTCAGATCTAAAAGAAACCTTAAATAGCATAGTTTTGTAATGTAGATAGTATTATTATAGCCTTATTAGCATACAGTGCCAGATTTGAGGGGCTCTTAGGATGATGAGCTCATCATAGTTTGCTTGGATTTTCCTGGTTTTAGCATTGAATGTGTCCTGGAAAACCCCTCTGTCCCAGGCAAACCAGGAGAGTTGGTCACCCCTGGACTCTTTTCAATGCCGAGAGATGGGAGGAGGAACAGAATGAGAAATGCAGATTCCTACTGTATAGAGATGATTCAGGTTCCCTGCAGCTGAAGGCGACTGGGCATAAGAAATCGGATGTCCTCTTATGAAATAAGGGTGGGCTGACACCTGAAACTCGACACATCCAAAGTCAAACTGAGAACTTTTTCCATTTTTACTACACTTCCTTCCCTCAGTCCCCACACATTGTTGGGTTTTGTTTTTGTTTTTAATGTTTTAAAATTTTCCTATTTAATTGTAGTGTTTGTTTCTGGTAAAGACATTACCAGACTTTTAGGCCCTTAGAGTGAAGAAGTTCTTTTTTATGCCATGGATCCCTTTGCCAATCTGATGAAGTCCAGTGCCGTTGGTGTGTTGCCTGTATTCGTAATTGAAGGCATGCTACATTTAACTTAGTGGTTAATGAAAATAAAGATGTTCTATTTTTCTGTCCAAGTTTATGGACCCCCCCTAAGTTCTCTCCATAGCCTCCAGGTTGAGAACACCTGCTTCCTCTCCATCACCCCCATTGAAGTTCTCTTTCCACTCTGTCTCCTTTCACATCTTGCCTCTTTACATTCTCACTGCCACCACTGTAGTTCAAGATACCATCACTGTCTTCCTAACTATTGCGAAAGTCTCTAACTATTGGTCTTTGCCTTAGTCCATTCCTGATACTGTAACAAAATACCACAGGCTGGGTAATTTATAAACAACAGGAATTTATTTCTCACAGCTCTGGAGGCTGGGAAGTTGAAGATCAAGGCACTGGTATATTTGGTGTCTGGTGAGGGCTTGGTCTCTGCTTCCAGGATGGCACCTTGCTGCAGCATCCTCACGTGGCAGAAGGCAGATGGATGAAAGGAGATAAATGCTGTGTCCTCACGTGAGTGAAGAGCTGGAAGGGCCAAGCAGCTCTCTGATGCCTCTTATAGGGGCATTAGTCCCACTCACGAAGGTGGAGCCTTTATGACTTAATCGCTTCCCCAAAAGCCCTAGTTCCTAATACCATCACCTTGGGGTTTAAGTTCTAACATACGAATTTTGGAAGGACACACACATGCAAACTAATGGTCTCATCCCTAGTTCCATTGTATGCCCAGCTGATAGTCATTTTTCTAAAACATGCATCTTACTATGTCATTTCCCTGCTCAAAAGCCTCAGTAGCTTCCCATGGCCTCAAAATTGAGTCCAAATGCATTTAGGAGCTCCTTCAGGGCCCTCCATAATCTGCCTTTTCAGTCCTGACAACCTGCCACCGAAATTTTAGCCATACGAATTGTTCTTCAGTTGTGCATTTCCCTCTGCACCTTTATTCATGTCGCTCCCTTGGCCTAGATTCCCAATTTCCATCATTTCTGCCCAACACAGTTCTAATATCCTTAAAGGTTTACTTCAAATGTGAAGGCAACTGAAATAAACTCTTCCTCCACTGGGCTCCCTCAGCACTTTATTTCACTGTCTTCTCTTACCACATTCTACTTTCATTATGGGTATTTGTACCAATTATGAGTGTGAGCCTGGGCCATGAGTATGTAAAAATGTAACAAACGTGAACCTTGGTTTTTAAAGGACTTATATTTTAGGTTGGGAGATAATGTGAACCTAAGTAACCCTTTTTCAAGATAGGAGGAAATGACAAGTATTTCAGGAGTCCAGAGAGAGTTTGCTCTGCTAGAGGGATCACAGCCTTGTGGGGGAAGGTGGCATCTTCATCACCCCATATGGATGTACATAGAGAAGGCATTCCACACACACAACACCAGGAACAAAGCCAAAGAGGCTGAAAGAGCAGGGTGTGTTGGGGAAGGGGAAGAAGTTTAGTTTATTATTAACGAGTATCATGAAAGACCAAGCTGGTATCAGGTTTGTTAAGGCCAGATAGGGAATGGCTACACATTGCAGGCAAGAAGGTAAGACTATCCTGTATGCATGGAATCCACTGAAGAGTTTTGAAAAGAAACTGACAAACTCAAAGGTGATGTAACTATATCAAATGTGTTAGCAAGCAATGAGTTGAAAAAGGGGAAAAAAATAAAAGAATACCAAATATGACCAGGTGCCACAGCTCACGCCTGTCTGTAATGCCAGTACTTTGGGAGGTAGAGGTGGTTGGATTGCTTGAGCCCATGGGTTCGAGACTAGCCTTGGCAACATGTCAAAACCCCTTCTCTACAAAAAATACCAAAAAAAAAAAAAAAAAAGAAAAAGAAAAGAAAAATTAGCTGAGCGTGGTGGCGCATGCCTGTGGTCCCAGCTACACAGGAGGCTAAGGCAAGAGGCTCACTTAAGGCTGGTAGGTCGAGGCTGCAGTGACCTGTGATCATGCCACTGCATTCCAGCCTGCATGACAGAGCAAGACCCTGTCTCAAAAAAAAAAAAAAAAAAAGAAAAAGAAAATAGCCAAATGTGTTAGCAAAGTGCAAGGTGAACTTTTTTGTTCAGTGGTGTGGTCTCAGCTCACTGCAACCTCTGCCTCCCAGGTTCAAGCGATTCTTGTGCCTCAGCCTTCCCAGTAGCTGGGATTACAGGTGTGCACCACCACACCCAGCTAATCTTTCGTATTTTTGGTAGAGACGAGATTTCAACACATTGACCAGGCTGGTCTCTTAACTCCTGGGCTCAAGTTGATCCGCCAGCCTAGGCCTCCCAAGGCGCTGGTATTACAGGCATGCGCCACCACGCCCGGCCACATGGTGAATTTTACAAACGACTATAGATAGGGAGACTAGTGCAGGCAGTAATAAGAATAATAGCAAATACTTATTGAGCACTTACAGTGCGCCATGCAGTATTTTTACTTGGAATATCTCATTTATTCCTCACGAAAACCTTGTTATTTACTCCTTTTCACAAATAAGGAAATTCAGGCTTACAAAGGATAAATAACTTGTCCAGGTTCATCCAGAGCTGGAAGTTGAACTCATTTTATGGTTTGTAGTAGTCAGCTCCTAAGTTAATTATCTGAAAGTGGTTGCAGTGGGTTTAGGGAAGGAGAAGATATAAGAAATGATAACTTTTATAAGTGATAGTATTTTTGTTTTGCTTATTTGTTTAGAGACAGGGTCTGACTCTGTCACACGGGCTAGAGTGCAGTGGCATGATCGTAGCTACTGCAGCCACAAACTCCTGGGCTCAAGCGATCCTTCCATCTCAGCCTCCTGAGTAGCTAGTACTATAGGCATTAGCCATTATGCCCGGCTAATTATTTTAATTTTATTTTTTTGTAGAGATAGTGTCTCACTATGTTTCCCAGGTTGGTCTGGAACTCCTGGGCTCAAGCAGCCCTCCCGCCTCAGCCACCCAAAATGCTGGGATTTCAGGCATGAGCCACTACACCTGGTAGTATTTTTGTACTCTATATTTGAGGTGAAGAATGAAAAAACAACAAATATCACCATAGTTGGACTAAATTCCTGAGCTTTTTCCCCCCAGTAATGGCCTCATCACATATTTCCTAGATACTTTTCTATAGTAAAAAAATAAGATACCAGTAAGCAAAATATGTTGTTGCAGATATGCCTCACTTTAAGAAAACTCATAATAGCAAAATGGGGAAAGAGTTTAGATACCAGTTGGATTTGGCCTTCTGCTGGAACTTCTCAGAAGCTTCACAGAAGGAAGTGGCAGCACCACTGGCTTGGAGGTGTACTTTTATGCTTTCAAATATTCCCACTGGGTACATTTCCCAAATATAAACTGGAATTTTTCAAGGCATTTGCCTCTGGGTGAAGATCTTTCTTGGGCTAATACCTGTTTCAAAATCTGTAATGGGATCAGGTGCGGGGTGGCTCATGCTTGTAATCCCAGCACTTTGGGAGGCCAAGGCGAGCGGATCATCTGAGGTGAGGAGTTCAAGACCACCCTGGCCAACATGGCGAAATCCCATCTCTACTAAAAATACAAAAAAAAACTGGGCGTGGTGGCACATGCCTGTAGTCCCAGCTACTTGGGAGGCTGAAGCAGGAGGATCACTTGAATCCAGGAGGCAGAGGTTACAGTGAGTCAAGATTGCTCCACTGCACTCCAGCCTAGGCAACAGAACGAGACTCCGTCTCCAAAAATATAAAATAAAAACAAATAAAAATCTGTAATGATTTCAGGTCACTGGAGGAGTGATTTCCTTATCCTCTGGTCAAGTTAGCAAACTGCCCCCAACCCCCCCGCCCAACACAAAAGTAGCGTAAGGAGGTAGAGCCAGGAATTGCGCCCTTCAGAAACCGCTGGATTGCTTTGCATTGCCCTGGTGCTCTCTTCGCAATAGCTGAAACCTGTAAAAAGAGGAGCAGGAAGGGGCAGTTTTCATTTATTCCAATACCTTCTGTTATATACCTCATACTTCCAGTCTTTTCCTATTGCAGATGGCACAATTAAACCCTGTATATGTCAAAAACTCCTTCAAACCTAGGCTTTTCACTCAGAGGCTATCACCTTTAGAAATTCTATTGTATATATTGTATAATACATTGACCGCTTTTTTCCTTTTGTTAATATTCTTACACCACTTTGTATGTTTTATCATTCCAATTAGATCATATGTTCCTAAAAAGCAGAAATTACCTTAACAAAGTCCTCCCACCACCTGAACCATCGTCCTGAATGTAGTAGTCACTCCATCTTGATTTGTCACTTTTCTCTTTTCTCTGATTTATCTTTCATACTGATCATATATCTCTGATGACAGCATTAAAAAAGTTTACTGATACTCTAGATAAAAGTTATTTACTCAGATTTCATTTAACAATGTTTATTGAATTCATTCCATGTGCCAGTTTCCTTAGAATTCGAGTGCTGATTATTTTCTTTTGGGGTCATAGTTCTTAGGAAGTTTTCGGATCATTAACACCTTTGAGAATCTAATGAAAGTCATAGGAACCTTCTCCCAGAAAAACACACATACATTAATGTACAGTCATGCATCACTTAACATTGGAAATATGTTCTGAGAAATGCGTCATTAGGCAATTACATCGTTGTGTGAACATCATAGAGTATGTTTACATAAACCTAGGTGGTGTAGACTACTATACCCCTAGGCCATACTGAATAACCTATTGCTTCCAGACTACAAATCTGCACAGTATGTTACTGTACTGAATGCTGTAGGCAATTGCAACACAATGGTAGGTATCTGCAATGCTTGGTTATCATCTTGAAAAAATATTTTCATCAAAGAGAACAGTGATTGTGTGAGTTATTTTCAGAACCACTTACCAATGGGTTTTTTGTATTCTTTCCTTTGTACTGATGTTTCTAATTCACATCAGCATTTGCTAAGTTTTATTATGGAAAGGGCAGGACATGGTGGCTCACACCTGTAATCCTAGAACTTTGGGAGGCCAAGGCCAGCGGATCACTTGAGGTCAGGAGTTCGAGATCAGCCTGGCCAACATGGTGAAACCCCATCTCTACTAAAAATACAAAAATTAGCTGGGCCTGGTGGCTCGTGCCTATAGTCCCAGCTACTCAGGAGGCTGAGACAGGAGAATCGCTTGAACCTGGGAGGTAGAAATTGCAGTGAGCCAAGATCATGCCACTGTACTCCAGCCTGGACGACAGAGTGAGACTCTGTATCAAAAAAAAAAAAAAGATTTTTTATTACAGAAAGACTGATGAAGCCAGGCATGGTGGCTCACGCCTGTAATCCCAACACTTTAGGAGGCTGAGACAGGCAGATCACTTGAGCTCAAGAGTTTGAAACCAGCCTGGGCAACATGGTGAAACCCCATCTCTACCAAAAATTCAAAAAAAATTAGCTGGGCATGGTGGTGGGCGCCTGTGGTCTCAGCTACCTGGAAGGCTGAGGTGGGAAGATCACTTGAGCCTGGGAGGTGGAGGTTGCAGTGAGCTAAGATCACAGCAGGGCACTCCAGCCTGGAGACACAGCCTAACCCCGTCTCAAAAAAAAAAAACAAAAAACTGATGAAGAGTAAGCCCCGTCATCTAGAACCTGAGGCTGTGTATATGAGATCAGTTAATTTGTGTAAAATGTGTGTGTTAAAGGGTGCAGAGAGGGAGCAAGAGCTGTCATTTGAGAATTTATTCTGCATTTGAATAACTAACAATGGGATTACTGGACACTGAACAATGTTTACAAAGGTCCACAGCTCCTTGCCTGTGCCTGGAAACTTGTTGCAATTTTTATTATTTCAGTAAGACAAGTCTATTGAGATTACTAAAAAGGATGAGATTCCAAGTGACTTTTAGGAATCCGGTATGACAGATTTCTTTCTTGCTGGATGAAGTCTTTTCTTTTTTTTTTTTTTTAAGACGGAGTCTCGCTCTGTTGTCCAGGCTGGAGTGCAGTGGCCAGATCTTGGCCTACTGCAACCTCCGCCTCCTGGGTTCAAGTGATTCTCCTGCCTCAGCCTCCCAAGTAGCTGGGACTACAGTTGTGTGCCACCACGCCAGGCTACTTTTTTGTATTTTTAGTAAAGACGAGTTTTCACCGTGTTGGCCAAGCTGGCCTCAAATTCCTGACCTCAGGTGATCCGCCTGCTCGGCCTCCCAAAGTGCTGGGATTACAGGTGTGACCCACTGGGCCTGGCTGGGCTGGAGCCTATTTTTTTTTTTTCATTTGAGACGGAGTGTCGCTCTATTGCCAGGCTGGAGTGCAGTGGCGCAATCTCAGCTCACTGCAGCCTCTGCCTCCCGGGTTTAAGCAATTCCCCTGTCTCAGCCTCCCAAGTAGCTGGGACTACAGGTGTGCACCACCATACCAGGCTAATTTTTTGTATTTTAGTAGAGACGGGGTTTCACCATGTTGGCCAGGATGGCCTCTAGCTCTTGACCTCGTGATCTGCCCACCCTGGCCTCCCAGAGTGCTGGGATTACAGGTGTGAGCCACTGCACCTGGTCAAAGCTTATTTTCAAAGGTAAAAAGATCTGATTACAGCTTGAAGAATCTTTCTTCTACAGATAAGAAAAATCTATAGACAGTGCAGACATCATCAGTATCATCAGTGAGTGTTATTGTGGTTCTTGCATGTGCAAGGCACTCAGCGGGGTACCAAGCTTGTAAAACTCATTCCTGCCCTTTAAGTTCTCAGGACTAGATTGTAACCAGGATGAAGCCAGAGACCATGTTTTTGTTTATGCAGGTTTTCATTACATATTACTTGCTTATATTCTCAATACTTAACAACCATGTCTGGCATGTACTAGTTGCTAAATAAATATATGTTGAACATCTTGAATCAATTAAAATAGCTGGAGAGAAAAAAACAGTTAAATGAAATAAGGAAAACGTCTATTTTGTAATGTTGTTTGTATTTTATGTATGTAGTGTATGTATTTACTTATTTATTTTATTTTGAGACAGAGTCTCACTCTGTCTCCCAGGCTGGGGTGCAGTGGCGTAACCTTGGCTCACTGCAAACTCCGCCTCCTGGGTTCAAGGGATTCTCGTGCCTCAGCCGCTGGAGTAGCTGGGATTATAGGCATGAGCACGACACCCAGCTAATTTTTGTATTTTTAATAGGGGCAGGGTTTCTCCATGTTGACCAGGCTGGATGAATTTATATTTTTAAGAAATGGGGGCCAGGCTTGGTGGCTCATGCCTGTAATCCCAGCACTTTCGGAGGCCAAGGCAGGTGGATTACCTGAATTCGGGAGTTTGAGACAAGCCTGGCCAACATGGTGAAACCCCGTCTTTACTGAAGATACGAAAATTAGTTGGACGTGGTGGCGCATGCCTGTAATCCCAGCTACTTGGGAGGCTGAGGCAGGAGAATCACTTGAACCCAGGAGGCAGAGGTTGCAGTGAGCTGAGATCACGCCACTGCATTCCAGCCTGGCAAACAAGAGCAGAACTCTGTCTCAAAAAAAAAAGAAAGAAAGAAAGAAAGAAATGGGGTTTATTCTGTCACCAAGGCTGGAGTGCAATGGTGCAATTGATGCAGGTGTTCTTTTTTAACTTCTGCAATTATTAGTTTACTATAATAGTATCATCCAGGACTCAGATGTTCAGTATTCCTCCTGAAATTACATAAACAAATATAATTGGGAAGAATCCAAGTCAAAATTATATAACAAAACAGCACTTCATCACAAAAGCATGGAAAATAATCTAGAGTCCTCTTGTAAAGATGAGAACATACTTTTGTATTAGTCCTTCAAGGACGGACTTTCAAAACGTTTTATTCTGACGATCCCATGCTCTGAGTAGATCGGTTACTCTTCACTTTGTAAATATAAGTGGGCTGTGTGAAATTTGATATCAACTGATCAAGATTTTTGAGTTTCAGATATGGATGAAAACCATCTCAGTTTAACTTTAATTTATCCCCATTTTGATATGCAGGGTATATACACAAAAGCTTTTTTATCAGCTAACTATATGAAAAGGTAAACACTGGACCAGGCACAGTGGCTCATGCCTGTAATCCCAGCACTTTGGGAGGGAGGCTGAGGCGGGTGGATCGTCAGAGGTCAGGAGTTCGTGACCAGCCTGACCAACATGGTGAAACCCCATCTCTACTAAAAATACAAAAATTAGCTGGGTGTGGCAGTGGGAGCCTGTAATCCCAGCTACTCAGGAGGCTGAGGCAGGAGAATCGCTTGAATCCGGGAGGTGGAGGTTGAAGTGAGCCAAGATCACACCATCGTGCTCCAGTCTGGGTGACAGAGCGAGACTCCATCTCAATAAAAGAAAAGAAAAGAAAAAAAAACAGAGTGTTTTAACTTTGAGATGTGTAAGTCAGAAACAAGTATTTACAGAAGAAAAAGCTAATTTTTAAAGTTTACACGTACTGAGCAACTGAAAAATAAATATAGTTTTTAAATAGTCATATGGGAGATCATTTGCCCTTTGAAAATCATCGTGAAAAAATATTAAACAATGTCATTTCTATGTGCTAAATCCTGGGAACAACAGATAATCTACCTATGCATACAGGTGAGGTATAGACCAGAATTTATTGTCTAGTGTCTTGTTTTATCTTACCATTTGTTGATATAACATGATGTTTTATTTTTTTGAGATGGGGGTCTCACTATGTGACATGGGGACACTATGTGTCCCCACCCAAATCTCATCTTGAATTGTAGTTCCCATAACCACGTGTGGTGGAAGGGACCCAGCAGGAGATAAGTTAATCATGGGGGCAGTTACTCTAATGCTGCTCTCTTGATAGTGAGTTCTCACGAGATCTGATGGTTTTACAAGGGGTTTTTCCCTCTTTTGCTGGGCACTTCTCCTTGCTGCTGCCATGTGAAGAAGGATGTGTTTGCTTCCTCTTCCGCCACGATTGTAAGTTTCCTGAGGCCTCCCCAGCCATGCTGAACTCTGAGTCAATTGAACCTGTTTCCTTTATAAATTACCCAGTCTTGGGTATGTCTTTATTGGCAGCATGAGAACAGACTAATACACTGTGTTACTCAGGTTGGTCTCAAACTCCTGGACTCAAGTGATGCAAGTAGCTGGGATTATAGGTGTGCACCATGGCATTCAATGTAAAAGTATTTTTGAAATTTCATTTTGTTTTTTGTAATTTGCTTTAAATTGCTTTTTAATTCAACATATATAATTTCTCTTTCATAGTCGAAAGCTGTCTTTAATCATTTTGGTTATGTTTTTACATAGATTCTGAGTGAAAGTCTCCCCGTGAGTTGTCTGTGAAGAGATTTTAAGTTATAACACTGGCTATAGGTAAAGATTTACTAAAGAAGAACATGAAAGAAAAATAAAGACATAGTTATTATATATAAATTTTTTAAACCCCAAGAAATAAACTACAGAGTGTCATTATAACAATATTTATCAAATAAGAATTTTTAGATGAGTGTTCACCAGATGCATCCTTTTATACAAGACACAGTATAGCATAGTATGTCTATTATCTTAAACTCATAAATTGCAAAGAAATATGAATAAATCGGCTTCTCTTCAACTGTAATTTTGCCTTCCTCATTAATCTTTCTACATCTGGTTTCCATTGCAGTTCTATACGCAGCCATCAAACAGGTTGTCTTTAAGATTTTTTCTTTTAATTTTTTATTTTAATATAATTTCAGTCTTACAGAAAATTTACAAGAATAGTACAAAGAATACCTATGTACTTTCACTCATCTTTCCCAGATTTTAACATTTACCACACTGGCATCTAGGCTTGCGCTCTCTCTCTCTGTCTGTCTCTCTCGGCGGACATGATGCTCCTTTGTCCCTAAATGTGTCAGTGTGTAATTCCAGAAACAAGGTCATTCTTTTGCATAGCCATGGTACAATGATCAAAATCAGGAAATGGATACAACACCATTGTCTAATATTGCCTGTGCTATAGTGGTCATTTGAATTTTGCCAGTTGTCAATAATGGCAATAACATTCTTCATAGCAAAATAAAACCCTGGATCATGTATTGCATTCAGACGTCCTTTCTGTAGTCTCATTTAATCTAAAATTGTTTCCCAGTCTTTGTTTTTCATGACATTAACTAATTTACTGATTTCTAGCCAATCAATATACCAAGAATTTTTAAGGAGGTAAGTATATTCCGAGAAACTGAATTAATCAGTGTCAAAATGCACAGGAAAATGCTTAGGTGTTAATTATCTTTTGTTACATTCATTTAAAAAATTATGCCCAAGGAAAGGCTAGAGCAAAGGGTGATCAAAAAACAATTTAGAATTCTAAATTTTTCCTCTGTTCTAACCCAATCCAATCTCCTTTTTATAGATGAGAAAATAGAAAATAGAGTAAGACACATTAGATGAGTGATCAAAATTCCTCCAGCTCTCCTGCTTCTTGGATCTGTGTACATTTCTCTATAGCATAATGCTTACGACAGGTAGTAGGTTGGTTTATTTTTATTAATTCCATCCACCGTGTTTGGTTTGTCTAAGAATTCTGCCCAGCAGTGGCCTCTGTTACATATTTATCATATATAATAGTTGATATTTGGTGAATATTTTAATGTTTATAATGTAATGCTTGTCATATAGAAGTTAAATGTGCCTGAGGACTACCCACATAGTATTTGGATAGCAGTGTGTCGACTTTTCCAGGACACAAGTGTAAGGTGAGCTTATTCTCTACATCATGGAAGACAAGGTGCGCTCCAGGTTATGTACTGAAGGAGGGAGCCTCTTAATGAGATACTTCCCTAAGCTTTCCACCACAGTGTCCCTGATAGCACAGAGGACTGAAGAGCTGTACTGCTGCAGGCCTGCACAGTGGCCTGATCTAGCCTACACAAAGCTACACGTTGCTTTGAACCTTTATGCATTTCATGTTTGACATCCATACACCTTTTATGTTCCTTCTAATTAAAAAGATGTTGCCCCCCGCTGCCACCAAAATTATCAAAGGAGATAGTACTTATTTATCTTGTGACTTCAAGTACCGCATACATCACCACACCCCAGTTTGAGATGCACACAAGTGGTTTATGAAGAGAGTTGTGGAATTCCATGCTTCCATGCGGAGTCCAGATAGGAAAAGTGGTGACTCATGAATGACTCTTTGACAAGGAAAGAGCAATCTGTGGCAAACTGCAAGGATAGGGCTCGACAGCAGAGCAGTCATTTGGACTTTGATGCCACCATGAGGAGTTGAAGAAACACTGGGAACGATAGGACTGATACAGATTGGGAGGAAGGAGACCAGGATTCTGGTCCTCTCTCTGCTGCTCACTTTGTCATGTGATCTTGGGCAAAGCTCCGATATCTGCATTCTGGTTTATTTACATGGAAATAGGCAGGACTAAAGTAGATGATCTTAATTTTCTTCTGGCAATAATATTTTGTGATTCAATATGAATTAATAGCATGCATTAACCTGGTAATAGTTGCTATGTTTTTTAATTTACAAATTTAATTTGATAGATGCCCCTAAGATTGTTACCAGCCACATGCTGCTGATAATATGATGTATTTTTTTTTTCAAAGCAATCAGTGTATATACACTTAACAATTACTACTGTGAAATCTAGGCCTGCCATCTTATGGATCCTGAATGGTACTACCAGAAGGGGTGGTATGTCTTATGGTGTCAGGAGATAATTTTGACACAAATTAAGAGAATACCTGCTTATGTACATGTAACTTGTATCCATGGGAGTTTATACAGTAGTTTGAAATTTATTTTCTTTGATAATTCTTAACTTTAAATCTGTAGGAAAAAAATCAAGTAAATCTAAGAACTTCCCCGCCCCCAATTTTAATTGTTTATTGATTCCAATAATTATTTTCTAGGCAACATTTCACTTTCTAAATGGCTGGCTACAGGTAGGTCTTTTGCTGTTGAAATGTTTGGAACAAGAGACTGGTTCTTCTAGGTAATTGTGTGGAAGTGCTGGCATGCATATTTTATGAAAGCTGTGATCAGCTACTCATCCACGATTGTGAAACAGTCTTCCTTTTTTCTTTTTATATAGCTGAAAGAAGATGAGAATAGATGATTTTCTGTTGCAGAAAACATTAGGGTAAGCATTTGTGGAATTCACTTCTTCCACCCCCTGCTGATGCACTTAGTATTTATCTTCTGTCACATAGAGGATCCAAAACACAGAACTTCTGTTCACAATGAGCACGGGTAGAGTTAGATAGTGAAAACACTTTTCAACTCTTTCAAAGCTGTAACTTCTCAACTCTTTCAAAGCTGTAACTTTAGAAATACTGTAAATAGGCTGGGCACGATGGCTCACACCTGTAATCTCAGCACTTTGGGAGGCTAAGGTGGGAGGATTGCTTGAGCCCAGGAGTTTTGAGGCCAGGCTGGGCAACCTGGTGAAACCCTGTCTCCACGAAAGATGAAAAATTAGACAGGGATGGTGGCGTGTGCCTGTACTCCCAGCTACTCAGAAGGCTGAGGTGGGAGGATCGCTTGAGCCTGGGAGGTCGAGGCTGCAGTGAGCCATGATTGCTTGACTGCACTCCAGCCTGAGTGACAGAGTGAGACTCTGTCTCAAAAAAAAAAAAAAAAAAAAAGAAAGAAGAGACAAGGGAAAAAGACCCGATTCCCAGTTAAATTATGGAATTTGTCTCTAATTTAACTTTGGTTCAGTGCAAATCCAAATAGAATTGTTTTGCCTCCTTCCCACTAATACAATTTGAGACCCTGAAATACTTAAAGTATTGCTTCTGATGGGCATCCTGAGATTTTATCTGGGGCAAAATGGTAATTCTTCTGTTTAAGGTTGCTGGTTTTGTGACGCTTTTTAAACTGCATTTTGTTTCCCACTGGTTTTCAATTTACTTTCAGTACACTTAAGTATTTGTGGAGGTCCTAATCCCTTTCGAGTGGAAATGTAATTATAGTGCAGTAGAAGGCAATAGTGGGTCATGGCTGACAGTGCAAGCTCCTGCCATAACCAATTTTCATTGATATGGATTCCTACAACTGAATCAAACATAGCCCATATCAATCAGAGAGAACTACTGTAGAGTTCTCCCCAAACCATTTTAGCTTCTCTGGGCTCCTTTTTTTTTTTTTTTTTTTTTTTTTTGCTGAATAGAGACATTGGCTGAGATTATCTCCTTCCTGCTGCTTCCCAGAAGGTTAATGCCAGGAGGTCCAAGACACATCTCATGATTTAATTATCAGATCCTCTTTCTTTAGAATTTCCTCTTGAGCTGATCAAGTCTTATTATTGATTTTTGGGAGTACCCGGGATTACAGGCTAATGCCGTCACACCTGGCTAATTTTTAAGTTTTTTGTAGAGATGGGGTCTCACTATGCTGCCCAGGCTGGTCTCAAACTCCTGGGCTTAAGCAGTCCTCCCATCTCAGCTTCCCAAAGTGCTGGGTTTCCAGGCATGAGCCACCACGCCTGGCCTATTTTTCTGTATAAACTGATTATATATTTAAGATTTTTATAAATACTTTAAAAGTTTTAAATTGCTGGTCAAAGTTAAAAAGTATTCTTTTGTAGGCGGACTCTGATAGTTTACTTAAAGCATATTTGAGAAAGCTTTTCATTGCTACTTCCAGTTGCTCAAATCATGTTTCAAAATTTCTAAATCATGTGCATATACTTTTGTTCTTTTTGTCCCCTGTTTTATCAGGTAGCAGTGTTTAATAATCCATAGGCTGTAGACCTCTGCAGGACTCTCTGGAATCTTAGCCACTTTGAATTTCCTTACAGCAGTGACATCATTTCTATTGCTAATTATATGTCAGTGCCCCTTTGGGGCATGCATTTATTCCTAAAATACACTTTCATAAAATTAAATGACTATACCAATTGCCAACAATATATTTTACAGAAATGAAATTTTGTTCACAAGAATAAATCACTATGGGAAAGATACCTCACAAATAGTGTTTTGTGAGGCTCTAAGTTTCACATAAAAAAAGATAAGGTTTAAAATAATTCTGAAACATAGGGCTGGGTGCAGTGGCTCACGCCTGTAATCCCAGCACTTTGGGAGGCTGGGGCAGACGGATCACCAGAGGTCAAGAGTTCCAGACCAGCCTGGCCAACTTGGCAAAACCCCGTCTCTACTAAAAATACAAAAATTAGCCGGGCGTGGTGGCGGGCGCCTGTAATCCCACCTATGCAGGAGAATCACTTGAACCCAGGAGGCGGAGACTGCAGTGAACCGAGATTGCGCCACTACACTCCGACCTGGGTAACAGAGTGAGACTCCCGTCTAAAAAATAAATAAATAAAATAAATCTGAAACTGGGCTTCAGTGAAGGACTGCAAATGTGTAATTTACACACCAAAACATAAATGTATAGCTGTCTATTTAATTTCAAAGTTCAGTTTACTTTCTGTCCTAACACAGGAATGTTCCAGTGGCCGTAAATCCAGAAATAAAATCATTGCCATTTTTTTGCCTTTTACTTAATTATGCAAGTAAAATATTTTTCTTTAGGCAATTACTTTTGGGAGAACAAGGTACCGGTGTACATTTAAATTGAGCCAGTTGGCTACATAGGACCTTGTGTAATAAGATGTATTTTAAAAGATTGTTAAGCAGAATTGCTTAATAATGGAATAAGGGAATAAGTTGGGTAGAAAAGAGGCAAACTAGATCCTTCTTCTTTTCTTTTTTTGGCCCATTTCATCTTGCATAGATCCTATTTCTGTGAAGACTCAAGCATAAGTTGAGGATCACTCTTGGTATTCCATAGAATTTTTTTATTATTAATAAAAAATAATACAGATGTACTCAGAGATCCCTTCTAAGAATCTAAGATTTTAGTAAACTTCAAATGATCTTTTATGCAGTTAACCTTAACACTTTCAGAGGGTATGAATGGGGGGCATTTTTAGGGTATCCAGTCATTGTTAATGGAAATATATCCTGAGTTGGGGCTATGCAGAAAAATCTGTTTCCCACCTTGGTGTCTTAAAGCCATCCTGATAGTAGAGAGAGAAAAAAATCCAACTCCTGTAGCTTAATAAAAGCAATTATTCATTTCAAGTTTCTTTTCTTTTTGTACAATCTTCAGCAAGTTCTTTTTTAAAATCTTTTTTTTTTTTTTTTTTTTTTTTTTGAGTCAGGGTCTTACTCTGTCACCCAGGCTGGAGGGCAGTGGCACAATCATGGCTCACTGCAGCCTTGACCTCCTGGGGCTCAGGTGATCCTTCCACCTCGGCCTCTGGAGTAGCTTGAATCACAGGCACATGCCATGATGCCCAGTTAATTTTCATATTTTTTTGTAGAGACAGAGTTTCACCATGTTGCCCAGGCTGGTCTCAAACTCCTGGGCTCAAGCAAGCCCTCTGCCTCGGCCTCCCAAAGTGCTGGGATTACAGGCATGAGCCACTGTGCCTGGCCAGGAAGTCCTTTTTAATAGGATGTGAGGTTCATTTCTTTTATTAGGTTCTAGAGTTTGATCTTTCCCCAAAGATGACTATCCTTCGATAACTAGCCATGTTTGGTGGCAGTACCTTGTAGGATCTGGAGGTTGGTTGATGGTGAAGATTATTCCATTTTAATTACAGCAGAAGAGCCTTGTGATCAGAACTCAAGGGCATGATTCTTCCTTTTGGGTAGATACCAGCTGCATATCTTCCACCTCCCCTTAGTATGCATTTAGTTGAAAGAGGAAGTGGCTCCCTGGCTGCCAGTGCCTGCTCAGCGTCCATGCAGCACTGCATTAGAATTCCATGCAGCACTGCAAAGGGGTCTTGTTGACCAGGGTGAACTGCGGTTTGTTTCTGACCAACAGTAAGCTGACCCTTAGCAAAACTATGACATAAGGATGGTGAATGCTTTTTGACACCATTCACCATGGTCTTTACTTTTCCTACTCCATGGTCATCAAGCCACAGCTTCCACCTTCAGATGTTCAGGGTATTTATTTATTTATTTATTTATTTATTTATTAATTATTGAGGCTGAGTTTTGCTCTTGTTGCCCAGGCTGGAGTGCAGTGGTATAATCTTGGCTCACTGCAACCTCTTCCTCCCAGGTTCAAGAGATTCTCCTGCCTCAGCCTCCTGAGTAGCTGGGATTACAGGCACTCGCAGCCACACCCGGCTAATTTTTTGTATTTTAGTAAAGACAGGGTTTCACCATGTTGGTCAGGCTGGTCTCGAACTCCTGACCTCAGGTGATCCACCTGCCTTGGCCTCCCGAAGTGCTGGGATTACAGGTGTGAGCCACCGCACCTGGCCCAGGGTATTGATTTAGTATTCTCCATAGCATAACCTCTGTGCAAGCTTTCTGGAAAGGAAGTGTTATTAATATGCAAATGCATATTTAGGTTAATGTCTTACCTCTCTCAGGAGTATGTACATTTCAAACTTTTCTAGTTATGGAATGATAGATTCACCTGGCAGCAAATGAATTCTAGGGCCCTTCTGGAAATTATATCCGGTGAAACTCTCTTTTATCCTGCCTTCTTTTAAGGTCTTAGCCTCCAGTCTCATCTCCAAGATGCCTCCTCCTACTGCTCTCTCTCCTTCATTTATTCAGCGCCTATTTATAGAGCTCCAGTATGTGCCATGCACTAGGCTAGGCACAGGAATGCCAAGATGAGCTAAAGAAAGGCACAGTTCCTGCTGTTTGTAGTCTCATGAGAGATTCTGGTATTGTCAAATAATTACATGCAGCAAAGTCAAGTCATAACTGTGGTAAATGTTATGAAGGAGAAACAGCGCTATGTGTATCTATCCACCTGGACCCAGCCAGGGGGTCTAGGACACATTCCCTGAGAAAGTTTGAGCTGAGTTAAAGAGACAAAGGAAGTGGGAAATAAATTTGCAAGGAGAGGATTTGTTAAAGATGGTGCTGGCAGCGTTTTCCTCAGGATCCACTGCTTCTCTGCTTCCCTCCCACCTCCTGTGTGCTTCTGCCCTCAACAGAGTCAACATCTGAGCAGCAGGGTCACTTGAGTGCTCTCCCTCTGGCACTTGATAGGTAGGGGATCACTGTGCCCACCGTCTTGCCCTCCTGGCTTTCCGGTGTGACAAAGCAAAGTAGGCTTCCAGTGTGTTAGACGGAAGATCCCCACTCCTCCTGCCTCAAATGGGCCTTAGAACTGGGTTGATGCTGCAGGCTGGGACAGGGGGCTTCTTACTTCCCTATTTGTTAGAGTCTAATCTGGCAGCTGCTGTGAATATAGGAGGATCCAAAGGTCAAGTCTTTAGTAAGTCAGTTCTGGTAATTGCTATAGACTTAATGTTCATGTCCCCTCAAAATGCATGTGTTGAAATCCTAACCCCCCAGTGTGATGGTATTAGGAGGTGGGACCTTGGACAGGGATTAGGTCATGAGGGCTGGATGGCATTAGAGACCCTGGAAAGCTCCTTCACCCCTTCTGCTATGTGAGGATGCGGCCAGAAGACAGCTGTCTATGAACCAGGAAACGAGCCCTCACTAGACACAGAACATGCTGACACCTCGATCTTGGACTTCCCTGCCTCCAGAACTGTGGGAAATGAATTTCAGTTGTTTATAAGCCACCCAGTCTATGGTACTGTGTTATAACAGCCCAAACAGAGGAAGACTAATCTGATGAGTAAATCATGAGACATGCCAAAGTGGCAAAATAGGTGATCATTCCCACTTAAAAAACAAAAACAAAAACCAAAAAACCAAAAAAAAACTTAGTAATTTTCAGTCACTTCAAGGCATTCCGCCTCCTCCTCCTCCTCCTCTTCTTCTTCCTCCTCCTCCTCTTCTTCTTCTTCTTCCTCTTCTTCTTCTTCTTTTTGTTTTTGTTTGTTTGTTTGTTTTTTAGACAGGGTCTTGTTCTGTCCCCCAGGCTAGAGTGCAGTGATGTGATCATGGCTCACTGCAGTCTTGACCTCCTGGGCTTAAGGATCCTCCTGCTCCCCAATACCCCAGTACCTGGGACCATAGGTGTGCACCACCACACCCGGGTAATTTTTTTTGTTTTTTGTAGAGACGAGGTCTCGCTAGGTTTCCCAGGCTGCCCTTCTATTTTTCCTTCTGAGGCAGTGGGAAAAAAGTTATATGATCATGGCTTAGTCCAGGTTCAACCCAGAACAAAGGCCATCGAGTCTTCTCCATCTGGGAGATGATTCATCTTCTTGTATTCACTATTTACAGCTCCTTTTGTTTTTTGAATTCTAGATTAAATTGGTCCTTGATATGGGCATTCTGGACATTCTCTAGTGTTTTTCTGTTCTAATGTATTTCATTCTGCATTTTCTACATCCAGTTTTGTGCCCCAAGTATGCCTGTGTAGGCTGGCTTTCAGCTGAGCATTCTTGGGCGCACGGATGCTACTGATAATGAAAGACTGAACCCCAGCTGGTGACCAACTCAGGAACACTCCAGTTCATCCTGGTTTATATAGCCTTAGGGTTTCCATGAAAACCTTTCTTTTTAATTTTTGTCTTTTAAGAAATTACGGCTGGGTGTGGTGGCTCACACCTGTAATCCTAACAATTTGGGAGGCTGAGCTGGGTGGATCACTTGAGGTCAGGAGTTCTAGAACAGCCTGGCCAACATGGTGAAACCCAGTGTCTGCCAAAAAATACAAAAAAATTAACAGGGCATGGTGGTGCATGCCTGTAATCCCAGCTTCGTGGGAGGCTAAGGTGGGAGAATAGTGTGAACCCCAGAGGTGGAGGTGGCAGTGATTGTAATCCCAGCACTTTGGGAGGCTGAGGCGGGCAAATCACGAGGTCAGGAGATCAAGACCATCCTGGCTAACACGGTGAAACCCCATCTCTACTAAAAAATACAAAACATTAGCTGGGCGTGGTGGCGGGCGCCTATAGTCCCAGCTACTCGGGAGGCTGAGGCAGGAGAATAGCGTGAACCCAGGAGGCGGAGCTTGCAGTGAGTGGAGATCATGCCACTGCACTCCAGCCTGGGCGACAGAATGAGACTCCAAAAAAAAAAAAAAAAGAAATACTTTCCCATATGGACAAAGAAGGAAAACTGTTCACTGCAACATTATTGTTAACAGCAAAACACATCAATGGAAGATTGGTTACATAATGATACATCTGTATTATGGAATACTTTGCAGTGATTGAAAGGAACAAAAGGGAGAGAAGAAGGGAGGAGGAAGATAAAGACTGCAAAAACATAGGAAAAGAAAAGTCATAGAATATTATGTACAATATAAACTTGTTAATGTAAAAAAACTATAAATATGTAAATATATATACATATATATTCATGAATATATGTGTATGTATACACATACACATCCAAACATACATATTCATATATATTCAAAAATATAGAAGTATTTCAGAAAAGATATTGAAAAGATGGAAACCCCACTGAGAAAAGAGTGGATGGAGTTGATAGGGGAGAGCTAGAGAGAGAGATGGCAGAGGTGGTTTTTTTTTTTTTTTTAGCATCTTACCCTAAATACTTCTGTATTTTAAAAATCTCTCTCTCTTTTTTTTTTTTTTTTGTTTTTTGAGACGGAGTCTCACTCTGCTCACTCTGTCACCCAGGTTGGAGTGCAGTGGTGGGATCTTGGCTCGGCTCACTGCAACCTCTGCCTCCTGGGTTCAGGCGATTCTCCTGCCTCAGGCTCCTGAGTAGCTTGGATTGCAGGTGCCCACCACCATGCCCGACTAATTTTTTTGTTTTGTTTTGCTTTTTGAGATGCAGTTTCACTCTTGTCGCCCAGGCTGGAGTGCAATGGCGCGATCTCGGCTCAATGCAAACTCTGCCTCCCGGGTTCAAGCGATTCTCGTGCCTCAGCCTCCTGAGTAGCTGGGATTACAGGCGCCAGCCACCATACGTGGCTAATTTTTCTATTTTTAGTAGGGATGGAGTTTCACCATGTTGGCCAGGCTTGTCTCAAACTCCTGATCTCAGGTGATACCCCCGCCTCAGCCTCCCAAAGTGCTGAGATTACAGGCGTGAGCCACCGCGCCCCTCCTGGGAAAGTATTTCTTTAGGTTACATTCACAGAAGTGGTATCCTAGGCATATGTATTCGATTTTTGGGGGAAAAGATCTGTGGCATCCCTTCTACCTCCACTACTTCCCCAACATGTGCTTCCCTGGAACTCTCTGTTCTGCTTTGACAAATCTTCCAAGCTACTGACGAGGGAGCTGACCGGGGCTGGGGACTGGGTGGGCACCATGACAATGACTGCTGCCAGAATCCATTCAGTCAGAGATCCAAGAAAGTCTGGAAATGTGGCAAAAGCGGAGGTGTCTTAGGAGGACCTGCTGACACCTCTTCCTGGATGCCCAGGAGCACAGATAGTACTCTAGAAAGCAGAAAGCTAAGATTCTGGGCTTTGAAGGAGGATATAGCACATGTTGGAATCTTAGTTTGCTTTAGTGGAAATTAACCTCTTTCAAGTCTCTACCCGATGATATAAGTTAAGACAATTGGCCAGCTTGTGTTTAGGGGAAAAAAAAGTTTGATTTCTATTTTACATCATACATCAGCATAAAATTTCAGATTAATTAAAGATTTAAATGTATGAATTGAAACGAATGTACTAGAAGAAAATTTTGATGAATATTTATATATTTTAGGGATGGCCTTGACTTTTCTAAACATGGCACCAAAAGCAGAAACAATAAAATAAGCTGGTTTGACTAAGAGGAAATTGCAAAAACTTTCACATGACAATAAATTCCAACATAAGCAAAAACTTATGAAGCACAACAATCTGTGAGAATATATTTGCAGAATATATGTCATAGATCTGCATAACATCCTATATACATATATGTGAAGAATTCTAATACATAAGAAGGCTGGGAACTATGGCTCACTCCTGTAATCCCAACACATTGGGAGGCCGAGGCAGGAGGATTTCTTGAGCTCAGGAGTTCAAGACCAGCCTGGAAAACATAGTGAGAGACCCTGTATCTACAAATAATAAAAAAATTAGCTAGGTGTGGTGGCATGCACCTGTGGTTCCAGCTACTTGGGAGGCTGAGGTGGGCAGATCACCTGAGTCCAGGAGGTTGATGTACAATGAGCAGAGGTTGTGCCACTGCACTCCAGCCTGGGCAGAGGCTCTGTTTAAAAAAATAAATAAAAAATAATAAATAATAAATAAATAAATAGAATAAATATATAAGAAGACAAAGGGCTATTTCTGCCTAGTGTTTCATTATTGGTATGCTAAGCATGTGGGAGTTATTTATATCCTACTGCTCAAGGTCATTGCCAAGTTTTGATTTTTCACACATGTCTGCAGTTTAAAAAATTACAACCTCTGGCATAAATGAGTTCAACAATTTGACAAAAAGGAAACACAAAGGACCATATATATATATATATATATATATATATATATATATATATATATAATTTTTTTTTTTTTAGACGGAGTCTCACTCTGTCACCCAGGCTGGAGTGGAGTGGTGCGATCTAGGCTCGCCGCAACCTCTGCCTCCTGGGTTCAAGTGATTCTCATGTCTCAGCCTCCTGAGTAGCTGGGATTACAGGCCTGCAGCAGCACACCCAGCTAAATTTTGTATTTTTAATAGAGACAGTGTTTCACCATGTTGGCCAGGCTGGTCTTGAATTCCTGACCTCAGGTGATCCACTCACCTCAGCCTCCCAAAGTGCTGGGATTACAGGTGTGAGCCACTGTGCCCAGCCCTGGGACCGTAAATATTAAAGTATAAATTGATACAATATTTCTGGAGCTAATCAATGTTATATATTAAACTATGTATATTAAAAGTTTTGGCTGGGCATGATGGCTCACACCTGTAATCCCAGCACTTTGGGAGGCCGAGGTGTGCAGATCACTTGAGGTCAGGAGTTTGAAACCAGCCTGGCCAATATGGCGAAACCCTGTCTCTACTAAAACTACAAAAATTAGCCGGGCGTGGTGGTGCATGCCTGTAATCCCAGCTACTCAAGAGGCTAAGGAAGGAGAATCTCTTGAAGCCAGGAGGCGGAGGTTGCAGTGAGCCGAGATTGCATCAGTATACTCCAGCCTGGGTGACAGCGAGACTGTCTCAAAAAAAAAAAAAGTTTTAAAATCTTGACTCTCCGTGACCCAGCAATTCCACTTCTTATAATTTATCCTAAGGAAAAATAATGGGTGTCCACAAATATTTAATTCATAGATATTAATTTCAGTTTTTAGATAATATTTTTGAATGGGATACAGTGTTAGCAGAGAGCAGTCATCCGTGAATAGTACAACAGCATAATTGAAATGGATTTGTAATATGTCATTGATGTTGTAGTAAAATCATAACAGGCAAAGATGCTCTTGGTATACTGGTAAGTGAAAAAGTCAGGTCCTCTGAAGTATCATGTCCATATGATGCCCCTACCTTTTGTTCCCTAAGATGCACTTACTCATAGGGGAAAGAACCAAAATGCTAGTAGTAGTCATCGATTTGGAGGTATTATGACTGATTTTAACTGTATTATATTTGCTTATCTATAGTTTCTCAGTATTTCATGTATTACTGAAAATTATTTTTAAATAAATTAATATTTTCTATGTACTATTTCTTTTTTTCTTTTCTTTTTTTTTTTTCTGAGACAGAATTTCACTCTTGTCACCCCAGCTGGAGTGCAATGGCACAATCTCGGCTCACTGCAACCTCCACCTCCCGGGTTCAAGCAACTCTCCTGCCTCAGCCTCCCAAGTAGCTTGAATTACAGGCACGCACCACCACACCCAGCTAATTTTTTTATATTTTTGGTAGAGACGGGGTTTCACCATGTTGGCCAGGCTGGTCTCAAACTCCTGACCTCAAGTGATCCACTGGCCTTGGCCTTTCAAAGTGCTGGGATTATAGGCGTGAGCCACCGTGCCCAGCTCAAGTAGTCAATTTTAATTAGCTTATTATTTTGAGTTTGGTGAAATCCTTTAATGAATATTTGAGATATTCACTTATTTTTTCATTCAACAGACTATGGCACCTACAATGCCCTAACTCATTCCTTTCTTTTCTCAAACCTACTGTGTACTGAGTGCTACGTTAGACTCTGAGGATACCATGTTGAGAGAGACAAACGTGCCATCTGCCCTCATGGGGCTTGCCTTCCAGTAGAGGGAAAGACATATACACATGAGTGCAAACTACAGGTGTGTGAGACTCGTATGTTGGGGAACAGTGGAGGGAAAAAGAATAAGATCAGAAAAGGCGTCTCAGCGAGAGGAGTCATGTAAAAGATGAGGAGATGCTTACTGTGCAAAAGAATGATGACATCCTGACAGCAACGTGGGAGGAAGAAGAGGGAGAAGCTGGACTAGGCAGGAGGACAAGGTGACTGATGACAGGACCCTGGACTAAGGAGACAGCAGTGGAGGGAGCGAGAAGAGAAGAGATGCTGTATAAGGTAAAGAGGTAGGAACATGTCTTGCCTGGATTTGAGGAGTAAAAGAAATAAGAGGTGACCAGGTGTGGTGGCTCATGCCTGTAATCCCAGCACTTTAGGAGGCTGAGGAAGGTGGACTGCTTGAGCCCAGGAGCCAGCCAGGGCAACACAGCGAGACTCTGTCTCTACAAAAAATACAAAAATATTAGCTGGGCATGGTGTTGAGTACCTATAGTTCTAGCTACCCAAGAGGCTGAGGCAGGAGGATCATGTGAGCCTGGGAGTTAGAAGCTGCAGTGAACCAAGATCACACCACTGCACTCCAGCCTGGGCAACAGAGCAAGACGCTGTCTCAAAAAACAAAACAAAACAAACCAACAAAAAACACAGAAGACTCCTAAGTTGGGAAGCCTTAGAATTCCCCTAGGAGCATGGATATTGCTACTGTCTCTGGACATGGGAACAGGTTTGGTAGAGATGAACAAACTGAGTTTGAAGCACCTGTGAGACCCTAAGTGTGTATAGGTCTGAAGTCAGGGAGATTCTGAGCCAGAAACACAGATTTGGGAGGCACCTGTATCTAAGAGCTACACACCAATGACAGCTAGGAAGGAGCCCAATGCGTTAGACGCTTAGACTCTCAATTATTATATTCACAGAACTACTCTTTCATTTTTTATTTTATTTTTTTTTATTTTTTGAGGTGGAGTCTCATTCTGTCGCCCAGGCTGGAGTGCTGTGGTGCGATCTCGGCACACTGCAACCTCTGCCTCCTGGGTTCAAACGATTCTCCTGCCTCAGCCTCCTGAGTAGCTGGGATTACAGGCACCTGCTACCATGCCTGGCTAATTTTTGTATTTTTAATAGAGATGGGGTTTCCCCATGTTGGCCAGGCTGGTCTTGAACTCCAGACCTAAAGTGATCTGCCTGCCTTGGCCTCCCAAAGTGCACGGATTACAGACATGAGCCACCGGGCCCAGCCTAGAACTGCCCTTTCATTTCTACTATTTCAAATTATTCATCCCATAAAGGAAAATTCCCAGTAATAGTTAATCACAGTGACTGTAATGACTAACTTTGCATTATAATCAGCTGGGAAGTTTGAAAATAGAGTCCTGGATCCCACCCCCGAGAGATGCTGATTCAGTAGGTGAATTTTGCACATTGAATGCTCATCAGATATCCCAGCCTCCCACCTCCCAACCCCTCAGTCAGCCCCTCGCACTGAGTGGGCTCCTGGAACAAGTTCTGGCCACCAGCTTGTGAGTAAATGTGGAAGTGGCTTCCACTCTCTTCTTCTCCACCAGGGCGGCAGCAAGGGGCCTTGTCTCCAGGTGGTGGAGCCACGAAGAAGAAATAGCATGCCTCAAGCCCCGGCTGCTTGACAGGTTCCCTGCAGGATTCTCAAACCCAAAGTGGATTTTGCATGAGGGAGAGACAAACTTTTTAGTATTAAACTGCTGCATTTTTAGTGCATGTCTGTTACTGCAGCACAGCCTAGCCAGTCTAGCTTTTTTTTTTTTTTGAGACTTAGTCTCACTCTGTTGCCCAGGCTGGAGTGCAGTGGCGCGATCTCGGTTCATGCAGCCTCTGCCTCCCAGGTTCAAGCGATTCTCCTGCCTCAGCCTCCCGAGTAGCTGGGATTACAACCACCTGCCATCATGTCCAGCTGATTTTTGTATTTTTAGTAGAGATGGGGTTTCACCATGTTGGCCAGACTTGTTTCGAACTCCTGACCTCAAGTGATCGTCCCACCTCAGCCTCCCAAAGTGCTGGGATTATAGGCATGAGCCACTGTGCCTGGTGGAAACCAGCTTTTTTATTTTATTTTATTTTATTGAGACAGTGTCTCATTCTGTCATCCAGGCTGGAGTGCAGTGGCACAATCATGGCTCACTGCAGCCTCAACCTCCCAGGCTCAATTAATCCTCCCACCTTTGCTTTCCAAGCACTGGGATTATAAGCATGAGCCACCATGCCCAGCCAAGACCAGATTTTTTTTTTTTTTTTTAATGGAGTCTTGCTTTTTTGCCCAGGCTGGGGTGCAGTCGTGTGATCTCAGCTCACTGCAGCCTCTGCCTCCCGGGTTCAAGCAATTCTCCTGCCTCAGCCTCCCGAGTAGCTGGGATTACAGGTGCCTGCCTGTACAGGCTGGGCACGGTAGCTCACACCTGTAATCCCAGCACTTTGGGAGGCCAAGGTGGGAGGATCGCTTGAGCCCAGGAGTTTGAGACCATCCTGGACAACATGGTGAGACTCCATCTCTACAGAAAATTAAAAAACATTAGCCAGGTATAGTGGCATGTGCCTGTGGTCCTAGCTACTGGAGAGGCTGAGGAGGATTGCTTGAGCCTAGGAGTTTGAGGCTATAGTGAGCTGTGATTGCACCACTGCACTCCAGCCTGAGTAACAGAATGAGTCCCCATCTCAAAAAAATAAATAAATAAAGTCAGATTTTCAGCTAAGCATTTTTCAGGCTTTGGAGATTGCTATGTAGCATACTCTCAATTTTCCTAACAATACATGAGGTTTTTTTATTTCTAAGGGCTGCAAATGACATTTGTTGTGGGATTACAATTCCTTCTCTGCAGATCCCAGACTTGAATGAGTTTGCATATCAGCAAACCAAATCGAAAGTACGTATTACTGATAATAGAATTTCTTTACAAGTTCTAGGCATTGACTATGTCTAGAAGTCTAAAAACTGCTCTCCAAATCGGCAGTCTACATGGTTCACACTCCCTGGATTCTCAGCTACTCACTGTCCTCTTCTACTTAAAAGTAGAACTGTTTCTTCTTGAGGTGCAAGGATTAAATTCTTCCAATCTTCTCCTGGCCATATAATTTTGCATTTTGCAGCCTCTTCAGGGCAGGTGGCAGGATGGTTCCTGCAAACAAAGAGAATGGTTATGACCCCCTCAGAGTTTGTCTAACTAGTGGATGGACAGTGGAGCAGTTGGGAATGTTTGAGTAAGCAAGAATAACAACAACAACCAAATACCTCAAAAGGCTTCTCAGTAAGAGAAACTGTCATTCCAACAGACTGTGGATGTGCTTTATAAACTGCTAAATGTCAAACCAGTTGATAGGGCCAAATATTGACAAGCATTCAAATGGACTTTTTCTTATCAAATAGAGAACCTTATTGCAAAATCATTATTTAAGGTCTACAACAGTTGATAATCTTGTTAGGCTGGGTGCAGTGGCTCATGCCTATAATCCCAGCACTTTGGGAGGCCAAGGTGGGCAGATGACTTGAGGTCAGGAGTTCGATGCCAGCCTGGCTAACATGGTCAAACTCCATCTCTACTAAAAATACGAAAATGAGCTGGGCTTGGTGGTGCACGCCTGTAATCCTAGCTACTCAGGAGGCTGAGGCAGGAGAATTGCTTGAACCCGGGAGGTGGAGGTTGCAGTGAGCCAAGATTGCAAAACTGCACTCCAGCCTGGGCGACAGAGCAAAACTTCATCTAAAAAAAAAAAAAAAAAATTAGCTGGGCATGGTGGCTCACACCTGTAGTCCCAGCTACTCAGGAGGCTAAGGAGAATTGCTTGAACCTGGGAGGTGGAGGTTGCAGTGAGCTGAGATTGCACCACTGTACTCCAGCCTGGGTGACAGAGGGGACTCCATCTCAAACAAACAAACAAAAAACCTTGACTAAAAGGCCTCCTGATTTTTTTTTTTTTTTTTTTTTAGACAGGGTCTGACTCTGTCACCCAGGCTGGAGTGCAGTGGTACAATCACAGGTCACTGCAGCCTCGACCTCCAGGACTCAGGCCAATCCTCTCACCTCAGCCTCCTAAGTAGCTGGGACTACAGGTGCGCACCACCATGTCTAGCTAATTTTTGTACTTTTGTTGAGATAGGGTTTCACCATGTTGCCCAGGCAGGTCTCAAACTCCTGGGCTCAAGTGATCCTCCTGCTTCAGCCTCCCAGAGTGCTGGGATTACAGGCGTGAGCCACCACATTCAGCCTGGATTTTTTTTTAACTTCCCCTCAGAAATGCGTGGTGAGGGGGGAGGAGTAACCATGAGATACCATAACTGGGAAAGTGATTTTCCCTGCTATTGCTAAGAAGATTGATTGGTTGATATAATTTAATGCCAACTTTCAGAACAGTTGAAAATTTTAGAATAATTACCTGCAAGCCCATGAAATATCACCAGGCATAATTTGCTCAGGTCCCATTTACAAACAAAGGAGCAGGGAAGAAAAATGCCCCTGCAGTTCCAAAATGCCCCCCATCCAGGAATCCACACCTTGCCTGTCATGAGGAGCCACAGAGGAAGGAATTTGCCCTGGGTGGAAAGTTCATTGAACATGCTGTGCTGACTATTTGAAAATTGCTTGTTCCAAAAGTCCTTCAGAAACCAGTAATCCTATTAGCTTGGAACAGTTACCTACCTGCAGTAAAAAGTAATTACAAGTGTCAGCCCGCAAATAATTGCTTCAGTGTCTAAATGAATGGGGAATCTTCTTTGGGAAGAATTACTGTTCCTAAATGAGTCAGCTCAGCCCATTGTCTCTGCCTTGGTTGCTGACGAATTGGGCCATCTGCCTACACCAGTGAGGAAGGGTGAAAGGGTGAGGGAGCAGGGAAGGACAGGGCCTGCCTGCAGCTCATCAGCAGGAGGGCTGTCCTGAACCATACTGGCATGAAGGTGAGTGCTCTGCCCAGCCACCTTCAAGCCTTTCCTGCTGTCATGGGCACCCCAGGCAAGTTTCACGTCCCAGACCTTGGCCACTGGTTATATCATAAACCCTCTGAAGCTCTGGCCCTTTCCTTCCATTCTTTGCCAGTGCTCACTGAGCTTGACAAAGGGGTCTAGTAGACTGGGATCCCTGAGTACACAACTGGGTAACAGTATAGGCGCAATAAGGTAGACTGTTTCCAAAGGAAATGAATGGGAAGGGTCTGGCAAGGGTGGAGGATCAATCTGTATAAGGAAAATAATCCAGTATATTGGCGTCATATCTCTCCAGTAATACTCAAAAACTCAGGTGTTCAGAACTCCTAAAGCAGGGGTCCCCGGCCGGGCGCGGTGGCTCAAGCCTGTAATCCCGCAGTTTGGGAGGCCGAGGCGGGCGGATCACGAGGTCAGGAGATCAAGACCATGGTGAAACCCCGTCTCTACTAAAAATACAAAAAATTAGCTGGGTGTGGTGGCGGGCGCCTGTAGTCCCAGCTACTCGGGAGGCTGAGGCGGGAGAATGGCGTGAACCCGGGAGGCGGAGCTTGCAGTGAGCCGAGATTGCGCCACTGCACTCCAGCCTGGGCGACAGAGCGAGACTCCGTCTCAAAAAAAAAAAAAAAAAAAAAAAAAGCAGGGGTCCCCAACCCCCGGGCTGTGGACCAGCACCTGTCCATGGCCTGTTAGGAACAGGGCCATACAGCAGGCCAGTGAGCGGCAGGCGGGTGAGCATTACCGCCTGAGCTCCACCTCCTGTTCAATCAGTAGCGGCATTGATTCTCAAAGGAGCACAAACCCTTTTGGGAACTGCATATGCCAGGGATCTAGGTTGCAGGCTCCTTATGAGAATCCAATACCTAATATGAAGTGGAGCAGTTTCATCCCCAAACCATCCCTTCCCTTCAATCTCCCCTCCTCCTTTCCCCTCCCCATCCATGGAAAAATTGTCTTCCACAAAACTAGTCCCTGGTGCCAAAAAGGTTAGAGACCATTAGGGACTGCTGTCCTAAAGGACCCTACTTGCACCTCCTGAAAAGCCAGCTCTCTTTTGTGTGGTGTTTCCACCGTCACCAGTAGCTGGAAGGACGGGGATCCTGTGAAGCCTACCCCGGACTGGGAGGAGCCAGGATACGAGCCAGCTGCCTGGTCTGTGGCCCAGATCTCAGATTTTCCAGACCTCCTTGTCACCTCCCGTAACATTTTACACAGGAGCAGTGGCTGTTGTGAGCTCTCCTGTTTTGAAATTCTCCTCTGGGCTTGGGGCGCAGCTGTGCTGTGCAGTCTGAGCACTGGTGGAGTGCAGTGGCCAGTCAGCCTTGGGGATGAGGGTTTGGTGGAGGGCTCCAGTGATTTTTTTTTTAAGACAGAGTCTCACTCATCGTCCAGGCTGGAGTGCAGTGACACGATCTCGGCTCACTGCAACCTCCGCCTCCTGGGTTCAAGCAATTCTCCTGCCTCAGTCTCCCAAGTAGCTGGGGTTACAGGGATGTGCCATCATGCCTAGCTAATTTTTGAATTTTTAGTAGAGACAGGGTTTGGCCATGTTGGCCAGGCTGGTCTCGAACCCCTGACCTCAGGTGATCTGCCCACCTTGGCCTCCCAAAGTGCTGGGATTACAGGCGTGAGCTACCATGCCCAGCCTCCAGGGATTTCTTTCTGGCGCTCTTAAGAGCTTAGTGGAAAGGTTTTTAGCAGGCCCTCTGTGTGTGGAGGCCCAAAGGGGCCTGCTTAAGTCCAGAAGGAAACTTAGAGATACAGAACCACTGCAGATTGGGGAAGGCATAGATTGTCAGGTGGAGGCCTGGTCTAACATTGCTATGTGCCTGGAGGCTGGGACCTATGCACGTGACTGAACTTTCCTGGTCTTGATATTAGCCATTATCCTCTTCCAATGAAGATAAGCACTTGCCCGAACCTTCTACTAATGAACACCGTGGACATGAAGAACAAGCCCCATCTTCTGAGCCACCAGCTTCCTGCTTGGTCTTCCATTTCAGTAATGCCTAATTAGGCAACCTGGGGCTGGGTGCAGTGGATCACATCTGTAATCCTGGCATTTTGGTAGGCCAAGGCGGGTGGGTCACTTGAAATTAGGAGTTCAAGACCAGCCTGGCCAACATGGTGAAACCCCATCTCTAATAAAAATATAAAAATTAGCCAGGCGTGGTGGTGTGCGCCTGTAATCCCAGCTACTCAGGAGACTGAGGCAGGTAAATCTCTTGAATCCAGAAGGCAGAGGTTTCAGTGAGCCAAGATCACACCACTATACGCCAGCCTGGGCAACAGAGTGAGACTCTGGAAAAAAAAAAAAAAAAAAAAAAAAAAGGCCGGGCGCGGTGGCTCATGCCTGTAATCCCAGCACTTTGGGAGGCTGAGACGGGCTGATCACGAGGTCAGGAGATCAAGACCATCCTGGCTAACACGGTGAAACCCCGTCTCTACTAAAAATAAAAAAAAAATTAGCCGGGCATGGTGGTGGGCTCCTGTAGTCCCAGCTACTCGGGAGGCTGAGGCAGGAGAATGGCATGAACCTGGGAGGTGGAGCTTGCAGTGAGCCGAGATCGCGCCACTGCACTCCAGCGAGACTCCATCTCAAAAAAAGAAAATATTAGGGGCAACTTGGAGTTGCCTGCATAAGTAACAGGTGAGAGAATGGTTATGTAGCTGTGCACTAGCCCATTTTTTGTTCTCTCTTCAGCCCAAGTTTAAAATTCATATTGATTCATAATATTGAACACCTAACTTAGCTGTGAACACATTTACTCCTTAGAGATCAACAATATCAGTTTAGAATGTGTTCTAAGAAGACCCGAATTCTCTCCTGAATAATTATGCCTGGGGTTAGTTACATTTTTAATCGTAATTAATCAAATGCCTGAGATGACTATTTATTAATTATTAATTCAAAGTGTATTTTCTTTCTCTCCACTTTAAATTGACTTTGTAATCATATCTATGACAAATGTTACTAGAAAGGTGTGTATTTACTATACACCTATTAAAGATGTCATTCGACATGTAGTGCATGGCTTTCAGTTGCTTAGCAACTACCATGCTTTTGTAAATACCATTTTGAATGCAAGGACTAGGGCAATAATTCATCTACTTTTTACAAAGTAGTTTGCTCGACATATTTTACTGGCAAATTTTGACCATGTGAAACTCCCAATCCCCTTTAGATAGGAAGGGGCTTTATTTTATTTTTTAGAGATGAGGTCTTGCTATTTTTTGAAGGGGGCTTGTACGTCCTTGTGAGTGGAATTGCTGGGTCATAGATATACATATGTTCAGCTTTAGTAGGTGCTGCCATACGGTTTTCCATACTAGTTGTACCAGTTTACATCCCCACCTGCAGCGCATGAGTGTAGGTTACTCCCTATCCTTATCAATCTGGGCATTTTCTTTTTCTTTTTTCTTTTTCTTTCTTTCTTTCTTTCTTTTTTTTTTTTTGAGACAGAGTTTTGCTCTGTCATCCAGGCTGGAGTGCAGTGGTGTGATCTTGGCTCACTGCAACCTCCGCCTCCCAGGTTCAAGCGATTCTCCCACCTCAGCCTCTCCAGTAGCTGGGACTATAGGAAGGTACCACCTCGCCCAGCTCATTTTGTATTTTTTGGCAGAGACCATGTTGGTCAGGCTGGTTTCGAACTCCTGACCTCAGGTGATTCGCTCATCTCGGCCTCCCAAAGTGCTGGGATTACAGGTGTGAGCCACCCCACACAGCCTGGCATTTTCTTTTCACTTCATTTTAGCTATTCTGATGGTTAGGTCATGGTATTGTATTATTTAAATTTGAATTTTCAGGATGGCTAGTGGAGTTGAACAGCTCTCAAGAGTTAATTAGGCATTTATTTTTATTTTTTAACTTTTATTTTAGGTTCAAGGTCTTGCTACATTGCCCAGTCTGGACTTGAACTCCTGGGCTCAAGCCATCCTCTCACCTTGACCTCCTGAGTAGCTGAGACTACAGGTGTGCCCAGCTCCATATGTTTTTATTTATTTATTTATTTATTTATTTATTTATTTATTTATTGAGATGGAGTTTCACTCGTCGCCCAGGCTGGAGTGCAAGGGTGCGATCGCGGCTCACCACAACCTCTGCCTCCTGGGTTCAAGTGATTCTCCTGCCTCAGCCTCCTGAGTAGCTGCGATTACAGGCATATGCCACCACGCCTGGCTAGTTTTGTACTTTTAGTAGAGATGGGGTTTCTCCATGTTGGTCAGGCTGGTCTTGAACTCCCGACCTCAGGTGATCTACCTGCCTCGGCCTCCCAAAGTGCTGGGATTACAGTGTGAGCCACCACGTCTGGCTGCCAGCTCCATATATATATATTTTTTTTTTTTTTGAGACGGAGTTTCACTCTTGTCCCCCTGGCTGGAGTACAATGGCATGATCTCAGCTCACTGCAACCACTGCCTCCCAGGTTCAAGCGATTCTCTTGCCTCAGCCTCCTAAGTAGCTGGGATTACAGGCCTGCACCACCACGCCCAGCTAATTTTTGTATTATTAGTAGAGACGGGTTTCACCATATTGTCCAGGCTGTTCTCGAACTCCTGACCTCAGGTGATCCACCCACCTCTGACTCCCAAAGTACTGGGATTATAGGTGTGAGCCATCGCGCCTGGCCTCCATATGTTTTATTTTAAATATAACATTCCACATTTATTCTGTAAATGTCAAGTGCTACTCTCTCCTAAGCACTGGGCTAGGCGCCTAAGTGCGATAGAAATTGAGAATAAGCACTTGACTGCTTTCTGCTTTTATTTACCTTGGAGAGCTCATCTTTTTACAAGGGTTTAGCTCTGTGCAGATATCCGAATGTTTATTATATATTAACATTTATTATAATAATATTATTATGTATTATGATATATATCATATTAACATTTCCAAATATTTATACTCTGGAGCCACATGCCCACTCAGTTATTCTGTCGTCTGAAACCAAACTCTCTCTGGGCTGCCCTTGGTCTGTGAAGCATCTTTTGCTGGGCCTTGAAGTGTGGATAGGTGTGGGGAAGTGGGTATGGGAGGGGTTCTCGGGAAGAAAGCAGCAAACAAATTAGGAATAGAGGTGAAATGGTGGCGCCAAGGTGAGTAGACTGGCCTGACTCCTGCAAACCTTTCAGACGAGATCGGGCATGTTCAGGATGGTATGGCTGTAGACTCCTGCAGACCTTTCAGACAGACAGGAGTGGGAGCGGCTAGCCCCTGTATTCCATTGATTGAAGCAGTGGTGTTGCGTCCTCATCCCGTCCCGAATGGGCTGGAAGGAGGAGATGGGAGTGACCTAGTCAGGATGCTGTTTTCTTGGTTTGTTTGTTTTTTGTTTTTTTGAGACGGGGTTTTGCTCCGTCACTCAGGCTGGAGTACAGTGTCAGGATCTAGACTCACTGCAACCTCCACCTCCCAGGTTCAAGCTGTTCTTGTGCCTCAGCCTCCTGAGTAGTTGGGATTACAGGCGAGCACCACCATCCCCAGCTAATTTTTTTTTTTTTCTGAGACAGAGTCTCGCTCTGTTACCCAGGCTGGAGTGCAGTGGCGCGATCTCGGCTCACTGCAAGCTCTGCCTCCCGGGTCCACACCATTCTCCTGCCACAGCCTCCCGAGTAGCTAGGACTACATGCCCAGCTAATTTTTTTGTATTTTTAGTAGAAATGGGGTTTCATCGTGTTAGCCAGGATGGTCTCGATCTCCTGACCTTGTATCCGCCTGCCTGGGCCTCCCAAAGTGCTAGGATTACAGGTGTGAGCCACTGCGCCCGGCCTTTTTTTGTATTTTTAGTAGAGAGGGGGCTTCACCATGTTGACCAGGCTGGTCTCGAACCCCTGACCTCAAGTGATCCACCCGCCTTGGCCTCCCAAAGTGCTGGGATTACAGGTGTGAGCCACCACGCCCAGCTGGTTTTAATAGTACTAGTATTATGTGATGATGGCATGGATTAAAATGGCAGATCATTTTGATCCTTTTGGAGGAGGAGAGAGCCATGAGCTCCTTGAGAATAGCATGAAAGCGATGGGTCTTCTCCCCAGAAAAATATGCGTACATGTACTAAGTAATTTGGGGAGGTTCATGAGTCCCAGTGGGTGAGAAAATAAATGAATTTGAGATCCCCAAAGGAAAGAGGTATATTTGCACAGGGCAACTGATGGAAATCAATAGGGAAACTTGGAAGAGGAAGTAGTTTGGGAAAGAATTTAACAAGTTTATTTTCATGCAACAGGATGTGTGACGGGAGCTGTGCTTTTGGCAGCATGTGGGGGTGCGGGGGGCAGAGATCTGAGTCATTTGGTTAAATCGCAGAGTTTCCATTTCGAGAATGAATGAGCTCACTGAATTAACATAAAAGCAGAAAGCAATCAAGTATTTTCCAGAATAAATAATAGGGGCAATATTTGTGCAGGTAATATTCATAGAAGAGTTTGGGATCACTGTGATTAAAACCATACAAAAAAAATAGACACCAGGTGAATTCCTAAGTAAATTATTCCACTAATATTCATTATAAAGCTTACAAATTCAGTTGTAAGAGTCAAGATCAGAATAGAAGCAGATAATTTAAAATTATAGTTATAATAAGCTTGGCTGGACACAGTGGCTCACATCTGTAATCCTAGCACTTTGGGAGGCTGAGGCAGGCGGATCACTTGAGCCTAGGAGTTCGAGACCAGCCTGGCCAACATGGTGAAAACTTGTCTCCACAAAAAATACAAAAATTAGCCAGGCATGGTGGCACATGCCTGTAATGCCAGCTACTCAGGCTGAGGCACAAGAATTGCTTGAACTCGGGAGGCGGAAGCTGCAGTGAGCTGAGATCGCACCACTGCACTCCAGCCTGGGCGACAGAGTGAAACCCTGTCTCAAAAATAAAAAAAATGACAGTTATAATAAGCTTAAGATGAACAGACATGTCAAGATCTCTGAACTTTTCAAAATCATTTTCCAGAACCTCTTTGCTGCATGGAAGCAGTGTGAGTCGAAGTCGACATAGCACGTCTCTTTGCTGTTCTAGGTTCTCTGCCTAAATCACTCCCTTGACAGCTGGAGCATCAGTGTCTTTTGACCCTGTAACCTGTACTCAGATGGGAACTCTTTGGTAACCGCTCTCCTAAGAGAGGTAAGGGAAAACAATATGGTTAGTTTCCAAAATATCTGGGGCTGTCATCCACCTTGTTCAAGAAATCATAATTCTGACATTTGGATTTGGGGAATTCATCAGTTCTGACTGGGAGCAAAGTGACACACCTATTCCAGACACTGAGATGGGAGGTCTCTCTGAATCTTCCCTCAGTCTCCCTCCCAGGCCATTGCCACCTTCCCGAAGGGTCTGGTGGTCCTTGGACAGGCCACGCAGAACCGTGCATGGGTCCAGGCTGGGACTGACCATGCCATATCCACCCCAGATATGAATGCCAGTCATGACTCTCAGAACCTACACCCTCTGTTCACTATAACCTACACTTAGCTGAAGAACCCGGATGGGTTCTTCAGATAACCTGAAAGCAGACACGTTAGAATGCATTATTTTGGTATTTCTGGGCAGAGAGGTTTATTTGCTAAAATAACTTTCTGTGTCAGTTTCAGAGGCCAAAAGCAATCTTTACTTCCCAAGGGCTACATAGCCTTTGGAACCCATTAGGATGGTTATGGCATAATAGGCCTAAAAGACTATCACTCTCCAGAACTTGCAAAAACTGGAATTATTTTGTTTTATTTATTTATTTATTTTATAGATGGGGTCTCACTCTGCTGCCCAGGCTAGAGTACAGTGGCACAGTCATAGCTTACTGCAGCCTCGAACTCCTGGCCTCAAGGAATGCCTCGTCTTTGGCCTCCCAAATTCTGTCATTTGTTTGTTTGTTTATTTATTTATTTATTTATTTATGAAGAGTCTTGCTCTGTCACCCAGGCTGGAGTGCAGTGGTGCAATCTCAGCTCACTGCAACCTCTGCCTCCCAGTTTGTGCGATTCTTCTGCCTCAGCCTCCTGAGTAGCTGGGATTACAGGCATACGCCACCATGCCCAGCTGATTTTTCTAGTTTTTGGTAGAGACGGGGTTTCACCATGTTGGCCAGGCTGGTCTCGAATTCCTGACTTCAAGTGATCAGCCTTCCCAAAGTGCTGGGATTACAGGTGTGAACCACCACACCCAGCCAGATGCATATCTGATTGCCTCCTTTGAAAAGGCTAATCAGAAGCTCAAAAGAATGCAGCCACTTGTGTCTCACCTATCTGTAACCTGGTACCCTCCCTGCTTCCTGCCTTTGCTTCATGTTGTTCTGCCTTTCCAGACGGAGCCAATATACTTCTTACATATATTGATTGATATCTTGTGTCTCCCTAAAATATATAAAGCCAAGTAGGCTGGGCGCGGTGGCTCATGCCTGTAATCCCAGGACTTTGGGAGGCCGAGGTGGGCGGATCATGAGGTCAGGAGATCGACACCATCCTGGCTAACACAGTGAAACCCCGTCTCCACTAAAAATACAAAAAATTAGCCAGGCATGGTGGCAGGCACCTGTAGTCCCGGCTACTCAGGAGGCTGAGGCAGGAGAATGGCGTGAACCTGGGAGGCAGAGCTTGCAGTGAGCCAAGACTGAGCCACTGCACTCCAGCCTGGGTGACAGAGAGAGACTCCGTCTCAAAAAAAAAAAAACCAAACTGTGTCTTGACCACCCTGGGTATATGTCGTCAGGACTTCCTGAGGCTGTGTCATGGGCACATCCTCAACCTTGGCAAAATAAACTTTCTAAATTGACTGAGACCTGTCTCAGATTTCCTGGGTGCACAGCAATAAGACTTGAAGCAAAAGATTTTTCTCCTTGGCCCCCCAAAAGCAAATGATCCAAACCGACCTTGGTTCTGCTCAGCTGGAGGAACCAGGGTCAGTTTGGTGGGCACCTGTCCTGAGTGAGGAGTTCCTGGAGGATCTTACACAGGCCTCATCAAAGGGACAGATTGAAGTCAAGGAGGACACAGGGAAGGAGCTCAAGCCTCAAACTCCCAGGCTCAAGCCATCCTTCCACCTCAGCCTCCTGAGTAGTTGGGACTTTTAAATTTTTTGTAGAGAAGGGGATTTCACCCCCATTTCTGAGCATGCTGTTTTCAATGTGGACTTCATGAGCAAGAAAATTCATCTGACTGAGAATGGGATAAGGGCAGATATACAATAATCTACCTAGTTCATTAAACTCACGCAAGTTGGAGATTTATCCTGGTTTCTAGGAATACTACTACTCTCATTGTGTCTACTGATTGGCTATCAGAACCTTAGGCTGGACCTAAATAGATTGGTTTCATTTCTAACCATCCAATTCTGCATGTAATCATAATTCTACCCTAAGTCATCTTTGATTTCTGGACCTAATACATTTTTCCCCCTTAAAAAAAAAAAAAAAAAGCCAGGTGTGGTGGTTCATGCCTGTAATCCCAGCACTTTGGGAGGCTGAGGCAGGAGGATCACCTGAGGCCAGGAGTTCAAGATCAGTTTGGCCAACATGGTGAAACCCCGTCTCTACTAAAAATACATAAATGAGCTGGGTGTGGTGGTGGGCGCCTGTAATCCCAGCTACTCAGGAGGCTGAGGCAGGAGAATTGCTTCAACCTGGGAGGCAAAAGTTGCAGTGAGCTGAGATCGTGCCACTCCACTCCAGCCTGGGCAACAAGAGTGAAACTCCGTCTCAAAAAAAAAAAAAAAAAAAGAAAGAAAGAAAGACAAGTGGGTTTCACTATGTTGCCCAGGCTGGTCTTGAACCCCTGGGCTCAAGCTAAAATGCTGGGTTTGCCTCTCTAATCACTGGGATTAAAGGTATGAGCCGCCACACCTGTCCTGAAACACTTCCCTTTCAATTGGCACATTTTTTTCCTTTTGTTTTTTATTGGCACATTTTAAATACCTGTAGGTCTAGGACCACCAGGCAGAGTAGGCTGAACAGACTGGTAGGAACCTTCACTCCACGGACTACTTGGAATCCCTGTGGCTGTGTGTTTACCACAGTCAGGCCAGCTGGGCTTGCAGGTGCTGAATTTGGACTCCCACTGAGCCCATTTGCGGCTTCTGTCGCCTTGCCAACGGCTCCTCCTCGCTCCCCACTGCTCTAGAAGTGATTCTGGAAGCAGTCCAATGAGGCCTCCTCTAACCTTTCTTTGCCTCAGCCTCACCTCCCTGTGAGTTTTACAGCAGGGACCATGTTCCAGTGGCATGCCCCTCCTGGCAATGACACAGGGTTTCCAGGAGATTAAAACCTCCCCCGGGGGCATGTCATCTCGGTGTTATATGCTGTCAACCCCTAGAGCCCAGGACAGTGCTAGGAATCTTGAAAGGGCTATATAAAATAAATAGGAGGGCCAGGCGTGGTGGCTCACGCCTGTAATCCCAGCACTTTGGGAGGCCGAGGCAGGTGGATCATGAGGTCAGGAGTTTGAGACCATCCTGCTGAACGCGGCAAAACCTCGTCTCTACTAAAAATACAAAAAAATCAGCCAGGTATGGTTGCAGGCGCCTGTAGTCCCAGCTACATGGGAGGCTGAGGCAGGAGAATGGCATGAACCCAGGAGACGGAGCTTGCAATGAGCTGAGATCGCGCCACTGCACTCCAGCCTGGGCGACAGAGCGAGACTCTGTCTCCAATAAATAAATAAATAAATAAATAAATAAATAAATAAATAAAATAAATAGGAAAAGAAATCAAATGCATGGACACATTGAGGTCTTGGTGCATAGCATAGCAATCACTGCTGGCACTGCGAAAGGTTTGTAGGATGATATGACACAATATCAGTCCTGTCAAAATCTCAGCTTCCTCTTGCTAATACACTGGATCTTAGAGATTCTTGCTTTTGAGCTCTGTGAATAAGGATGGCTTGCTATGACTTGTACAGTGACTCAAAGGCAGAAGCCCAGGATTTCCCATGCATTCTGGTTGTGAAAAGTTCACTTCTGGAAGGTTATTCACAAGCTCACAAACATGGAAACCAGTGTTGCTGGCTGGCACATTAGAGATACTAATTTAGTCTTTTGTCTTTATTACGGGATACCATTTAAAAGAAAATCTCCCCAGTACGTTTATCTGGTTTCTCAGAGTCTCATGCTGTGATGCATAAAGTTTTACAGTAATTGAAAAAGTAATGACTAACACCCAAGGCGGTAAATAAATCACCAAATTCACTAATTCAAAGCACTGAACGTCCATTTGTAGAACACTACAGCACGATGTTAAATGACGTTACCCGACAGCATAAAAACAGGAAAGTGGGAATTAATTTTCTTTTAATTTTTATTGCACTTTGGCTGATAAAGACATTAAATGTTAACAAAATTTAACATATACGCTGGCATTTATTAAACCACTGATTTGCGAGCAAAATAAGCGACATGTATTTTTAAAGCATTAAAGATTCCCTGGTGATAATTAGCTTGAAGGTCAAGGAGGAAACCATTATCAGCATATTCTGCAGAATCCCCTGTAGATTATACAGCCCATATGCTGAGGGAATGTGAAAAGTTGCAATCAGCTGCTTGATACTCCTGAGAGATGTTGAAAGACATTATGCTCTCACTAGCTCTGATGAATCCGTTAGCTAAACATTTGAGGATAGTGAAAAATAAGGGGGTGAATTTCCATCCTTGATGCCACCTTTCAGTCTAACATGGAAAGATCTGTGTCTTCTGCTTAAGCCAATCAAGCTGCATTGTGGAGATTCTTGTCCATGACATAAGCATCTCTAATGAGGCAGGATGGAGAACTGCACTAGGAATGGTGCTTCATCTAAATGACTGTCACCACCATACAACATTTCATTGCTGAGGTCTTTGAATTTAAGGGCCCTGACTTGAATTTTGATTCTTTAAATACAAAAACGTCTTCAAAATAAGAAGCAAATAGGGATGATTTTTCACTAAGGGAAAGCAATGTCATGCCTGGGACTGAATTAGTTGGTAAACCAATCAGGTACAATACCAATATGTGCTGATGTGGTGATTTTTTGTCCCGAGTTATAAAAGTGGATTTATCTGCAGAATTCCATTTGGCTGGAATACACAAAACCCCTCTGTCCTTAGACCTAACTCATGATAGTGGTTGCTTTGGGGGAGACAGTGGATGGAAGTGTGTTTGGGTTTGGGGAGGGGTACAAAGGGACTTCGATTTTATCTGTAATATTTTATGTATTTTATTTAAATTGGAGTTTTTCCATCTCAGCACTATTGACATTTGAGGCCAGATAATTCTTTGTGGTTGGGGCAGTCCTGGGCATTGTAGGATGTTCAGCAGCATCCTGGGCCTCTCCCCTCTAGACGCCAATAGCACCCCAAATTTTGACAACCAAAAGTATCTCCAGCCTTTGCCAAACGTCCCTAGGAAATAAAATTGCTCCCTCCACACCGCCCCCACTCCCCCCCACACCACCCCCACTCCCCCCCACACCATCATGTTGAGAGCCATTGATTTAAATAAAAAGCAAAGAAGCACAAATAGGACAAGTGAAGACAATGTTAGCATGTGCTAAATTGGGGGTGGGAGAGAGCACTCAATCATTTGTTTTATTATTATTATTTATTAGTTTATTTTTTGAGAGAGGGTCTTACTCTGTCACCCAGGTTGGAGTGCAGTGATGTGATCTTGGCTCACTGCAACCTCAAACCTCCCGGGCTCAATCCTCCCAAGTAGCTGGGACCACAGGGGTGCACCACCATGCCTGGGTAATTTTTGTATTTTTTGTAGAGACAGAGTTTTGCCACATTGCCCAAACTGGTCTTGAACTCCTGGGCTCAAGTGATCTGCCCACCTTGGCCTCCCCAAGTGCTGGGATTATAGGCATGAGCCACTGCATCTGGCCTGTTTTATTATTTTGTATTTTTAAATTCTTCCCAAAAACTCAAAAGGAAAATGTATCTTTAAAAGACCCAAATCCGGGCCGGGCGCGATGGCTCACACCTGTAATCCCAGCAGTTTGGGAGGTCAAGGCGGGCAGATCATGAGGTCAGGAGATCAAGACCATCCTGGCCAACATGGTGAAACCCCATCTCTAATAAAATACACACACACCCAAAAATTAGCTGGGCGTGGTGGCGTGCCTGTCATCCCAGCTACTTGGCAGGCTGAGGCAAGGGAATTGTTTGAACCTGGGAGGCAGAGGTTGCAGTGAGCTGAGATGCACCACCGCACTCCAGCCTAGCGACAGAGCGAGACTCTGTCTCAAAAACAGAACAAAACACAAAAACAAAAACAAACAAAAAAACCCAAATCCTTTAGCTCACCAATAATCTAAAGTGATATGTTGCCAATAAACTGCTGTCTTCCTCCTGTCCCACGCCAGCCTGGTCACATGCAGAACTAACCCCTGGGGGTGCTGCTCTTTCATCTGCCTCTTCGCACACGTATTTCACAGAGATGTTTGCAATTCATTCTCTTAACACACTGTTGTCCTAAAAGTTAACTCAAAAAAAAACAGTCTCACTCCTGATCACTGTATATTGACCTGGTTTATTGATCATCCTGATGCCTAGCCATCTGCAACACATCCTCCTCCATATTCTACGCTGTCTAATCCATTCTTTATACTGCCGCAGACTGGTTTTTCTGACACAAGTATTTGATATTTCCTTACTTAAAACTTTTCAGAATAAGGTGTATGCATTATGAAATACTGGATTGCAATTCTTTTTTTTTTTTTTTTTTTTTGAGACAGAGTCTCCATCTGTTGCCCAGGCTGGAGTGAAGTGGCCTAATCTTGGCTCACTGCCACTAAGGGAGGAGACCACCCCTCATATTGTCTTATGCCCAATTTCTGCCGCCAAAGAAAGAAAAAGTAAAAACTAAAAGGCAGAAATGAAATCCACAAGCAGACAGCCCAGTGCCACACCCTGGACCTGGTAGTTAAAGATCCACCCCTGACCTAATCAGTTATGTTATCTATAGATTACAGACATTGTATAGAAAAGCACTGTGAAAATCCCTATCTTGTTTTGTTCTGATCTAATTACCAGTGCATGCAGCCCCCAGTCATGTACCCCCTGCTTGCTCAATCGATCACGACCCTCTCACACGCACCCCCTTAGAGTTGTGAGCCCTTAAAAGGGACAGGAATTGCTCACTCGGGGAGCTCGCCTCTTGAGACAGGAGTCTTGCCGATGCCCCCAGCCGAATAAACCCCTTCCTTCTTTAACTCGGTGTCTGAGGAGTTTTGTCTGCAGCTCTTCCTGCTACACCATCTCCACCTCCTGGGCTCAAGTCATTCTCCTGCCTCAGCCTCACTAGTAGCTGGGATTACAAGTGTGCGCCACCATGCTTGGCTAATTTTTGTATTTTTAGTAGAGACAGGGTTTCGCCATGTTGGCCAGGCTGGTCCAAACTCCTGATCTCAAGGGATCCACCCACCTCAGCCTCCCAAAGCGATGGGATTACAGGCTTGAGCCACCGAGCCCGTCTGGCAATGCAATTCTTACGTGAGGCACCCAGAGTAAGCACAGACTCCACAGATTCAAGAGCATAGTTCCCAACTAGACCACCCTGACTTCAGATGCCAGCTGCAAGTTCCAGAGGTCCCCAGGCCACCCACTCTTTCTTTTTCTCTTCTCCCTTCCTTCCCTTCCTTCCTTCCTTCCTCCCTCCCTTCCTTCCTCTTTCTTTCTGTCTCTCTCTTTTCTTTCTTTCTTTCTTTCTTTCTTTCTTTCTTTCTTTCTTTCTTTCTTTCTTTCTTTCTTTCTTTCTCTTTCTTTCTTTTTCTTTCTCTCTCTCTCTCTCTCTCTCTTTCTTTCTTTCTGTTCTTTTCTTTCTTTCTTTAATTTTTTTTGGCAGGGTCTTGCTCTGTCACCCAGGCTGGAGTGCAGTGGCACAATCTCAGCTCACTGCAGCCTTGACCTCCTGGGCTCTTCCTGATCATCACCTCACCCTCTCAAGTAGCTGGGACTACAGGCATGTGCCATGACATGTGGCTAATTTTTGGTATTTTTTGTAGAGATGGGGTTTCACCATGTTTCTTAGGCTGGTCTTGAACTCTCCTGAGCTCAAGAGATCGTCCCGCCTCAGCCTCCCAAAGTGCTGAGATTACAAGTGTGAGCCACCGCACCCAGTGTCTCAAGTGGCAACAAATTTGGGAGTTTCCATGACACCCTCAGGTTCCATAATTCCCTAGAATGACTTGTTGAACTCAGGAGAGTGCTATATTTACTATTACAGTTTTATTATAAAGGATACAAATCAGGGCCGGGCGCGGTGGCTCATGCCTGTAATCCTAACACTTTGGGAGGCCAAGGTGGGTGGATCACTTGAGGCTAGGAGTTTGAGACCAACATGGCAAACCACCACCCCCGTCTCTACTAAAAATACAAACAATAGCCGGGCATAGTGGCGCACAGTTGTAATCCCAGCTACTTGAAGCTGAGGCACAAGAATCCCTTGAGCCTGGGAGGCAGAGGTTGCAGTGTGCAGAGATAGTGCCACTGCACTCCATCCTGGGCAACAGAGGGAGACTCTGCCCAAAAAAAAAAAAAAAAAAAAAAAAAAAAAGATACCGATCAGGACCAGCCAAATGACAGTTCTGAGAGGGTTCCGAATGTGGAATTTCTGTGCCCTCTGAGAATCAGGATGCATACTGATGTGTTTACCGACCAGGAAGCTTGCTCAGCCTGTGTCTAGAGTTTTATTGGAGTTCCATGACATAGGAATGATGGACTGAATTATTGGCTCATTATTCAATATGATCAAATTCAGTCTCTAGCTACCTTCACTCCCTGGAGGTCGGGCTGGCTAGAAGCCCCACCTCTCTAATCACAGAGTTGGTCTTTCCAGGCATCCCCCATCTGAGTCATCTTGTTAGCATAAACTCAGGTGTAGTCTGGGGTGCGCCATGAATAACAAAGACACTCCTATCCTATCACTGGGGAAATTCCAAAGATTTAGAGTTTAACACCCGGGAAGAACCATTATTATTATTATTATTATTATTATTATTATTATTATTATTATTTTGAGACAGAATCTCTCTCTGTCGCCCGGGCTGGAGTGCAGTGGCACAATCTCAGCTCACTGCAACCTCTGCCTCCTGGGTTCACGCCATTCTCCTGCCTCAGCCTCCCAAGTAGCTGGGACTACAGGCGCCCGCCACCACACCAGGCTAATTTTTTGTATTTTTTAGTAGAGACGGGGTTTCACCATGTTAGCCAGGATGGTCTTGATCTCCTGATCTCGTAATTTCCCCGCCTCAGCCTCCCAAAGTGCTGGGATTACAGGCCTGAGCCACCGCGCCCAGCCGAACCAGGGACAAATTATTAAACAACCTATGACATCAGCGTTCTTCATGTCCTGATCCCAGACGGTCTTCGCAGGTTCCCCAGCCTCTCCCATTACATTGCAGCCAGAGAACACTTGAGAATCCTTGAACACACCTTGCTGTTTTATAACCTGGGACTTCTGCGCATGCTGTTTTCTCTGCCTATGTTTGTTTTCTCCTTTGTCTGTCCCAGGAACTACTTCTCATTTGTAAGACCCAGGTAAGTAGCTCCAACTCCTTGGATCCTTCCAGAGGGGCAGAGTTAATCTCCACCTCCGCGGTGCTGGTAGTAATCCTTTGTTCATTTATAGATCATCTTTGCACTTAACTCTTCAGGCAGACTTGTTTGTTGAGATGCCCGTATGTACCGCTGGCATGTAGCCTATGGCCTTTGCTGAATACGCATTGAGTAGAACCTTGCCTTTATTATCTGAAGTTGTATTTGTCTGTTTTTTGTTTGTTTGTTTGTTTTTTTCAGAGATGGAGTTTCACTCTTCTTGCCCCAGGGTGGAATGCAGTGGCACAATCTCGGCTCACTGCAACTTCCACCTCCTGGGTTCAAGCAATTCCCCTGCCTCAGCCTCCCGAGTAGCTGGGATTTCAGGCACCTGCCACCACGCTCAGCTAATTTTTGTATTTTTAGTAGAGACAGGGTTTCACCATGTTGGTCAGGCTGGTTTCGAACTCCCGACCTCAGGTGATCCTCCTGCCTCGGCCTCCCAAAATGCTGGGATTACAGGCATGAGCCACCGCACCAGGCCGTATTTGTCTTTTTAGAAAGTGTCATTGTGCCCCTCTTGGTTCCTCTTTTCACACCTCATTCCTCATGCTCCAGTGAAGTGGCTGTTCATCATCACCAGTGTCTCTCTTGGCTGCTGGTGGTAAAGCTGCAACTTAAAATCCTATGGTTGGCAGGGCACAGTGGCTCACTCCTGTAATCCCAGCAATTTGGGAGGCAGAGGTGGCTGGATCGCTTGAGGTCAGGAGTTCGAGACCAGCCTGGCCAACATGGTGAAACCTCGTCTCTACTAAAAGTACAAAAATTAGCCAGGCATGGTGGTGGGTGTCTGTAATCCCAGCTACTTGTGAGGCTGAGGGAGGAGAATCACTTAAGCCTGGGAAGCGGAGGTTGCAGTGAGCCAAGATCACACTGCTTCACTCCAGCCTGGGCGACAGAGCAAGACTCTGTCTCAAAAAATAAAATAAAATAAAATAAAATAAAATAAAATAAAATAAAATCCTATGGTTGACAATCCTGACCAGCCAGTTCACAGTTCGGAGAACTCATAGATAACATTGATGAGATGACATAAGAGGTGAGGTTTGCTAAATATCTAGCTACAGGGAGTCATTAAGTATATTGTAATTTCATCTATTGAATGAAATATTACTCATCCTGTCAATGCCACTCCTCATTGAAAGGAATGGCAAAAACCGCATGAAGGAATGGCAAAAACCGCACTTACTTTTGCACCAACCTAACACTACATGTTTATGAGGTTTGTAATAAAACAGAAAGGCTTTTGTATAACATGAAGAGAAAGAGCAATCACAACTATGATGAAGCAAATTATCCACAATGTAAGCCACAGGAAAAACCTAAAAGAAAGAAAGACCTGTAATCCCAACTACTCAGGAGGCTGAAGCAGGAGGATCGCTTGAACCCAGGGGTTTGAAGCTGCAATGCACTATGATTGTACCATGACACTCCAGCTTGGGCAAACAGCAAGACTCCATCTCTAAAAAAAAAACAAAACAACGCCTAGGCAAGAAAATGAGACCCCACCTCTACAAAAAATTAAAATATTAGCCAGCGTGATGATGTGCACCTGTGGTCCCAGCTACACAGGAGGCTGAGGAAGGAAGGTCCCTTGAGCCTAGGAGATTGAGGCTACAGTGAGCCGTGATCTCACCATTGCTTTCCAGCCTGGGAGACAGAGGGAGACCTGTCTGAATAACAAAAAATAATAATAAAATAAAATATAAAACAAAACAAACTCCAAAATAATATTTGTCTTTGGGTAATGGAAACATGGGTGATCATTCCCCATCTTTTTTGTACTTTCCTGTATTGAAAACTTTTCTTGTATGTGCTTAAAGTGGTAGGAGAGAATAGTTCCTCTCTGTATTCCTAAATAAATAGGCAAAAGGTGAAAACAAACTTAATTTGGATACTTTCCCCTGTAACTGGAAATTTACAGGTGAAAAAATTCATGCTTTTGCTCTTTTTGGCAATGAGAGGAGGCAATGAAGAGAGGTGCAGATGGGAATACAAGGTGGAAGACAGGAACCAGCCAATACCTCTGGCCACACTTTAAAAATGGGCACCCACAAGCCAGGAGAACTGCCAGAGAGACAAAAGTCAACAAAAAAGGAGATTTTAAATGGAGACTGGGACCAAACCAGTTCCTAAAATGTCATTTTTCTAGTCAAAGAAAGGCAGCCTAAACAGTGGGGATTTAACTATTTGCCTGTTTTTTAATTATTTTTTTAAAAAGAGGTTTGTGTTGTTTCATTGATCTCTTTCACTATCAACATAACATAAAACCTATCACCTTCTGGAAGAGCTATAATCACAACGAAAGCTGAAAATTGTTTCAGGGCATTTTGGGAAGAGGGGCTAGTTTAAGAGTGAGCTACCCAAGAAGACTGATTTAACCTTTTAAAACGCTGGTTAAAGTCACTCTTATCCAAGGCTCTTAAAAATGTCCTCACCCAGAATACACCAGCCTCCATATAGGACAATAAACCCAAGCAGGGTTCTCTTAATGATTATTCTAGATGGCGGTATAGTAATTAAGTGTTATTAGTGTCATTCTTCTCTAATTTCTGCATAACCTTACATATTTTAGCAGGTTCTGGAGTGCGTGAATTGTGAGTTAGGCATAAATAGGCTGGTTTAGCTATGACTGAAGATCTATTACTCGGGATTGTGTCCACATATTGAGACATTTCCAACCTGAGACCCCCATCACCCCAAAACAAAACAAAATAAAATAAAACAGAAAAAAGATCACACCAGTGAAGTGGCTCAGGCTCTTTTATTTCCCTGCTGATATTTCTGATTTATAAAGGGCACATTTTCTTTTGTTTGATTTCATAGGAACTACCAGAAAATTCCTAAAGATTGATGGAGTTGATAGACCCGTTTCTCCAGTTTTCTTGATCAGTGAATGAGGATTCTTTCCCTCTTAAGATGAATGGAGTTTGTTTATACATATTCTGAGTAGACCATTTTAAAAGTGTAATTTGTCATTCAAACTATTAATAATTGGAGTACCCTCAGGTTCTGAGATTGTGACTTTGAGTGTGGAAATGGTATCATTTATTTATTCATTCATTCGTTCATTCTGTATCATTTAGGACTCTTGGTAGCAAGTGACAGAATTTGTTTCCTGAAATGTGAGATGTATTATAATGATATTGGGCTGTCTCCTAGAACCCAAGCATAGGAATGCAGCGGAGCTCCAGGGAGAATTAGAATTAGAGTTTCAAAATCCCGGGGCCCGTCCTGCCCAGCTCACTCCTGGTTTTATCTTCTCTCTACAGGCAGTTTACTCTGCATCTCCACCAGCTCCTGGACTATTATATCTTGCAGTCTAGACACACAAAGAAAGACAACTTTTTCCTTTTCAGTTCTAGTTTCAAAATTCATGGAAAAGAACTTTGCTTGGCCTGGCTTGGGTCAGAACTGGGTTGAGCACCTATCAACTAAGGACATGACCAAGCTGGGTCATGCACTTACCCTAACCTGTCAGATGGGGCTGGGACAGCCAGACCACATTGTACTGATAGGACTTCCTGTGGATTCAGAAAGGAACCTGCCAATTAAACAAAATAAAACATGTTCACTACCTATTCCTTTTTCCTTTTTTAGTTTTACTTAAAAAATGATAGAGATGAGGTTTCACTATGTTGCCCAGGCTGGTCTCGAACTTCTTGGTTCAAACAATCCACCCACCTCAGCCTCCCAAAGTGCTAGGCATGAGCCACCATGGCTGGCCCCCTATTCCTTTTTCTATAATATCCTTTCCAAAAGTGAGTGGGAATTATGTATGCAGTATTTTGCCAACAAACAAATACTGAGTACCTACCTATTTTGTATCTAGCTGCCTCTTGCCGATCATTTTGTTCACATCATGTCTTCTGGAATGACCTAAAGGCTGTTTTCCATAGTTTTCAGCTCTCACTCATACCCACCTCTTTTCCGTTCTTTTTTTTTTCTTTTCTTTTCTTTTTTTGAGACAGGGTCTCTCTTTGTTGTCCAGGCTGGAGTGCAATGGTGCGATCGTGGCTCACTGCAGCCTTGATCTCCTGGGCTCAAGCAATCCTCCTGCCTCAGCCTCCCGAGTAGCTGGGATCACAGGTATGCACCACTATGCCTGGCTAATTTCTAACTTTTTCTGTAGAAACAGTATCTCACTTTGTTGCCCAGGCTGGTCTCAAACACCTCATCCTCCCACCTTGGCCTCCCAAAGTGTTGGCATTACAGGCATGAGCCACTGCATCCAGCCTCTTGTTTGTTTTTTGTGGACAGACTAGCTGCCTGCTTTATTAAGATCAAAACTCTTATCCAATTCCTCTGCAACTAAAACAAAGCCTATTTTCACATTTCTCTCCTGCAATTTTTTTTTTTTTTCTTTTCCTTCCTGCCAGCTTCGGGAAAAGATTCACTCATGTCAGGGTCCAGAGGCGATCAAGATCCGTGACAAATACAGGCTAATGAGAATACCCCAGAGAATGAGACAGACGCAAAACAGCAACTTAACAGTCTGGAGTGAGTTATTTCTGCCACAAAGAAGAGAGATACTTAAAAATGGTTGAGAAATTCAGTCCCTTCCTTTAGTCAAGCTATATACAAAGCCAAATCATTATCTGAAAACATCTTTGTTTATTCTGAGAAATCCCTGCCATATGCACTGGAAATACCCAAAGCCTGTAGATTGAGATAGTAATAATAATAATAATAAAGTGAGTTGTTTTTATTCTTTCTGGGATTGTTTTTCAATGCAGAGAAGACTACTCAAAAGTTTACTTTTAGTTGACTCTAATAATAAAAAGTTTGCATAGGTCTAGAAAATTATGGCAATGGGTCAGGTTAGCCCACTGCCAATTGGTATGACCTATGTGTTAAGAATGATTTTTACATATATAAGTGTTGAAAACATAGGCAAATAACATTTTATGACATGTGAAAATTGTATAAAATTCAAATTTCAGTGTGGTTGTGACCATATGTCTCTTTTTTTAGGTGGAGTCATGCTCTGTTGCCCAGGCTGGAGTGCAGTGGCACAATCTTGGCTGACTGTAACCTCTGCCTCCCACGTTCAAGCAATTCTCCTGCCTCAGCCTCCTGAGTAGCTGGGAGTACAGGCGCCTGCCACCACTCCCGGCTAATTTTTGTATTTTTAGTAGAGACGGGGGTTTCACTATGTTGGCCAGGCTGGTCTTAAACTCCTGACCTCAAGTGATCCACCCGCCTCAGCCTCCCAAAGTGCTGGGATTACAGGTGTGAGCCACTGCATCCAGCCAATACCATATGTTTTATGTGACTCTTTCCAGAAAAAAATTTGCAGACATAGTGTTTAAAGGATTGGCATCCAATGTATTAAAAAACAAATTCAAAACCCTTGTTTGTTCATAAGCTTTTAAGAACTCGGTCAGTTACACACCTGTGATACCCCCACCATAAACAAGATTCAGAATATTTCCATCAAGCCCAAAACATTCTCCACACCCCTCTGTGGAATATCCCTCTCTTCGTTCCCAGAGCAAGGCAAACACCGATCCACTCTCTGTCACTATATATTAATTTGTATTTTCTAGGATTTTGTATAAAGAGAATAATACAGTAAACATTCTTTGTGCCTGGCTTTTTATACCCAGCATACCAATTTTGAGATTCATTCATGTTGTATGTATCAGTAGTTTGTTCCTACTGTTATTATTATTGTTGAACAGCCATTATTTATACTCATTCTAAGGCTTCTAACTTCTTGTCCATAAGCTTTTTTCAATAGGGAGGGTGAGCTTTGCTCATGGTGTCTATTCCGTGAGCTCAGAGCTGCCTTGAAATGGAATCTGCAGCCTCCCTCATGCTCCTGCCATAGGACCCCATTATTCTTATAAAGCTAATCAATTACACTTACAAATATGGTGAGCTTTAGATTCTCTTGGATATCCTGAAACTGCTTAAACCTCATTAAGATTTCAATTTACCACCGGCCATGGTGGCTCACACCTGTAATCCCAGCACTTCAGGGTGCTGAGGCAGATGGTCGAGACTGCAGTGAGCCATGATCACACCACTGCACTCCAGCCTGGGTGAGACAGGAGACCTTGTCTCAAAAACAAAACAAACACAAAAAGATTTTAACTTAAAACCAGGAGTCTATATCAGTTACTTGATTATACACTTTCAGTTGTTCTTATGAGGAGGGTCTCTTGAGCAACATTCTCTTATACATTTGTAAGTACACAATATACCTAGTATACCCAGATTCCTTTGTATTACAGAAACATTATTATGGTTTTAATTTCTTAAAACTTCCATATTAATTCTTACTTTTCTGGGGTGGAAAGATAGGAGGCATTGGGATAGACTATTTCCATCCCAGTTACCTGAAGTGATCTGCTAAGAAAGACAAATGCTGCCCCAATTAATTGAGGTAACTTAGAGTCAAAGATTTTGGCAGAACCCGAGATTTAAAGTTGAAGACATACAGGAATTACTGCCCCTATTGTCATACTAAGCTCCTTTTTGTAAGTACTCTGCCAGGGACTTCAAAGCATTAAGGGTGTCTATTTTGGACTCATAGAACCTAATTCTTATGCAGGTCTGCAGCCTTCATCAGAGTCCATCCATTCCTTGATTAGATGATTACATTTGCATCTCTGGTTTATAATGTATTTCCTAACTAAAGATCTTTAACTCACTAGGATCCCAATAAATATATCTTCATTTACCTATTTTCACTTGCAAATACTTCAGTATATATCTCTAATATATAAGAACTTTAAAAAGTAATCTCAGGCTGGGTGTTGGGGGGGGCTCAGGCACAGGCACCCAGCACTTTGGGAGGCAGAGGGGGGCAGATCGCTTGAGCCCAGGAGTTCGAGACCAGCCTGGGCAACATGGTGAAGCCCTGTCTCTATTAAAAAAAAAAAAAAAAATTAGCCAGACATGGTGGTGTATGCCTGTGGTCCCAGCTACTTGGGAGGCTGAGGTGAGGGGATTGCTTGAATCGAGGAGTTCGAAGCTGCAGTGAGCAGAGATCACACCACTACACTCCAGCCTGGGTGACAGAAGGAGACCTTGTCTCAAAATAAATAAATAAAGGTCACCTCAGTGACATAAGTACCTTAGTACATCTAACAGAATTCACAAGAATTACTTGTGAATTGCTTGTACTCTGCCTACCTTCTTATTTCTCCATCTATCTTAAAAAGGTATTTTTACAGTTTGTCCAATCAGAATCATAATGAGGCCATAAATATATTGTATTTGTTTGATGTGTCTGTAAGGTCTTCGTATCTATTACAGTCTCCCGCCCTCTTAAAGCCATTGATATGTTAAGGAAGCACAGTTGTTTTCTATAATTAGCCACATTCTAGATTTGGCTAATTGTTTCTTGGTGGTACAAAGTCTTCTAAGTTGTTCCTTTACTCTCTATATTTCTGGTAGCAGGTGTGATTAGATTTTGGGTGGGAGGAACTGGGGTCAAGAATGCTTCACAGACAGGTATTTTCTAACTATCAAAGACCCTTGAACTTGATGGGACTTTCCATTTTTCCTTGTTCTAGGGTATTTAATATGGTAACCTGATTGAAGTTTGGATATCTCACATGACTTTAAGCCGAACTTGCAGTCGTAATTCACATAATAGCTAACATATTAAGTGCTTTTCATGGGCCGGACTCAATGCTAGGCCCTTTATAAATATGTTCATTTAATCTTCTCAACAGTTTGCAGATAAGGAAACTAATGCTTAGAGCGTTTAAGCTGACCCAGTTATCGAGGATGTGTGAATTCAGGGGTCGAATTGGAATACCAATTTCCTTAGTCCCTTTCCGCGGTGAACAATTCCCTGCCCCGGTTTTCGCAGTTCCGGTTCTCACAAGGTCCCAACCACTAGGAACCCGTCACTCCTCGCCCCGCCCCCCTTAGCCCCGCCCTGCCCTGCTTTGTCCTGCCTCTCCCTGCCCCGCCGCGCCCCCGGTCCCTTGACGACTCTCCTCTCTGGGCCCCGCCCCTTCCGCTTCGGGGTCAAGCCCCAGAGAGCGCCGCGAAAACCACATTTCCCAGAGTGCACCGCGACGGCAGGGGTCCTCAGACAGGCTCTCGCGCGCCGGCGTCATCTTTATAAAGAAGAACGGCGGTGCGGCCTGTGGTCATGGCGCTGTTCCCAGCCTTTGCGGCGCTTAGTGAGGCTCCCGATGGCGGGAGCTCCAGGAAAGGTAAGCACACAAACGAGCCGAAGAAGGCACTTGGGGGGCTTAAGAGGCTGTTTCTCGGGCCCAGGTCTAGACTTTTGCTTTGGATTTGTGTATCCATTTGTATCCCAGAGTTCTCCGCGGCGCTGCAAAGCCTTCTGGGAAAGGCTGAAGACTTCCTCCGAGGTCTGGGGCTCAAAGGCCTGTTCTGGGCCAAGGTTGTAGAGTTAGGGAGGGATGGAGAAGGACCAGCAGATGTCCTGGAGCTGGGACTTCTGTACGATGTTGTTAGGTCCTGTTCTTTTTTTCGAGCCTCAGTTACTTCATCTTTAAATTGAGAATAATGATACTCGACATCTCGAGGAAACCCTTGATGCAAATGCAGAATGTTTTTATTACGTATTACTTCCTTTCCTGTTATACTTATTTCTGGAATGCTTATTAGGTTGGTATTACTTAGCGGCCTAGAGCTAGGGGATTAGTATCCAAAACCTAATCAGTTTCTCTCGAGGGGCGCAGCACCCAGTGAAAAGAACTAACATTTATTCTAGAGGGTCTACTGTGTATCAGGTTGTGGCTTTACACGTTTTACTTAAGTCCCAGACATTTCCAGCAGAGCTGCATTGTTCAAAATTGGGGTACATAGGTCATTTAAGATGTAATTAATCCTGGCCAGGAGCGGTGGCCCACACCTGTAGGTGGACGGATAGTTTGAGCCCAGCAGTTCATGACCATCATGGTCAACATAGGGAGATTCCTGTCTCTTAAAAAAAAAGCCAGGCGTGGTGATGCACACCTGTAGTATCAGCTCCTCAGGAGGCTGAGGTGGGAGGATTGCTTGAGCCCAGAAGTTTGAGGCTGCAGTGAGCCATGATCGTACCGCTGCATCCCGCCCTGGGGTGGGGGGACCTTTCTTCTAAAAAAAAGTAATTCTAAATTATGTGCCACGTGCCATATGTCGGCCGGGCGTAGTGGCTCACGCTTGTAATCCCAGCACTTTGGGAGGCCAAGGCGGGTGGATCACGAGGTCAAGAGATTGAGACCATCCTGGCCAACATGGTGAAACCCCGTCTCCACTAAAAATACAAAAAAAAAAAAAAAATTAGCCAGGCGTGATAGTGGGCGCCTGTAGTCCCAGCTACTCGGGAGGCTGAGGCAGGAGAATGGCGTGAACCCGGGAGGCGGAGCTTTCAGTGAGCCAAGATCGCGCCACTGCACTCCAGCCTGGGCAACAGAGCAAGACTCCATCTCAAAAAAAAAAAAAAAAATTATGTGCCATATGTGACAGGGTGCAATTGAGTCTTACACGTCTGTTATATCCTCTCATATAGTTCCTACACTTTTTGTAACGTTTCTCCTAATTTTTTTTTTTTTTTGGGACAGGGTCTCACTCTGTTGCCCAGGCTGGAGTGCAGTGGCACTGTCATAACTCACTGCCGCCTCAGACTCCTGGGCTCAACTTCCTGCCTCGGCCTCATGAATAGCTGGAACTACAGGTGTGCACCACCAGGCCTGGCTAATTTTTTTTAAATATTTAGTAGAGATGAGGTTTCGCTGTGTTGACCAGGCTGGTCTCAAACTCCTGAGCTCAAGCGATCCTCTGCCTCAGCCTCCCAAAGTTCTAGGATTACAGGCATGAGCCACTGCGCTCGTCCTATTTTTCATTATTGTGAGTAATTTCTTGTGTAAAATTGTAGTCTTCCCTTACTAGACTGTAATCTCTATCAGGTTGGGCAGTGTTTGTCTATTCATTGTAGCATAGTTAGCCCCTAGCACACGTCCAAAGTATAATAGGGGTTCAATAAATATTTTCTAGATGTACAGATCAATAGTAGTTACTTAATAATTATGTGTTGCAGGAATGCATGAGTACACCTAAAAAAAGTGTATAGTACAAGGTAGGATGTTATAGATACCGTAGGTGAACTACAGGATTAATTACTTCTTTTTATTTCTTTCTTTCTTTTTTTTTTGAGACCAAGTCTTGCTCTGTCGCTCAAGCTGGAGTATAGTTGTACGATCTTGGCTAACTGCAGCCTTCGCCTCCCAGGTTCAAGTGATTCTCCTGCCTCAGCCTCCCGAGTAGCTGGGACTACAGGCACTCGCCACCATGCCCGGCTAATTTTTGTATTTTTGGTAGAGACGGGGTTTCACTGTTTTGGCCAGGCTGGTCTCGAACTCCTAACTTTAAGTGATTCACCCGCCGTAGCCTCCCAAAGTGCTGGGATTACAGTTGTGAGCCACCGCACCCAGCCCAGGAATGATTACTTCTAATGGAAGTTTCAAAGAAGGCTTTATGTAGGAACTAATATTTTTTTCTTTTACTTTTTTTTTTTTTTTTTTTGAGGCAATCTCACTGTGTTAACCAGACTGGAGTGCAGTGGCACAATCTCAGCTGACTGCAACCTCCGCCTCCCGGCTTCAAGTGATTCTTGTGCCTCAGTCTCCTGAGTAGCTTGGATTACAGGCGTGCGCCACCACACCCGGCTAATTTTTTGTATTTTTAGTAGAAATGGGGTTTCACCATGTTGGCCAGGGTGGTCTCGAACTCCTGAGCTTAGATGATCTGCCCACCTTGGCCTCCCAAAGTGCTGGGATCACAGGTGTGAGCCAACATACCCAGCCTACCTTTTTTTTTTCTTAAGTAGACAGGGTCTTGCTATGTTGCCCAGGCTGATTTCAGACTGCTGGGCTCAAGTGATCCTCCTGCCTCAGCCTCCCAAAGTTCTGGGATTACAGGCATGAGCCACTGTGCCTAGCCAGTAGCTAAGTTTTGGATGGATCTTCAAGAGAGTAGGATTTAGACAAATAAAGATGGTGGAAGTGTATACCAGGGCCTTCAAGTCCTGCAGAAGAAAAGTGTGAGAACTGCAAATCATCTAGTTTGTCTGGAGATGTAGTGGCATAAAGAGGAGCCTTGGGAAATATGGTTGGGCTGGTGGTGATGGAAGATAGTGATCTTTCATAACATGTCAAAGTTTTATCCTTTTATTTTTAGAGGGGGAAATCGAACTTTTGCAGAGGAGTCTTACTCTTAAATAGTATTTATTTGAAATCCTCTGGATATCTACAGTCAGGAAAATGTGTGTAAAAGTATGTTTTACAAAGTATTGTCTTTTGAAAAAATGTAAACACAACATTATCTCTGGTAATGAAAAAAAGCCATAATTCTTTTCTGGTCATTTTCACTTACCAGTCAGTGTTCAAATTTCACGAGATGTTTCAAAAATGGGATTTTACAGTTGGATTGTCCACGTCAATTTCCAAAATACAGCCAACATTGCATTTTGTGGATATATGCCTTAGGTCTCTTTCAGTATAAATCAGTTTCTTCCTCTCCTTCATTCCATGTGATCGATTTGTTGAGGAAACTGTGTCATTTGTCCTGTAAACGTTTCCCACCAAATCCTCATAGTGTCACTTAACATGCTTCTGTATTCCAGTATTTCCTGTAAACCGGTATTTACCTCTAGTCAATTAATTAGATTCAGATTTAATCTTTTTGTTGAAAGTACCTCATTGGGGGAGCAATGCACTTGCTATGGAGTCATTTCAGGAGGATGCCCTGTCTAACGTTCTCTGTTTTAGTGATGTTAAGATTGACCAGTGGATTCATGTGTTTGCAACCTGTTTCATCCCATACAAAGCAGCCCGTGAACCTTACACCTAATGACTTTTGCAGCCATTTATGATTATTGTTTAGGTTCATTATTATTTCATTGAGGTTGCAAAATGGTTCTTTTCTTTTCTTTTCTTTTTTTTTTTTTGAGACGGAGTCTCGCTCTGTCGCCCAGGCTGGAGTGCAGTGGCGCGATCTCGGCTCATTCCAAGTTCCGCCTCCCAGGTTCACGCCATTCTCCTGCCTCAGCTTCCCGAGTAGCTGGGACTACAGGCACCTGCCACCATGCCCGGCTAATTTTTTGTATTTTTAGTAGAGATGGGGTTTCACTGTGTTAGCCAGGATGGTCTTGATCTTCTGACCTCGTGATCCGCCCGCCTCGGCCTCCCAAAGTGCTGGGATTACAGGCGTGAGCCACCACGCCCGGCTCAAAATGGTTATTTTCTAATTATATCATTCCTCCTGTATTTATTAACATCAATTATTCTATGAAGAACTATTGGGATACCCTGAATACAGTTTAGTTAGGCAGGAAAGACAGGATACTTTTTTCTTTTTTTTTTTTTTTTTTTTGGACACAGGCTGGAGTGCAGTGGCGAGATCTGGCCCAAGTGATTCTCCTGCCTTAGCTTCCCTAGTAACTGGGACTACAGGCATGCACCACCACTCCTGGCTAATTTTTTTTTTTTTTTTTTTTTTTTGAGACGGAATCTCGCTCCGTTGCCTAGGCTGGAGTGCAGTTGTGCGATCTTGGTTCACTGCAAGCTCCACCTGCCGGGTTCACGCCATTCTCCTGCCTCAGCCTCCCAAGTAGCTGGGACTACAGGCGCTTGCCACCACGCCCAGCTAAATTTTTTATATTTTTAGTAGATAGGGGGTTTCACCATGTTAGCCAGAGTGATCTCGATCTCCTGACCTCATGATCCGCCCGCCTCTGCCTCCCAAAGTGCTGGGATTACAGGCGTGAGCCACTGCGCCCAGCTTACTCCTGGCTAGTTTTTGTATTTTTAGTAGAGACAGAGTTTCACCATGTTGGCCAGGCTAGTCTGGAACTCCTGACCTCAAGCGATCCACCTGCCTTGGCCTCCCAAAGTGTGTGAGCCACCTCGCCTAGCCTGGGATAAATACTTGATTCATTCCTTTCATTAGTTTCAGAATAATGAGTTGGGGATCCCAGTAACTTCTAGAGGTGACCAGTGAGGTGTGAAGTTTTTTGTTTTCAATATGAAGTCATGACTTTTTAATGTTTATGTTTCAATCCATTGCAGGTAGGCTTTTTTTTTTTCTTTTTTTAGAAATGAGGTTTCACTCTGTCGCCCAGGTTGGAGTGTAGTGGCGCGATCATAGCTCACTACAATCTCCAATTCCTGGGCTCAAGCAGTCCGCCTGTCTCAGCCTCCTGAGTAGCTGGGACTGCTAGTGTGCACCACCACACTTGGCTGATTTATTTATTTTTTTAGAGATAGAGTCTTGCTACGTTGGTCAAGCTGATCTTGAACTCCTGGCCTCAAGCAGTGGTCCCGCCACAGCCTCCCAGAGTACTGGGATTACAGGCATGAGCCATCATGCCGGGCCTGACCCAATCATCTTTATTTAATAGCTTTCTTGCTTTCTGTCCTAAGAGATGTCCAGGAATCATCACTTACATTTTCCGTTGTGGCCTGGAGTTGGCCATTTCTCCAGGGAATCCTGGTTTCTTTTAGTGGAAAATGGTGTGGATATATGAAAACCACACATTGGGTTGTTAGGGGTGTCATCACCACTGTATTGTCATTACTTCTAGACTTTTTCAGTGGATGGAACCAGGAAGAGAAAAATACTTCATGAATTCATATTAGTATTTCCAGTCCAAATGTAAGATTATGAAGCTTTTACTTCTTGATTTAATTTTTAAATTTCTTTATATGTTCAAAATAACAGTATTAATGTGACTAATACTAATAGTTTCAGATTTTTTTATGGTTCTATTTGTTTTAAGGACATAGCCCACAGTGGATATGCGGTCAATTTACTGAGTTTGAAAATCACTTGAAACAATTCCCTGTGTGGTTTTACCACCAGTTTGATATATGGTGATATAAATATAAATGTTTTCCATTTTTAGGGATTGTTTTTCTTTTTAATTTGATTTTGCTTTATAATGATGTAAAATGCTTAGCCTAACGCTGAGATTGTAAACCAGGTATATTCAGAGGAGAAAAACCTTCTATCTCTGTTTCTCCAACCTGTCACTTTTCTTCCCCTGCAGACTAACATTTTCATTAGCCCATGGTATCCTCCCATTTTTTTTCCCTCCCTTCTATAAGCAACTACATTTCCCCTCTCTTTCTTAAATGCATACTATTCTGCATTTTACCTTAGATCCTGGAGATCGCTCTACAGTCTATAGAGATCTTCCTCATTTCTTTTTACTAGTGCACAGAACTCCATCGTGTGGCTGTCACATGGTTTATTCAACCAGTCCCCTATTAAGGACATTTGGACTCTTTCCAGTCATTGGCTGTTATAAATAGAAGCAGTGTACTTTTTGCCTTACACTATAAAAAATGTTATAAAAATGTAAAATAGTGTTAGCAAGAAGGGGGTGCAGAGTTTCAGTTAAAAAAAAAAAAACGTTAAACTCCTGGACAGGAAAGACAGCCAATGCCAAAATGAGTGAGAGGGGTGCTGTTCTCTTTCTGGCTACCATTAAAAGTTAGGCCAAGGGCCAGGCACAGTGGCTTACACCTGAAATCACAGCACTTTAGGAGGCCAAGGCGGGCAGATCACTTGAGCTTAGGAGTTTGAGACCAGCCTGGGCAACACGACAAAACCCTGACTCTAATAACAACAACAAAAACTAGCTGGGTGTGGTAGTGTGTTCCTGTGGTCCCAGCTACTTGGGAGGTTGAGGTGGGAGGATCGCTTGAGCCTGGGAGGTGGAGGTTGCAGTGAGCTGAGATCTCACCACTGCACTCCAGCCTGGGTGACATAGTGAGACTCCATCTCAGAAAAAAAACAAAGAGGCCAGGATTTAAGTAGGCATCACATTCAGTAAGGAGTCTGGTGGGACTATGTTTAGTAAAATTCATTCTTTCAGGAAACAAGAATAGGAGCATCCATTGTGTGAGGAGCAGCAGAGAGCGCCCAGCATCTGACCCCTTCAGTTCTGGAGCTTTTCTTCCTCTCAGATTGTTGACTAGGATTGTGTACCCTAAAACATTGTTGCTTGGGAATCAAATATTTGACAGATTTGGAATGGAAGATGGTATATTAGTTTATTTAATCTTCATATTGTATGAAGCAGACATATTATCCATATTTGGGGAAGCAACTAAACACATTATCTTTTTCCCCCGAACCTTTTTCTTCCTGTGTCCACAAATCAGAAAATGGCACTACCATTCACCCAAACCAAAACTTAGACACATACCTTGACTCCCCACTTCCTCCCATTCAATTCTTTAGTCCTTCCAAACAACTCTGAAAGTCCTTAGTTTCTCCATAGTCTCACTACCATTACCTAACTTTTGCCGTCAGCATCCCCTAGATTACTACAACAGCCTCCTAAAATAGCGTCCCCACCGTTAGTCCTACCATTGCTCCCTGAGCCACTTTCCACACTGTAGCAAGAATTTTTAAATGTCCTTATTTAAAAACACTATGTGCCATTCACTGGTTTAAATGCCTTACAAATACTAACTTACTGAATTCTCATCGCAATTCTGTGAAGTTAGCGCTGTTCAAATGTATGCACAGAGGGAGCCAGTAAGTAACTTCTAAAGGTCACATGGTTAGTAAGTCACAGAGCCAGGATTTGAACTCACGCAAATTAGCTTAAAAGTGTGTGCTCTTTTTTTTTTTTGAGACGGAGTCTTGCTCTGTCACCCAGGCTGGAGTGCAGTAGCATCTCCACTCACTGCAACCTCTGCCTCCAGGGCTCAAACGATTCTCCTCACTCAGCCTCCTGAGTAGCTGGGATTACAGGTGTCTGCCACCATGCCTGGCTAATTTTTGTATTTCTAGTAGAGATGGGGTTTCACCATGTTGGCCAGGCTAGTCTTGAACTCCTGACCTCAAGTGATCTGTCCGTCTCGGCATCCCAAAGTGCTGGGATTGTAGGCATGAGCCACCCCGCCCAGCCTAAAATGTGTGCTCTTAAACGCTGTTCTTTGCTGCTGATCTTTCAGTGTATCTGATTTTGTCACTTTCATTCAAAACATGACCATCTGCCCATTGCTCTTAGGGTAATGCCAGGCTCTCAAACATGTTTTTTAAGGCCCTACCTCTCCTGCTTCATTTTGCCCCCATTTCCCCTCAGTCCCAATGGCCAAGCCACAATCACTTCTCCTGTTTCTCAGTGTCTATTTCCCAAACACTTTCTAGGAGCATATTTCCCTTATTCCTCCTCCTCTAGATCTTAGCTGAGAGATTTTCTCAGTCAACTTTCTCTGATCCAGACCTTGTTTGAATTAGAGAGCGTGCTGTCATTATTCCCTGTCTATTTTCTTTCTCTTTGCATTTGTCACATTGCATTGAAGTGACTGCTAGTAGGGCAGCTCCATGAGGGTAGTGTTGGGTTTGTCTTATTCATCGTGCATTCCTAGCACCTAGACCAGTACCTGGCTGTCAGTAAAAAATTAACAAATAAAAAAAAGAGACTCAGATAAATTATTTTGTTCAGAGTTGCACAGCCGAGAAACAGCCAGTTTGAACACAGGTTCTTCTAACTACAGAGCTTGTGTTATAAGCCATGCTACGATATTAGAACATTGGGTTTTGGTCCTTTATATAATACCTTTGGAATTTCTGGGCCTCTTCAAATTGCAGGTTAACTACGATGGAAGGGCTGACTTTGCTCAGGTTCTCTGTAATAATCATCTTAAATGCAGTTCTCAGCCATGTTTGCTGGTGCTTTTTGTATAAATAAGTTTGTACTCCCAGATCCTTTGTTAGACTTACTCATTTTAAAGGAACAAATCTCTTCCATAATATATACGCTACTTTATTTATACAGTTGGCCCTAGAAATGTTTTTTGAATTACCATCTCAGGAGGAGCACTTACCTCTGAGTTCACTTAAACAAACTAGTAATCAGTGCTATTTCGTTATAATAGAAGGGGAATGGATGTAGAACTTGGATATTTTATCCAATTATAGTTAAAAATATATTTTAAAGTTCAAATCTTTTCATGGCAATTCCTTCCTCCCTCTGTGTGTAATAGAATTAAATTAAAGCATTTTTTACTAGTGGTAGAGAAATAGGGTTACATAATAAATGTTCATAAAAAGTATTTGAGCTTAAATTATTCAGTGATGATTCATTATATTATTTTCTGTTAAATTACCCTGAAAATTTATACATGCTACATTTCTACCAGTCACCTGCCTATTTTTGTTAGGCGGTAGTTCTAAAGTGGTTTTTCTGCCTGATGTTTCCACATTTCTTGGTGTGTATGCATAATAAAATGTATGGCAGAGTGTTAATTTCCAGGCACATTCCAACTTGTAATTTACTAACCGGCAAGGACAAAAGGCTTGTCAGCCATTGGGAATCTCTTTCTTAAACCGTAGGTGTTTGGTGTGCTGCTGGTCTTCTCTATAAATGTTACATCTTGCTAAGTATTGGCACAATTATCTATGTACACATTTTATATCTATCAAGTATGTAAATTATGTGAGGATGTAACTGTTGAAAAGGACTTTGCAATCTGATTAATAAAGCATCTTTTCATCTCCGATAACTTTCTCCAGAATTCTGTTGAATTAAAATTGAATTTAACAATGCAAGTTTGTATTTGACAGTGAAGATTATAATTATAAGCCCCATGTGAGCAGAACCTTTCTTGTTCCCCATTGTACCCCCAATACCTAGACCTGTGCCTGGGTGTGTAGTTGGTGTTCAGTAACTTATGAAATGATTAAATATACATTTACAGTGAAGAAAGGAAGAATTATACTAGTTGTACTTTATACCTAGATAATGGATTTTTTTTTTTTGAAGATTTCAAATTTCTTCAGTTCATTTGATTAGGTGTTGGGGGTATAAACATGCAAAGATATGGTGCATATCCTCATTCATTTTACTTATTCAACAGATATTTATTGAGTCCATTTGCTTTGTACCAAGGCACTGTGCTAGGAGATGGGAATACAGTAGTGAATAGTCATGGCCCTGCCCTCATAGAGCCTGTAGTTTGAGAAGTGACAGGTGGGAGGAGGGGAGGGAGCTAGAAACTGGGATATAAGAGTTGTAAGCTAGTTGGTGTTTATTTTTTCTTTTGCCACTTCTGTAGTATCACAGTAGTCATTACTAATCTGGTCCCTATAAGGATTGAGTTTTTGACCCTTGGCTTAGAGTATAGTGGGAAGATAATGAGATTACAATGTGAAGATTGCCATAAGAGCCCCGTGTACTAATTGCAGGGAGACTTTAGGAGAACCAGCCTCCTTAGTTGAGGAAGTGAAGAGAAGCTCCATTGGTGTGGGGTGGAGAGAACTGTATGAAGAGTCACAGATTCAGGTTCAGATGCTTGTCCTTGGCCACAGCTGGCCCTCCAGCTGTTGGTCTATAGGGGAGAGGATGGTGTTCAGGCTGTGCTCTGAAGAGCCGTCTCAGACCCGGCCCCTCCCTCTGAACTCCCAGCTAGAGAGCATCCCTGTCTTTTCTGTTCTTCTTTTTTTTGAGACAGAGTCTCTCTCTGTCGCCCAGGCTGGAGTGCAGTGGTGCGATCTCGGTTCACTGCAAGCTCCGCCTCCTGGATTCACGCCATTCTCCTGCCTCAGCCTCCTGAGTAGCTGGGAGTACAGGTGTCCGCCACCACGCCCGGCTAATTTTTTGTATTTTTAGTAGAGATGGGGTTTCACCGTGTTAGCCAGGATGGTCTCGATCTCCTGACCTCATGATCCACCTGCCCCAGCCTCCCAAAGTGCTGGGATTACAGGCGTGAGCCACTGCACCCGGCCTTTTCTGTTCTTCATGTTGGACTTCTATGGAAGATTCTGTTTGAAGTGAGTTCCTTGGCTAAGAAAAGTTTGGAAGTCTATGGACTAGAGGACTTCCAAAATCTTTTCAAGCCTACCATACAGTGATTATTACTTCTAGTATTCCCTGCATGTCCACTGCTAATATGCTATCAAGAAATAAAACAAAACACAACTTCTTGTCAGGTGAAAATACCTTTTGCTCCGCAGGAGGTCATTCGATTGGCATGAAGGTCACAGAGGATCCATGATGATTCATGTTCAAAACCCAAGAGCTTTCTTTCTTTCTTTTCTTTTCTTTTCTTTTTATTTTAAATAGAGCTGGAGTCTTGCTTATATTGCTCAGGCTGGTTTGAACTCCTGGCCTCAAGTGGTCCTCCCTTCTCAGCTTCCCGAAGTGCTAGTATAACAGATGCACTGGCCAAGTTTTATTTCTTTCTGAATTTTTTTTCCCCCACAGTAGTGCCATACAGCAAAGCCTCAATTGTATCCTCAAAAGCCTGGCACAGTTGTGGCACGCCTATAGTCCCAGCTGCTTGGGAGGCTGAAGCAGGAGGATCGCTCGAGCGTAGGAATTTGAGGCCATCTTGGGCAACACAGCAAGACCCCAACTCTCAAATTTAAAAAGCCTTTCTTGTGTCTTCTGAAGGACTTTGAAGAGTCACACACTGTATGTTGTGATGTCTGTATTTCTTTACATTTTCTTCCAGCTGTCATCTCTACCTAGAATATTTATGTAGAAAATACTGGAATTGTTTGAGAGCATCTTTTCCTGAATACTGTTTGTTCCATCTTTTCCCACTTTTTCATGATAGAATCTGATTATTGTGGAAATAATTTTGATCTCAGTGAGCAACAGGAACTAGTTTCACGTATCTTTTGCCAGGAATTAGGCCCAAATGAAGGGAACCAACCTCAGAAGGAAAAAGAGAGTAGAAGGTTCCATGAGCAGTTGTTTAACACTTACTAAATATGACCTTACTAATTTCTTAACCCCTTTGAGTCTTAGTTTCCTCTTCTATAAAATGGTGATCATAATACCTCCCATAGAGCCTTGTTGTGAGGATTAAAAGATGAAAAGGATGTAAGTGCTTAGCCTGGTGTTTGGCCTGCTGTAGGCACTTAAGTTGGAACCTGTCACTTGTTTCCCTTTTTTCTGTGCTTTTTAATATGCCTTTCTTTCTTTGAGATTTTCCTTCCTTCCTCTTTTCCTTCTTTCTCACAAGTGTTTGTTGAACACCTACTATAAGCCAGTGATTAAAACAGTACCTGTTGTCAGGAAGCATACATTCTGGTGTCTCCTCCATACTAAGATGCAAATACTGATACGGTTTGGCTCTGTGTGCCCCTCCAAATCTCATCTTGAATTGTAATCCCTATAATCCCCATGTGTCAAGGGAGGAACTGGTGGGAGGTGATTGGATCCTGGGGGCAGTTCGCCCCATGCTGTTCTCTCGATAGTGAGTTCTCATGAGATCTGATGGTTTTATACGGGGCTCTTCCCCCTTGGCTCTTTACTCTTTCCTCTGCTGCCACCATATCCCCTTCGCCTTCCACCATGATTGTAAGTTTCCTGAGGCCTCCCCAGCTATGTGGAACTGCAAGTCAATTAAATCTTTCCTTTATAAATTACCCAGTCTTGGGTATTTCTTTATAACAGTGTGAAAATGGACTAATATAGTTACTGTAAGGAGCTAGTATCCAGAATAAAGAACTTCTTCAAAGAAGATCTGTGAATGGCTAATAAACACATGAAAAAATGTTCAGCATCATTAGTCATTAGGGAAATGGAAATCAAAACTACAGCAAGATAACACATCACACCCACTAGGATGACTGTAATAAAAAAGATAATATAACAAAAAAGGATATGGAGAAATTGGAATTTTTATGCATTGTTAATGAGAATCTAAAATGGTAGAGCTACTTTGGAAAACAATCTGGCAGTTCCTCAAAATGTTAAACATGAGTTACCATATCACCCAGCAATTCCGCTCCTAGGTATCCACTCAAGAGAAATGAAAATGTGTCCATATGAAAACTTGTACATGGATATTCAGAGTAGTAGTATTCATAATAGCTAAAAAGAAGAAGTAACCTAAGTGTTCATCAACTAATGGACAGGTAAAATGTGGTAAATCCATAAAATGAGATATTATTTGACAATAAAAAGCAATGAGGTAGTGATACACACTACAGCATGGATGAACCTTGAAAACATTGTGGTAAGTTACAAAAGATCACATTTATGAGCTCATTTATATTAAATGTCCAAAATAGGCAAATCTAGAGAGATAGAAAGCAGATTAGTGTTTGGCTAGGGGTGAGGTGGGTGGGGCAGGGAAACAGAAGGTGGGCGATAGGAATGGACTGCTAATAGGTGTGAGGTTTTGTTTTGGGATGATTAAAATGTTCCAAAGTTATGGAGATGGCCACACAACTCTGTAAATATACTAAAAATCTGTTAAATTGTACATGACTAATGGCTGAGTTATGGTATGTAAATTATATCTCAATAAAACTGTTCAAAAATGCAGTTACCCTCCTCTTTTGTATCTTCAACCATTTAACGGGTTCTTCCTCTTTAGAATATGAATACGCTCTGGCCTCCCATCCTAAAACAAAACAGGACAAAATACAAACCCCGCTGTGGGCTCCCTTGCTGCTGCCATCCCATGTTTTTTTTCGTCCCTTCACGGCTAAGACTCCTAAAAGTTAGAAAATAAGTAATTTAGAAATAGTTCACTGTAGAAAAGTAAGAAATTATGAATAAGCAGAAAGAAGAACATCTTTAGACATTTAATATAATCACCTAGAGAGAATCATCACAGTATTCACATTTATATAATTTTAGCATTAAAAGTTGACATCTTGGGTTTTTATTTCCAAAGAATACTATTATAAGGAAAAGTTTGTTAAGTTAATGTACTAAGGTAGAATATGGAATATTTTCTAAAAGATCTTAATCTTCTGTAATAATATTAAGCATGGTGGGCTTTTATGCATGATTTGATTTGCTTTTGTTTTGTTTTGTTTGAGGTGGAGTCTAACTCTGTCATCCATCCTGGAGTGCAGTGGCGCGATACCGGCTCACTGCAACCTCTGCCTCCCGGGTTCAAGTGGTCTCCTGCCTCAGCCTCCCGAGTAGCTGGGATTACAGGCGGGTGCTACCACACCTGGCTAATTTTTGTATTTTTAGTAGAGACGGTTTTCCGCTGTGTTGGCCAGGCTGGTGTCAAACTCCCGACCTCAGGTGATCTGCCCTCCTCAGCCTCCCAAAGTGCTGGGATTACAGGCATGAGCCACCACGCCCAGCCGATTTGATTTTTTAACTTTTAGGAATTGTCTGAATCAAATTTGAGGTCATAAAAGCCTAAATCTTTGGAAGCATTCACACTCATTAGGCAGTGTGGATGGATGGAATGCAAAATACCTTGTTGCCTTTTAGCCCGTACTTGTTACATGGCTTTTGCTTAAGCTGCAGTTTGATATCACGGAAGGATTTTAGTCTTGAATATTTTAGAGTGTATTAAAGCCATGCCCTGTGAAATAAAAATTTCATGGATTCTGTTCAGCTTCTGTGGACTTTGGACTGACTGTTCAAAATGTCTGGCTGACATTGGCTGTGAATTAGGATGTCAGCTGACAAGATGGATAGATCTCCTGCTTTAGAATCATATTGAGCTAATTTCATTGATCTTTTCTCCTTTTGCCTGTGCAGAGTTAGACTGGCTGAGCAACCCAAGCTTTTGTGTCGGATCCATAACGTCCCTGAGCCAACAAACTGAAGCAGCCCCAGCCCATGTTTCTGAAGGGCCACCGCTGACGAGGTAGTTTTTGTTTGACAGATGTGTTTTCGTTTTTGTCAGTTTACTGTCTATAGCTTAGCTGAAATGATGCTCCGTAGAAAACTCTAATAAAAGAGCTATGTAAAACTCTTAAAGTAATGAGGTGATCTTTGACTATTTTCCCTTACCTCTTGTATCATTTTTTTTTCTTTGCTTTGCAGTGGCAAGTGCATGACACAGTTAGTGCCTGTAATTAGGCCAAGAGGGAAATGGCATCATTGTGATTCTCAAGTAACTTTACTAGCCTCATTAGTAACCTTTAGAACATCATAATTCAGGTATTTTTTTAGTTACATTTTCAACCCTTTTGTAAAAATAGAGAGGGAGCTTGTATAATATAAGATTAAAAATGGCATGAAAACATCAGGGAAAGCAAGATGGCACACATCTCAGCTGTGAAAGAATTTTGTTTTAGATCATTGAACTGAGAAATAAGCTCTCTTACAAATACAAACTAGATGATTTCATTAATAGGGTGAATAGGCTGTGAAACCCGGTACTCTAAATGTGTAAGAAGCCTTTGGAAATTGAGAAGAGTTGATGCATGAGAGGAAGTTGGTAGATATTAGATATTTCAATAATGAGGAAGAAGAGCTTGTTGTCATCTGCAAAAAACAAGGACCACAATTAAATTTTTTTTTTTTAATTAACGACATGTTGACATAATATGTGGCACTGAAAATAAACCTTTTTATAATGTTTTTTTTTGAAATTTATTTTTATTTTTTTTTTAAATGATGAGGTCTTGCTGCGTTGCCCAGGCTTGTCTCAAACTCCCAAGCACCTTCAGCAGTCCTCTTGCCTTGGCCTCCCAAAGTGCTAGGATTATAGGCATGAGTAACTACACCCAGCCAACCTTTAATAATGTCTTAAAAATACTATGTTTGATAAGTGGTAGGTTACTTTCATTTAAAGATGTATAAATAAGAAAGTATAGGTTTAGAGACTATTAAAATTAGAATTTCTTCACCTGTTATTATTTTAGGTCCAATTCCTAAGTCTTGCAGGTGAGGTGTAATCCAGGAAGTTACTGTGTAATATATGGGCAAATAGTACATCTGTGTGAACATTCATAGAGTTCCCTCTTAAATATTTGTTGACTTATTTACATAGTATTATTTTTCCTACATCTTTTTAGAAAGTAATTTTAAAGTTGATTTTCCCAAACAGGAGTCATCTGAAATCAGAGTCTTCAGATGAAAGTGACACTAACAAAAAGCTCAAACAAACAAGCAGAAAAAAGAAGAAAGAGAAAAAGAAAAAAAGGAAGCATCAGCATCATAAGAAAACAAAGAGGAAGCATGGGCCGTCGAGTAGCAGCAGGTCTGAGACAGACACTGATTCTGAAAAGGACAGACCTTCCAGAGGCGTCAGAGGCAGTAAAAAGGAATCTGAGAAACCGAAGTAGGTTGCTGTTCTCAAGCACCTATGATATTTTAAGTCTTGAGTTTTTCTCCCTTAATTGTTGCCGCAAATTAGATATTTGAATAACCATTTAGTCACTCAGTCAGAAGAGAGCTCTACCATTATATCAGCTTAAAAAAGAGAAGGAAAAAAATTAAGAACACGATTTTATTTGAGAAATGTTATTTAGACACAGTAATGATTGTGTGAGTCTGTTTTAGACAAAAAGTCTTTGGGATTTTCAAAAGATGGCAGATGTGCCACAGTGGGTCTGTGAGTCAGTGCACCACATAGGTAACAGTTCCCTCTCTGAGGGCCGTGGGTCTCCACACTCTGGGTAAGAGAAACATCGTCTTTCTCTGCCTTAATATATCTTTCATTCAGTCACTCCTATCAACTCCTGTGTGTATACATGATCACACACACTTTAAGATTAACATAGCACTTAAATAATTGTTACATTTGTCCTTTTCCTTTTCTTTCTCATATTTGTTTAAGACCACTATGTCGAAGGCAGTGGAAAACAGCTCATGATTACAGTATTTCCATTCCTTGGGGGCTTTATTTCTCCCATATTTTACTCTGCTTTCTTTCTTTTTGTTTTTATTGAGACGGAGTTTCACTCCTGTTGCCCACGCTGGAGTGCAGTGGTGTGATGTCGGCTCACCACAACCTCTACCTCCTGGGTTCAGGCGATTGTCCTGCCTCAGCCTCCCGAGTAGCTGGGATTACAGGCGTCTGCCACCACGCCTGGCTACTTTTTTGTATTTTTAGTAGAGGTGGCGTTTCACCATGTTGGCCAGGCTGGTCTTGAACTCCTGACCTCAGGTGATCCACCCGCCTCAGCCTCCCAAGGTGCTGGGATTACAGGCATGAGCCACTGTGGCCTACTCTGCTTTCTACCTTGAGCATATTGTTCAATTCATTCTACAGAATGGCCACAGCATAGGTGCTCAATACAGCCTTTTCTCTGTGCCTAGTTGAACGTCTTCCTAAGTAGAGGGGTATTTGCCTGTAGGTGGGATAGGTGGTATATGGTGAAACTACCTGAATTATTGCTCATTTAACTTTCTCCTTTTTTTGCTCATATGGTCTAGAAGGGAGAAAAGTTAGGTACCTGTCTATAATATCTCTAAAAAAGAAATAGTGCTGTTGAGATTTTTGCAACTCTTCAGGAATTTTTTTTTCCTTTTTTTAGACAGCGTCTCATTCTATCACCCAGGCTGGAGTGCAGTGGTACGATCTTGCCTCACTGCAACCTCCGCCTCCGGGGTTCAAGCAATTCTCATGCCTCAGCCTCCCAAGTAGCTGGGACTACAGGCATGCATCACCACACCCAGCTAATTTTTGTAACCCAATCTTGCTTTTTTTTTTTTTTTTTTTTTGAGTCAGAGTATTGCTCTGTCGGCCAGGCTGGAGTGCAGTGGCACGATCTCGGCTCACTGCAACCTCTGCCTCCCAGGCTCAAGCAAGTCTCCTGCCTCAGCCTGCCAAGCAGCTAGGATTACAGGCATGTGCCACCACGCCCGGCTAATTTTTGTGTTTTTAGTAGAGATGGGGTTTTTCCATGTTGGCCAGGCTGGTCTCGATATCCTGACCTCAGGTAATCCACCCGCCTCTGCCTCTCAAAGTGCTGAGATTACAGCCATGAGCCACCGCACCCGGCCCCCAAGCTTGCTCTTTAGAGGAAAAAATAAAGCAGTCGAGCAAAAAGGTTCTGAATTTGACTGAATTTTTGAGGGTAGGAATCAGGCCTGTCTTGCTTACCACCATATTCGCACAGCACTTGCTGCACAGGGCCCATTACAGAGTAAGCACTGAATTTGTTTTTGTTACGTGAATGAATGAACATGTTATTGGTATCCTTACTTTTTACTGTGTCTTTAAAGCAAGCTACTTTAATTGTTATGTCTTCCCGAAACTCACCTTCTAGCTACTTGTCCTTTTTTATAGCTGGGGAAAATGAGTTTTAAAGGATTTCCCGAAACCACACAGGAACTATCTTTAGAACTTGAAGGATAGTTAATTTCAGCCTATGCTTAATCATGTCAGGGAATCTTTATAGCCTCTTGATAGTTTTATGATCCAGATAGCATTTTTAAGTTTATTGATATTTTATAGAATATCCTTATTAAGATTGTTCTTGTCTTTCTCTTTTACTGTCTTGTTATCAACTTATGTATTCTCTTCCTGAGAAGGTGACCTGGAAGAATTATTTGTTTCCACATAGACAAGGACTACAATATTAGTGAGTTGTGAGAGTCTTTCTGTGATGTCAGGAAAGTGGGTTCATGAGGGTAGCAGACCCTGTGAGACTCTGTTTCAGGGTGATGACAAATGACTTCCCCAGAGGCCACAGCTACTAATTGACCTTGAGTTTCTGGGATGAGCTTTCCCTCACCTACAGGTGGACGCAGCTCCTTCCTTGCACACAGTCCAGACTACCACATCCTGCTTCCTTAGCTCAGTACCGCCGAGGAGAGAGGAAAGGTCTGCAGCTGGCCTCTCCTTTTTTTCTCCCAGTTGGCTTTCCATTTATTTCTCGAATGCATCAATCAGTTTGCAGTAGGCTCTCCATCTTTTCATTGCCCCTTATGGTTTTTGTAGACAGAAAGCCCTCTGCAGTTGTTCTGAAGGGAAATGTGTTAAAATCTCCATACATTAACCTGAGGCTCAGAATTCAACAACTATTCATTGAGTAGCTACTTAGTGTTCCTGAAATGCCATTCCCTTATATTCCCTGCCAAGAATAATTAAGAAGCCTCCAAAATCTTTATTTGTACCTGGGCAGAGCTGAAAAGCAGAGATGGAACAACAGTTAATGGCTGTTTTGACTGCTTTGTCACCTTCTTGCGTCAGCAGCATTATGAACTGATTTTCTTTAGAGGAAGAAGATGTTAGATGCCAGAAAAACCTTCCCTCCCTCTCACTTAATGCCCCGGGAGTGGTTCCTTTTGGATCTGAGCTGAAAGTCTGCCAGCCTACACATTGGTTCAGAGAGATAGATTAGGGTCTTGTCTTCAGGAGAGTCTCGTGATTCTGCCCTTTATGTACGAGGTCCAGACATATAAGCAAAATGGCAAATACAGAGTCCAGACCATAAAAATGAGGCTGAGCCGGGCGCGGTGGCTCACGCCTGTAATCCCAGCACTTTGGGAGGCCGAGGCAGGTGGATCACAAGGTTAGGAGATCGAGACCATCCTGGCTAACATGGTGAAACCCCGTCTCTACTAAAAATAAAAAAATTAGCCGGGCGTGGTGGTGGGCGCCTGTATTCCCAGCTACTCAGGAGGCTGAGGCAGGAGAATGGTGTGAATCTGGGAGGCGGAGCTTGCAGTGAGCGGAGATCGCGCCACTGCACTACAGCCTGGGTGACAGAGTGAGACTCCGTCTCAAAAAAAAAAAAAAAAAAAATGAGGCTGAGACCAAGCCTAAGTGATGTTGGAGGCTGAGCAGTTCAGAACCATGGCTTTTTAGAGAAGTTTTGAGTTGGAATAAAGTATCTAGACATTTTCAAGTAAGTTAGGTGAAGTTAGGGCAGCACACTTGATTGTTGGTGTTGTCACCTTTGGAGGTGTGGGAGTTCCCTCTGCCTAGCCCTTTAAGGTGCCTCAGAGCAGGAATACATTTTAGGAAAAGACCTTGTTTATAAATATATTTGAAATTCAGGTTACAGTAATCTAAATGAAATATTTTAAAAGAACTCCTGTATATGTATATTCTTCAGGTTAATTTTTGAGATAGGAAGACTTCTTTTGTTGGTAGAGTGTCATTTAGTGGTGACAAGTTTTGCTTTATTTTTTAAAACTCTTTGCCCAGAGCTAGAGTCCTCTTCCATCTCTATGGCACGTGTACATTTAATGTGCTTAGGTGTGTTTGATGCCATGTGGAGTTTGAAGTGTTTAACTCTCATATTGCTGAAGATGCCACCTGTGTCACTGGAAGATTTTTTAAAGTGCCTCTCCCTTCTTCTTCCTTTGTCCCACAGTCAAGGAAATAATGCTGCAGCTGATACTGGACATCGCTTTGTTTGGCTTGAGGACATTCAGGCTGTGACAGGAGAAACCTTCAGAACAGATAAGAAACCAGATCCTGCGAACTGGGAGTACAAGTCTCTCTACCGAGGGGATATAGCAAGGTAGTCACCTTGTTTTCCCCCAGTTTTCACTCTAGGAAAGTAACCTTTTTCTCCTCGGAACTCTCTTGGCACTGTCTGTCTGCCTGTTTCTCTCTTTCATCAATTCTGTTGGGTTTTATTTATTGCATTGTTCAGGCACATGTCTCATCTCATATTCTAAAATGAAAGCTTAACACTTGAAGTGAAATCAGATTAATCTTATTTATCCCTGGTGCTTGGCATAGTGCCTGGCACAGTAGGCGTTCAATAAGTATTTGTTGAATAAGTGAATCCAAAAGTACCTTGTAATAATTAATTGTGACAGAATATCTGGTAACCATTTGGTCTAACCTATATGTCATTTTTTAAAGTTGGAAAGCTTTCATTTATTCACCCCCCACATCTGTCATTTAAAAAATGACATTTAGTGGTAAGGACTTTTTCAAAATGTTTCTAGCATACACCATCAGGTAATCATAAAAATAGGTGATATTTGCTTTAGTAATGAGTTTGAACTTTTCCCCTCTAATCTGGCAATCAAAAATATTTGAGTACTTACTAAACCCTTTAGACCAAACTTGTCCAACCCAAATTTGTAAACTTTCTTAAAACATTATGACTTTTTTTGTGATTTTTTTTTTTTTTTTTTTTAACTCATCAGCTATCATTAGTATTAGTGTATTTTATGTGTGGCCCAAGACAGTTCTTCATCCAATGGGGCCCAGGGAAACCAAAAGAAAGGATACTGTATTAGCCCATTTTCATGCTGTTATGAAGAAATACCTGAGACTGGGTAAATTATAAAGAAAAAGACTTGTAATGGACTCACAGTTCCACATGGCTGAGGAGACCTCACAATCATGGTGGAAGGTGAAGAAGGAGCAAAGGCACGTCTTACATGGTGGCTGCTCTGTATAAAACCAGGGGAACTGCCCTTTATAAAACCATCAGATCTCGTGACACTCACTATCATGAGAACGGCACAGGAAAGACCTGCCCCCATGATTTAATTACCTCCCACCAGGCCCCTCTCACAACACGTGGGGATTATGGGAGCTACAATTCAGGATGAGATTTGGGTGGGGACATAGCCAAATCATATCTGATACCCCAGCTTTAGACATTTAGTACTTTGTAAGAAACCGTGGGGAACATAAAGAACAATAACACACAGTCTGTTCCCAAATAGTTTACAGATAATGAGAATTGAAGATAGAGAATCGTCAATCTTAGAATATAAAGCCAAGAGGAGATCTTGAAGATTATTATTCTTCATAGACTAATGACTTTGTGAAATAAATTTCCATTTCCATTACTTTGCTGTATCTCCAAATTTTAATCCTATTGTCACTCCTCCTGACATTATACCTCACCACATAAGCAATTCCAACTAAAATTTCCTTCCCAATGAGTTAATAACAGTTGTTTTATTCAGTACATATTTAATCTACCTACTGTCAATGGAAACTTTATGGTTGAGCATAAATGACTATTGTATTTTCAATGTATTCATATATTTTTGAGTTATCTTAATGCTCCTTGAGGTATTACTTGGTTTTCCATGCCACCACAGGGTACTACCCCAGATGTGGTAGATTCCCAGTAAAAGATGGGCAGCTGGGCCAGGCACAGTGGCTCACACCTGTCATCCCAGCACTTTGGGAGGCTGAGGCGGGTGGATCACTTGAGGTCAGAAGTTTGAGACCAGCCTGGCCAACATGGTGAAACCCCATCTCTACTAAAAATACAAAAATTAGCTGGGCATGTTGTTGCATGCCTGTAATCCCAGCTACTAGGGGAGTGAGGCAGGATGATAGCTTGAATCTGGGAGATAGAGGTTGCAGTGAGCCGAGATTGTGCCACTGCACTCCAGCCTGGGCAACAGAGCAAGACTCCGTCTCAAAAAAAAAAGGGGAGGGGGCAGTCAACAAACAGATTGGACATGAGGTAGTGGCCGTGGTGCTGTGTGCATTGTTTCACTTAAGTTAGCCTGTCTGATTCTCACAGCTGCTCTGTGAGGAGGAGGAGGAGAACCCTCTTCATTTTACAGATGAGGAAAAGGAATCGCAGAGAGGTTAAGTAACTGCGCAAGATCATGCAGCCAGGCAGCAGCAGGGTTAGGATTTGAACCTGCGTGTCTCTGACTTCACATTTCAAATGTTCTTTCACTGCCCATGCAGAAAGATGAGACAGGGTGTGTGGTAGGACGTTTTCTAGATTTGGAAACAGAGGACTCTGGTTCTCTTTCTGACTTTGCCATTTACTAGCAATAAAGTCCCAGGCAAGTCACCTGACCTGTCTGAGCCTCTGTTGCTTCATTTGTAAATTGGAAATTGTAACTTCTGCCATGCCTTGCGCTCAAACATCAGAAGATTTGATATGGAATTGGAAATTGGTGTGCAAATATAAAGGGTTAGTATTTATTAATAGATGAAAGGAGGGGACTGTACTAACAAAGAGTGGCTCTTGAGCTTCTGCTAATGAATGGCACAGACTTAGGAAGAGAGTAATTGGAAACAGCCTTATTAATCTAAACAGCAAGGATACCACTGCTAAAGGGCTTAGGGCATTGTGATTTCCTAGCCATTTGGTAAAGTTTACACAAGACAAATCTTGCCTGGATTAGTAGCTACATAACTGTTAAAATCCAGGTCTGGGAAGATATTGATCCCGTGGCAGTCTGAGCTGGTCAGAGGACAGTGGGAATACTGAGCTTAATGCCTTAAGCGCATAGAAGTCAATACTATGGCACCAGCTTTTGAGAGAAGCAGCAGCTTTATTGCAAGGTCAACAGGAGGTAGCACTTGAATTTGTCTCCCCCAGATGGAGTCTGTGTGTTTTATAGGAAGAGAGTAACTGTGAGGGAGATAGGAAAGTGCGTCGAGGCATGATTTGATTGGGTTATGGAGACAGGCAGTGTAGGGTTCTTGGCTCTTTTTTTTTTTTTTTTGAGACGGAGTCTCGCTCTGTCACCCAGGCTGGAGTGCAGTGATGCGATCTTGACTCATTGCAACCTCCGCCTGCCGTGTTCAAACAATTCTCCTGCCTCAGTCTTCTAAGTAGCTGGGACTACAGGGGCGTGCTACCATGCCCGGCTAATTTTTTTTTTTTTTTCCAGTGTGCCACTAAAATTTTCCCAAGTTTGTTCTACCTTCATTCATTTTGATTGCCTGGCGCTTTGGATTTAATTCTTCCATCCCACTTTGTATCTTCCATTCGCTTCACTCTCTCCAGCTTTTATTCTTTCTCTTTTCTCTTGGGCCAATGCATGCGACCCAGCTCACATGCGTGGACTCTGGGAAGGTAAATGCCCGGCTAGTTTTTTTGTATTTTTGTATTTTTAGTAGAGATGGGTTTTCACTGTGTTAGCCAGGATGGTCTCAATCTCCTGACCTCATGATCCGCCCACCCCGGCCTCCCACAGTGCTGGGATTACAGGCGTGAGCCACCACGCCCGACCTGTGGGTTATTGGCTCTTAAGTTCATACTGCAGCAACTCTCGTCACTTCTTAATTTGGTCTGTGCTCCTTGGTTTAGGTACCTTGGTTCCCTGTGCGGTTGACATTTTTGTTCCCTGGCTTTGGGGTCACCAGTTGGGCACATTTGATTCACCTGTGCGTGCTTGTGACTTGCCAGCTATGGGTCCACTGCAGCTGAACAACAACTCATTGTTCTGTTATTGACAAAGTTGAAGTAGTTTGAACTGGTTCTGCAGTTAACAATTTTGTGTCAGGTACTGAATTTTCACACTTCAGGAGGAACACCGACACGCGGAGAGCACTGAAATGAAGGTGAATGGTTAGGATTTGACCAGCACTGTCATGTGAGGACTAGATGGGCATTTGGCCTAGGCAGGGATATGATCATTGTCTTTTTTTCTTTCTTTCCCCCCTCCCACCCCCGATCATTGTCTTTTAAGCTTGGTTGGACTGTCCTTTGGAGGCTGGATTGACAATGTTTTGTGTGACTTGTGAAGTTAGAACCAGTACTAATGAGTGGAAGTTCCGGGAAGTCAGATTTGGTTCAGTATAGAGTAGCACATCCTCTACTCCCATGAGCATCCCGCAGTGACACTGTGTATGGGAGTATTGTGGTAAGCAGGGGTTAGGTTCTAAAGTTAGTGTATAACTTGAAAATTAGAGTCAAACTATATTTGGAAAATTCCTTAAGACTAATATACTGTCTGATAGTGAAGTTCAGCTCAGTCAGTTTTTTCTCCATTTTTGGAATAGATTGTTATTTCTTTGGCTATACACCAGATAAAATAGTTGGCTTATGTTTAGGAGCCAGCTTTGATAAAATAATAATTTAAACTTATCTAACCCTTACTATGTGGCAGACATTCTTCTAAGGACTTCACATATATAAACATTTTTAGCCAAGTGCAGTGACCCACACTGGTAGTCCCAGCACTTTGGGAGGTCAAGACAGGAGGATCGCTTCAGGCCAGGGGTTCAAGACAAGGCTGAGCAACATAGTGAGACTGCATCTCTACAAAAAATTTAAAAATTAGCTGAGTGTGGTGGCATGTGCCTGTAGTCCCAGCTATTCAGGAGGCTGAAGTGGGAGGACTGCTGAAGGTGTTTGAGGCTGCAGTGAGCTATATTGCATCACTGCAGTGAGCTATATTGCATCACTGCAGCCTGGGTAACAGAGGGAAACCCTACAAATTTTTCTGTAGATGGGTGCAGTGGCTCCCACCTGTACTCCCTGTATTTTTAGTAGAGATGGGGTTTTACCGTGTTAGCCAGGATGGTCTCAATCTCCTGACCTTGTGATCTGCTCACCTCGGCCTCCCAAAGTGCTGAGGCGGGCGGATCGCTTGAGGTCAGGAGTTCAAGAGCAGCCTGGCTAAATTTTGTATTTTTAGTAAAGATGGGGTTTCACCATGTTGGCCAGGCTGGTCTCAAATTCCTGGCCTTAATTGATCCACCCACCTCGGCCTCCCAAAGTGCTGGGATTACAGGTGTGAGCCACCACGCCTGGCCGTTAGTTGATTATTTGATAAGGATTTTATAGCAAAAGTGCCTTCATTTAGGGAAACATTGTGTTAAATTACAGCCTAGGTCCTGTGTGCCACCATGCCCAGCTAATTTTGTATATTTAGTAGAGACGGGGTTTCACCATCTTAGCCAGACTGATCGCAAACTCCCGACCTCTGGTGATCCACCTGCCTCAGCCTCCCAAAGTGCTGGGATTACAGGCGTGAGCCACCACACTCGGCCTACATTAGTGCTATTTTATCTCATCACACCTTTGTTAAGGTTGTTTTTGACTCATAAATGGAATGGCAAGAGACTGTCATGAGATAGTCTAGAAAGAATTGGGAGGGAGGCTAGATAAAAGGTTTGAGAGAGAAAGTTCATGTCTGTCTGAGAAAATAGTCCCCTACAGTGGAATTTGCTGTGTTTGGTCAGTGAGGAGGGCAGAGGCACTTAGAGAGGGGACTTGTTGACCGCAGAGAAGCCACAGAGGTGAGGGAGAGAGCCCGGCCCTGAACCAAGGTGAAGTGGAGTGGAGCTTCCTGGGAGCTGACAGAAGATGAAGGCAGTTCTCCACTGCCTTTTTCTCCCCACAGCATTTCCAATTTTATTAGGAAAAAATTTTAATATACAGCAGAAGTTGAAAGATTTTTACAGTGAATGCTCATATAACTGCCCCCTACGTCTACCATTAACTTTGTATCCATTAAGTTTGTATTGTACTGTACTTGCTTTGTCATATGTGTCCATCCATCAGCCCATCCTATTTTTTTGATGCATTTCAAAGTAAACTGCAGATCAATGAACAACCCCCTAAATACTTCAGCATGTGTATTATTAACTAGAGGTCAATACTTATTTAGTTTTATTCCTTTAATTGAAAATTTACATGCAATGTAATACACAAAGCTTCATTCTCTTGAGTTTTGGGAAATGTATACACGCCTGTATAACCCGAACCTCTGTTAAAATGTGAAATATTACTCTGACCACCAAAAGTTTCCTCGTGCTCTTTTCTGGTCAGTCTGTACCCCATTTTCCCAGAGGCAATCACCGTTCTTATTTGTTTCCACCATCAGTTCATTTTTGCCTGTTCTAAAATGCATGTAAGTGGAATTATACAGTGTGCACTCTTTTGTATCTGGCTTCTTTCACTCAGCGTAATGTTTTTGAGATCATCCATCTGTAAGGCACTTACCAGTAGCTCCTTTTTACTGCTGGTAGTATTCCATTGTATGGATGTACCTCTGTTTACTTATCCATCTTCTATTGATGGACAGGTGGACTCTTTCAGCGTTTGGCTTGTTAGGAATAAAGCTGCCGAGAACATTTGTGCTCATGTCTTTGTGTAGACATGTGCTTTCCTTTTTCTTGGGTAAATATGTAGGAATAGAATTGCTGGGTCATAGGATATGTCTGTGTTGAGTTTTTTAAGAAACAGCCAGATCTTTTCCCAAAGTGATTATACCAGTTTAGATTCCCGCTGACAGCGGATGAGCGTCCTGGTTACTCCGCAGGTTACTCACCAACATTTGGTGTTGTCAGCCTTTTAAATATTAACACTGTTCTAGTTGGTGTGTGGGGTACCTCATTGTGGTTTTAATTTGCATGTCCTTGTTGACTAATGATGTTGAGTTGTTTTTTTTTTTTTATGTGCTTATTGGCTATTCATGTCTTCTTTTGTGGAATTTCAGTTCAGATCTTTTGCCCGTTTTTAAAATTGAATTGTTTGCTAACATACATACAGAAAAATGTACAATTTTCCTTAGCTTTTGCCTGTGCAAATATTCAGTAGTCATGTGTTTGTTAACTCTGGGGACGCCTACTTGTTCCATAAAAGCGTTTTAGAACCCAACCTCTTTTCCTCTAGAGTAGAAAATAACCAAATGTAATTTTATTTGACATACCTTGTTTCAGGATTAAAAAAAGAATCTTAGACCTATATGTTATCTTTTTAAGTAGGGACAGAGGAAAATATTGAGAAAACAAGACTGGTCTAGGAGACAGATGATCCAGGTTCCCAGGCCTCAGTGTCCTTATTTAGGAACAGTTAAGAGAGGGGATGATAATTTTTGCCTTGCCTGTCACATATGGCTGTGATGATCAAATGACAAAATGTGTATGACAGTTCTTTACAAGGCTCCAGGAAAATAGAAATTACTAAGATCTAGAAGACAGGCATGATCTTAAATTCATGAGATGTTAAAGAAGAGTTGAAGTGTTATAGGAAGAAGTCAAGCCAGGCAGAAAGAAAGTTAATTGCTAGTCCTTGTGTATCTCCAAATAGAAACAATCTGAAGGTGAGGTGAATTTGGATATATGCAGTGAACCTGCATAACGAGAGTTTAGGTCTAATGCACCTTCAGTCATTCAGAGGTAGTACACATACTCCCTCAGTAACTTTTTTCCTTTTTCTAATGTCAGATACAAGAGGAAAGGAGACTCCTGCCTTGGCATTAACCCTAAGAAGCAGTGCATATCTTGGGAAGGGACTTCCACAGAGAAGAAGCATTCACGCAAGCAGGTTGAACGCTATTTTACTAAGAAGAGTGTGGGATTAATGAACATTGATGGAGTTGCCATTAGCAGTAAAACTGAACCTCCCTTATCTGAGCCCATCTCCTTTATACCAGTGAAGGACTTGGAAGATGCGGCTCCTGTTACAACCTGGTTGAATCCTCTGGGGATTTATGATCAGTCAACCACACAGTGGCTACAAGGACAGGGTCCTCCAGAGCAGGAATCAAAGCAGCCAGATGCACAGCCAGACAGCGAGAGTGCGGCTCTCAAGGCCAAGGTGGAGGAGTTTAACAGGAGAGTGCGGGAGAATCCTCGGGATACGCAGCTGTGGATGGCATTCGTTGCTTTTCAGGTATGTGTTGCCGTCGCAATTCTCTTGCCTTAGAAGGACATTCCTGCTTTTGGGCAAACTGATGGACTCTGCAGCAATTTTTGAGCTAATGAGGAAATTTGACACTGGGCATACAAAGATTATTAGAATAGAGCCTTTGCCCTGAGCTCGCTCAAAGTCCAATGAGGAAAATGGACATGTGAAGAATAAGTGCACCCTGGGGTAGTAAATGCTGTAATGTGTAACTTGGGAGTGGAGTGAGGGAATGACTTGCGTTGAGGGAGGAGAAAGAGCTACCAAGAAGGAGAAGGTGAAGTTCAACACAGTCTTGAAAAAAGAGATGTTCACCAGGTAGGGAGAGGCATTCCTGAAGTACAAACAGAACAGGCAGAGCTCACAGGATTGTGAAAGAGAGAGGGCTGCTCAGTGTATTACCCAGTTAGAGCCATGCATTCTCTTTCGAAAACTTGTAGGTTTGTCTGAGTCCCTAATTTTGAACCCCTCATACAATTATATTTTGTGCAACATTTGGCCCTTTTATTGGTAAGGTCTGCTCTTCAGAAAAGACTTTCAAGGCATTGTATGCTAGTCATTGATACAGAAATCAAAGCTTAAAATGGCAGAGTGGATAATTAAGTGATAAACACAAGATCAAACATATCAGGTGACATAAGCACCTTAGGATCCAGGTTTTCTTTAAAAGAAATTGTGGCAAACTGGTGGTTTAAGAAAGTCCCTAGGGGGTGGTAAGAAAATCACTAAGCATTGTTGAAACTCTGAGGATCTCCCAGGTCCATTTGCATTTGTAAATTGGTGTTTTTGTTGTTGAGGACGAGGTCATGAAAAGTCCTGGCCTGTATGCCATCGAGGAAGGAGAGCAGGAAAAGCGAAAGAGGTCCCTGAAGCTCATTCTGGAGAAGAAGCTGGCCATTCTGGAGCGGGCCATTGAGAGCAACCAGAGCAGTGTGGATCTGAAACTGGCCAAGCTGAAGCTCTGCACAGAGTTCTGGGAGCCCTCCACTCTGGTCAAAGAGTGGCAGAAACTGATATTTTTGCATCCCAATAATACAGCCCTTTGGCAGAAATACCTTTTATTTTGCCAGAGCCAGTTTAGTACCTTTTCGATATCAAAAATTCACAGCCTTTATGGAAAATGCTTGAGCACTTTGTCTGCTGTTAAGGACGGCAGCATCTTATCTCACCCTGCGTTGCCTGGCACGGAAGAGGCCATGTTTGGTAAGGAGATAACCAGATCCAGTTACGTGGGAGGAGTTAGACTTTCTTTTGGCTTTACTTGAAAATGGAGATCTATTTTTGATTTATTCAAGAAAAAGTCTAAATTGTTTGATAGAACTGATTTTTTAAAGAAAGTATTACGACTCTTTTTGATAACAAATTTGCTCCCAGCTCCCAGGGCAGGTGGGGGCAATAGAGCCAGTAGAGTTAAGATATCACTGGACAAGTTTCTGCTGATTAGCCAAGTAAACTTAGGCAAGTCTCTTAACTGCTTTGGCAGTCGGTGGCCTTATCTGTTTAGATGCATGTACCTGTCTCACCCAATTACAGGGTCCCAGGCAGTAATGTCTGTGAGATGCCCTGACTGGGAACCACTGCATAAATAGAAGTTTTGGGTATTATTATGCTGTTAACATTTTTGGTGTGTCCTGAAGGAACCTGGAATATAAATTTTGACAGTAATGAGATGTTGGAGGCTGCATGTTATGCAGAGCCAGAGAGTATCACTTTTGACCTTGAATCCTGAAGGGTTTGCCCTTCACTGGCTCTAGCGTGTCCTTGGGCAGGTCCTCTTTGAGCCCCAGTTTCTCCATCAGCAACAATACTATAAACCTGCTTTACAGGACTGTGGTGCACAGTAAACGAGACAATCCATGGCGAGTCTAGCTCAGTGTCCGGCACAGAGCAGGCGTTTATTTGATCACAACCCCTGTTATTGAGTATTAATTACTGTTGGCATCTAAAGATAGAAATACATTGCTCTCAAAATAATAAGCATTTATCACACTGACACAGAGTCTTGGATTTGTTACTGTATGTGATCTACACAAATAGCTTAGTGTTATTTAGTAGCTGGAATTGTACCACAAGTAAGATGAACTGGAATGTTCAGACATGGAACCTTGATTTGTTTACAGCCGACTCTGAACATAGGATGAAAGTTGCTGGTGACTAATGCCATCTAGTGATCAATTGAATACAGCTCTTTGCTTTCTGATAAAAATCTGCTACGCCATCCTTTTTCTATAATTTTTCTTGTCATAAGGAGCTCTGATTATTTGATAGCATTCAGACCAACCTCTTGACTTATTTTTATGTACTATATATAGTTTTTATTGTTAATATTTGTGTTCTGTGATGGTTTCATACAAAAATTAGAACAAACATATTTAGATTATAATACTGTGTGAGATGCTTTAAATCAGGACATGTATCACAGCTTTGTAAATTAATAGTGATTGCAGGTGAAAGATGTTCTCAGTGTGTTAATTGCCTGTTTTGAGAAGTTACGTTCTTTCCCTTTAATGGTATCAACGAGGCTTCTTCCCCTTTGCCATCCTGTTCGCAGCACTCTTTCTTCAGCAGTGCCACTTTCTGCGGCAGGCTGGCCACTCTGAGAAGGCCGTCTCATTGTTCCAGGCCATGGTGGACTTCACCTTCTTCAAACCCGACAGCGTGAAAGATCTGCCTACCAAAGGACAGGTATCCAGCTCTGCTCGCCTCATCTCTCTCTTCCTGGCTCATCCTCTGGAGGGAGAGGGGGAAGGTGTGGATAATGAGAGGTGGTGTGGATAATGAGAGGTGGTGTGGTAGTGTTTTTAAAATATCATATCCTCCTTTATATCAGTCTGCTGAGGAGGACTTCTCAGAAATAGTCCAGTGATCTGAGGAAAGTTTTGTAATGAAAGTGGTGAGATGTGGATAGGTAAAGAAGCTTCCCCCTCCTTCACAACATAAAGGCTCTCTGAGGACCCACCCTCCCACCCTGCCTGCCTGCCTGCCTGCCTGCCTTCTTCCTTTCCTTTTCCCTGCCCCCTCCGCTCCTCCTTCCTCCTCCCCTCCCCTCCCCTTCTTCCTCCCCTCCCCTCCCCCTTCCCCTTCTTCCTCCCCTCCCCTCTCCCTCCCCTCTCCCCTCCCTTCCCCCTCCTCCCCTCCCCTCTTCTTCCCCCTTCCTCCTCCCCTTCCCTCCCTTTCCCCTTCCTCCTCCCCTCCCTTCTTCCTCCCCCCTTCCCTCCCTTTCCCCTCCCGCTTCCCCTCCCTTCCCCCTTCCTCCTCCCCTCCCCCTTCCCCTTCCTCCTCCCCGCTCCTCCCCATCCCCTCCCTTTCCCCTCCCCCCTTCCCCTCCCTTTCCCCCCCTTCCCCCTCCCTCCTCCCCTCCCTTCTCCCTCCCCCCTTTCCCCTCCCCCTCCCTTTCCCCTCTCCTTCTCCCTCCCCCTTTCACCTCCCTTCTCCCTCCCCCCTTCCCCTCCCCCTCCCTTTCCCCTCTCCCTTCCCCCTCCCCTCCCCTTCTCCCTCCCCCTCCCCTCCCCTCCTCCCTCCCCTTCCCCTCCCCCTTCCTCCTCTCCTCTCCCTCCCCTCCTCCCTCCCCTCCTCTTCCCCTCCCTCCTCCTCCCCTCCCCTCCCCTCTCCCCCTCCTCCCCTCCCCTCCCCTCCTCCTCCCCTCTCCTCCTCCTCCCCTCCCCTCCCCTCCTCCTCCCCTCCCCTCCTCCTCCCCTCCCCTCCCCTCCCCCCCATCCCTTTTCTGCCTTTGTTTAAATGCTGGTTAGCTCCCCCAGTCAGGGAAACAGTTGTCATGACATTTTAAACCTTGTATTACTCTCTTCCACCCTTACACATTCTAGTTTGGGTCTTGCATCACTTCCCCAGTTAACCTTCTAAGTACCCACAATCTTCGCTAGAGTTGCAAATGAAATTACACAGAGGCACCTTGTCAACAGTGATCCTTATTGGGGAAGGGTTAATCCTTTAGATGACAAGCGAGCATTGCCAATGTTTGAGATAAATGAAGCTAAGTGAAGAAGTAAAGAATTTTTATAGAGCTGTGCATATAAGAAAATGTATCTTTTCCCTTTTTCCACTAAATAAAACTCAGTTTTCTACTCTGTAAAGATGTCTAGTGAAAGATAAATAGAATATATGAGTTTATGGTGAACATTCAAAAGTGTTTCTTCAGAGGCCAAGGCCTCCATCATGTGGGAGTTTCATGAATTGCCAGTAAAGACCGTTTTTATCATGATGCCACCTCTAGAAAAAATTGGATTAAAGAATTATACCAGTTAAATTGCTATAATCAATCATTAATAAGCCATATAACAGAGTAATTTTAAGACATGCTGTGAGATTTTAAGAATAGGCTGTAATACAAAAGTGATTCTCAGCTGACTCTAAGGAGCCTTGTGGGTCAGGATCAGAATTTCTCTCACCCCCTCCCCCCGCCCCTTTCCTAAGACCCACTGTGATAAGAACAGAGTAATGGGTGGAGGGTTCTGCCTACAAATGTGACCCATCAAAGACCACTGCTCTAAGGTGTTGGGAGACCCTGATCCACGTGCTTGAGGTTTTAAACACGAACAGCACATGTAATTCCAGAGCATTTACATGACAACGTTGGAATAAAGTTTCTTATTTGATAATGTTCCATATTGCTTTTATAACTGAGAGATGTTGTTACCGTAAACACAGTAGCGTGATTTAACACGGGCAGGTCTGATATTACTGGTCTGTGTTTCTGTGGAATAAACAAATAGATTATACTCATTTATCACACTGTTTTTAAAAAAAATTTTTTCTTAAGTAAACTTTCTTCACTCTTAACAAGAGCCAGACCTCTAAAGAGGGAGCGTAGTCTTCCTGGTTCCCCTTTCTGAGGATGACTGATGTGTCAGGACGTTTGCCCTGCCCTGACGTGACTCTCCTGGAGGCAATACTCTTCCAGGCGTGTGTGGCACTGCCCAGGGCTCAGGCTGGATAATCCTGTGGCTCCTGGCCCATGCGGTGCCCACTGGAAGCCTGCTTGTCCTCTTCAAAAGGTTTCTTACAAAAGCTTTCATTGAGTAGGTTATTGGCTCACTTTCACAGTCCTATTTCCAGTTGATAACATGATCACGTTTCTGTTCATTGCTGTGTTCACATTCTGTTCCATAGGGAAAGATTTATTGCCAGTGAGCTGCTTACCACACACTGCAGACCTAATGCCGGAATGAATGAGGGAGGCACTAATGGGGCCAGGCTTTAAAATGCAGACCTTTAGGCTGGGCGCGGTGGCTTATGCTTGTAATCCTAGCACTTTGGGAGGCTGAGGTGGGCAGACCACCTGAGGTCGGGAGTTGGAGACCAGCCTGACCAACATGGAAAAACCCCGTCTCTACTAAAAAAATACAGAATTAGCTGGGTGTGGTGGCTCATACTTGTAATCCCAGCTACTTGGGAGGCTGAGGTAGGAGAATTGCTTGAGCCCGGGAGGCGGAGGTTGCAGTGAGCCAAGATCACACCACTGCACTCCAGCCTGGGCAACAAGAGCAAAACTCCATCTCAAAAAATAAAAATAAAAAATGCAGACCTTTTTACTCCCTGGTTGCCTACCTTGTTCAGATCTGTGCCAACAGGCGTTTATTGAGTCCCTGCTAGGCAGTGAGTATTGTGCCAGGTGTTAGGAATATATAGTTACTTAAGATATGGTTGTGCTCAACCATATCTCATGTAGCTCATGGTCTATCTTGTTGGAAACTTCCTCTCAAAATATCTTACAAGCAGCATGACTTTAGGAATTAGCTCGGGAGTCCAGTGACACTAGGTGAACTGGCAGTGCCACTGTCCCTGGTTAGACTGGCCTGGCAGGATAAGAACTAGGAAACTACTCCTTTCCTACCCATCTGGAGACCCTTCTTGCTGAACCTCAGCTGGTCTTTTTGTAACCTAATCTCGGGAGTGACCTCCCATCACTTTTGCCATATTTTGTGTGTTAGAATCACTAGGTCCAGCCCACATGCGAGTGTGAAAACCACGAGGCAGGGGTAGGGTCTTGGGGGCTATCTTGGAAGCTGCCTGCCACGCTAAATAGTTCTGTTTTCTATCTTGGGGTGTGTAGCATATATCTACTTCAAAGACTGATGGCAAACATGATTTCAAGGATCATAAGCTTCTCTTATATCCACCAGCACGGATTTTGCCCACTGACTCAGCAGTTTTGTACAAGTGAGGTCTAACGTCCATTCTAAAATCTGAACAGGTGGAATTCTTTGAGCCCTTTTGGGACAGTGGAGAGCCCCGGGCTGGGGAGAAGGGAGCCCGAGGCTGGAAGGCGTGGATGCACCAGCAGGAACGAGGTGGCTGGGTGGTCATCAACCCAGGTAAGTCACCTCTCAGTGAAGACGTGTACATCTGTTTCTTCTGGAATTTGTTTTTACATCCTCATGATTATTTGTTTATATGCATAAGCTATTTATCAGTAGCTTCAGAATATTGCACAAACATCAAAATGTCAAAAATGTTAAGTAGATGTCATGGGTTCCCCTTAGAAGTTTTAAAGCAGTCGACTTATTCCTTCAGTACATAATGCTTTGAGGATTTGAAAGTTTCTGTAATTTCCCTTTTTCCTTTTATAGGTTGCAACTGAAGAAGGAATCTTGTTAATAACTGCCCCAATCCCCGTTCTTTTTTTTTTTGAGACAGAATCTCGCTCTGTCACCCAGGTTGGAGTACAGTGGCATGATCTCGGCTCACTGCAACCTCTGCTTCCTGGGTTCAAGCAATTCTCATGCGTCAGACTCCTGAGTAGCTGGGATTACAGGCGTCTGCCACGACGTCCAGCTAATTTTTGTATTTTGGTAGAGATAGAGTCGCCATGTTGGCCAGGCTGGTCTCTCTAGTCTCAAACACCTGACCTCCAGTGATCTGCCTGCCTCGGCCTCCCAAGCGCTGGGATTATAGGTGTGAGCCACCACCACGCCTGACCCCATTCTTTTTTAGTGTGTATTTCAGACAGTCTTTGTTGTCCTGTCAATGTACAGACCAACAGATACTTTGAAAAATACCTTTTTAGGACTATTATAAAGTAATTATTACCTAGCATTTACATAACTGTCACTCTAAATGACCCCCAAATACTTTCCAGATTTATACTCTAACACAGAGCTGCCCAGTAGAAATATAATGTGAGCCTCTTGTATAATTTCAAGTTTTCTAGTGGCCACATTAAAAAAGTAAAAAGGAACAGATGATGTTAATTTTGATAGTGTATTTTACTTAACCTAGTATATCAAAACATTTCAGTATGTAATCAATACTTTAAAATTATTAACCAGAGATTCAGATGCCAATTGCATGCTTTAAAAAGAAAAAAAATTATTAACTAGGTATTTTGCATTCTTTTTTTAGTACTCTTTGAAATCTGGTGTGTATTTTACACTTTTAGCAAATCTCAGTTCAGTCTAGCTACTTTTTTTTTTTTTTTTTTTTTGAGACAGCGTCTTGGTCTGTTGCCCAGGCTGGAGTGTAGTGGCTCGATCTTGGCTCACTGCAACCTCCGCCTCCCGGGTTCAAGGGATTCTTGTGCCTCAGCCTCCCAAGTAGCTGGGATTACAGGTATGCACCACCACGCCCACCTAATTTTATATTTTTAGTAGAGACAGGGTTTCACTGTGTTGGTCCAGGCTGGTCTCGAACCCCTAACCTCAAGTAATCCACCCACCTCTGCCTCCCAAAGTGCTGGGATTTCCGACGTGAGCCACCGCACCCAGCCCAGACTAGCTACTTTTCAAGTGCTTGATAGCCACATATTAATGGTGACGTACTGGACAGAACAACTCTTAGACATTCAGGAACTGCTTCACTCCCTGAAAGGCAGTTCCAGCATAGAGAGAGATCTGCCAGGCAGACGATTTCGTTGAAAGTTCTATAGGGAAAGAGTGATGGAGACAAGGACTCAGGAGACTGGCTCCTTGCCTAGGCTCAGTGAGCCCCTTCTCACAGGTGTAACCTTTCTTTGTTTATTCATTTGCACCATGAAAACTTTGGATTAGATATTGTCTTGCAGGACAGTTCAGAGCTCCGGGCCAGGGAGCATCTCTAGTACCACTAAGAAGCAAGAGGGGCCCTTCAGATGTTTTGGGATAACTTTCCTCTGGGCAGTGCTGTCAGGCAGTGATCATGCCTCACTTGGGGCTGTCAGTCTCAGCTGTTTAGATTTCCCTGGAGTGTTCTTTTCCAAAAAGAATGAGAACTATTCATCAGGCTGACCAGTGGTTTTGTGTATGAAGAAAAACAGCCCGCATGAAACGGAAGTAGGTATTGCTCTCAGCCACTGAGTCTGCAAGACCGCATAAGCAAGGGCCAAAAAAACGGAAGTCTGATTAGTAACTCTCCTCTCTGAGTGACTGACTTAGCGTGGGTCTGTGTTTTTAGGCTTAGTTTTTTTGTTCTTTTGGTTTTTGTTAGAGAGCGAGCCCGTTACAATGCATAGTATCTGTTACACAGTTTGCTGTGTTCTGCATTTCTGTGACAATAAAGTTTTCTTTTTTTTTTTGAGACGGAGTCTCGCTCTGTCACCCAGGCTGGAGTGCAGTGGCGCAATCTCGGCTCACTGCAAGCTCCGCCTCCCGGGTTCACGCCATTCTCCTGCCTCAGCCTCTCCGAGTAGCTGGGACTACAGGCGCCCGCCACCACGCCCGGCTAATTTTTTTGTATTTTTAGTAGAGATGGGGTTTCACCGTGGTCTCGATCTCCTGACCTCGTGATCCGCCCGCCTCAGCCTCCCAAAGTGCTGGGATTACAAGCGTGAGCCACCGCGCCCGGCCAATAAAGTTTTCATAGCAATGTCCACAGACTAATTTTACCTCTGATAAGTTTCCAGATATCTAATGGTCACTTAAAATCAGGTGTAAAGTTAGTTTTCTCCAAAAGGGAATGCAAATTAATATCAAAACCTTGACTTTTAGCATCAAGTTAGAGACTTGTGTTGGTACTTACATTCTCTGCAAGCTTCTCACACATTTCCATTATGGAGAAACTTTTGCTGAGTTTATGAATTTCTTTCTAATGAATTTAATGGAAATCTCCAAAAACCTAGGAGGGTCAAAAGAAAGGCTGAAAATTTTCTTGATTCCAGCAAACCTAATTGATAACAGTTTTTGTTTTTATTTTATTTTTAACTTCTCTTATTTATCCTGAAAGTTTAGCGTTGAGAGGGTAGTTGATTTCATCCTGCAGTTGAGCATTGATCATAGCATGTTTCTTCTCTCTTGCCCTCACTTTCTGTTAATATGTAGTTGTTATACGTGAATGTCTGTCCAAAGCTCTGTAATCTTTTGAGTCCTTAACGTAGTAAATTCAGGTATCTAAGTCTGATGTGTGACTCACAAAGGAATTTCTTTTATAAGGGTTTTTCAGAGTGATTAAAGGATTACTTTAAACATAGATCTTCAGAAGAAAGTGATGAATACATTTAGTTTTCTTCTTTGAGAAACTCGAGCATTTAGGCAGAATATTGGTGGAATAATAGAATGCTAATATATACATTATGCTAATACATACAATATATTATATGTGCACATTATGTGTTTAAGTTTTTAAAAATATTTTATTTTGAAATAGTATAGAGTCACAAGAAGTAGAAAAAATGTACCAAGAGGTTTTGTGTACCCTTCATCCAGTTCCTTCCAGTGGTAGTACCACAGAACAATGTCAGAACCAGGGAACTGACATTGGTACAGTCTGCAGAGTTTATTCACATTTCACCATTTTACATGCACTCATTGGTATGTGTGTTTCCATGGTTCTAGGCAGTTTCTGTTACGTGTGTAGCTTTGTGTAATCACTACCACAATCAAGATACAGACTGTTTGATCACTGCAAGGGTGCCTCGCGCTATCCTTTCTTAGCCACATCTGCCCCTTCCCCCTCCTAACTCATGGGAACCACTAATCTGTTCTCTCTGTTTTCCTGTTATCTCATGAAGGTTATATAAATGGAATCATAAGGTATATAACATTAACAAAATTTTTTTAGTTGTAAAATATGTATAATATAAAATTGATCATTTTAAAATATACAGTTGAGTGACATTAAGCACATTCACACTGCCATGCAGCCATCACCTCTGTCGACCTCCGCAACTTTTTCATCTTCCCCAATTCTGTACCCATTAAAGACAAATTCCTCATTTCTCCCTCCCCCCAGGCTCCAGCAGTCATTCTACTTTCTGTCTCTATGTAAGTGACTACGTTAGGAACCTGGTGGATGCGGAATCCATACAGTAGTTGACCTCCTGTGACTGGCCGATTCCACTTAGCATAGTGTCGTCAGGGTTCATCCATGTCGCGCCAGGATTTCCTTCCTTTTTAAAGCCGAATGCTTCTCCACTATGTGTGTATACCACATTTTGTTTAGACATCCATTTGTCAATGAACACTTTGGTTGCTTCCACCTCTGGGCCATTGTGAATAATGCTGCTATGAACATGGGTGTACAGTATCTGTTTGAGTCTCTGCTTTCAGTTCTCCTGGGTAGATATTTCAGCAGTGCAATTGCCTCATACGGTAATCCTGTGTCTAGTATGCCATGCTGTTTTCCATACAGCAGATGGCAACTGCACCATTTTACATTCCCACCAGCAGGGCCCCGGGGTTCCAATTTGTCCACATCCCTGGGAACAGTTGTGTTTTGTGTAACTTTTTGAGATTGGCTTTTTTAACTTAGCATAATTTCCCTGAGATACATACAAATTGTTGCATATATCAATGGTTTGTTCATGTTGATTGCTGAGTAGTATTCCATTGTGTAAATGGACCACAGCTTAACTGTTCAACCTACTGAAGGATGTTTGGATTGTTTCCAGGTGTTGGCGATTATGCATGAAGCTGCTTCTGAGCATTAGCATATAGGTTTTTGTGTAAACATAGGTTTTCATTTATCTGGGATCAGTGCCCAAGAGTGCAGTTATGCTAAGTGCATGTTTAGTTTTGTAAGAAACTGCCAAAATGATTTCCTATGTGGCTGTACCATTTTATATACTTTTTTATTTTTTAACCTTGAACTTTACAGATAACTCTGGGTTTCTTCCTCTTCCCTTCTACATGTTCAGAGTTAGGAAACAAAGTGAAATAAATTATTGGATATCCTGATTTGGCTTTTTTAAAGGCAAGTTCTAGTGAGCATAGGTCATAATTAATTATACGGTCCCTGGCTAAAAATTTGGATGACTTAAGAAAATCTAAACTAGTGCCATCATTAAATGTCATTTAGCATTCTAAAACTGTGTTGTCTAATACAGTAACCTCTAGCCACATGTGGCTATTTAAAATTAAATAAAATTAAGAATTCAGGCCAGGCGTGGTGACTCACGCCTGTAATCCCAGCACTTTGGGAGGTCAAGGCAGGTGGATCACCTGAGATCAGGAGTTCGAAACCAGCCTGACCAACACGGTGAAACCCCATCTCTACTAAATACAAAAAATTAGCCAGGCTTGGTGGCACATACCTGTAATCCCAGCTACTCAGGAGGCTGAGGCAGGAGAATTGCTTGAACCTGGGAAACGGAGGTTGCAGTGTGCCGAGATTGTGCCACTATACTCCAGCCTGGGCGACAAGAGCGAGACTCCATCTCAGAAGAAAAAAAGGAATTCAGTTCCTTTACTAGCTACATCTCAAGTGCCCAGTGAGTCACATGTGGCTACCCTGTTAATGCAGGTATGTAGGGCATTTTCATCATCACAGCGAGTTCTATTGGACAGTACTGTTCTAGAGTATGTGTCATTTCCATTTTAATCACTATACTATTAAAAATAATTTGATTTTATCACCTTGTCTTCCTTTGCTTCCTGAGGACCTGACTGATTACAAGAGAGTTCCTAAATGCCACTGAGTATCCTGGGAGGCTGGCATGGCTCTTACACATCTTGGCATTGTGGGCGCCCAACAGTCCCTGACATAGCAGGCTGATTGAGTGGCGATGGTGGTTTTATTTGCTGATGAGGTGAAGAAGTCTCATTCTTGTCTAGATGAGGATGACGATGAACCAGAAGAGGACGACCAGGAAATAAAAGATAAGACTCTGCCCAGGTGGCAGATCTGGCTTGCTGCTGAGCGTTCCCGAGATCAGAGGCACTGGCGGCCCTGGCGCCCTGATAAGACCAAGAAGCAAACTGAGGAAGACTGTGAGGATCCCGAGAGACAGGCATGTATCCTCCGCCCCAGGCAGGAAGCTGTCCAGGGGGCCCCTGCCTGCTTTCCATTCCCATGCGCTTTGGTTATCTGAAAGGAGGCTGCTGGAGCTCTCTTAGCAGTTAGCTAGCTTAGGAGATGCTAACCTGCTCCTGTTCTCATCTGTGGAAACTTCCTTCCTGCTGGATATCAGTGTAGAATTTCCTGGGCTGCTGGTGATGGGGGAGCATATAGGTGCTTGACCAGAGAGCTCCTGTCCCCTAGTAGGTGGGTGGGCCCTTGTGGTCACCCCTCTGGAGACTGTCTTCCAGGTCATTCAGTTAATTTTTCATGTGGAGCCCTGTGGGATACATACAGATTATTCAAAAAACTCGGAATCACTGTCCTAGATTCTTTCCTTGTGTCCACTTTCCTCACCCCATTCTTGGGTCCGTGAAGCTGTAGCAGATAGACTGGACTCTAGAAGACAAGAGGGACTGTCTGTAGGGTCCATGTTGGACAGTTGGCATCAGCTTGTCTTGCGGAAGAAGAAACTAGCGTTTATTGAATACCTGTGGTGTGCCAGGCACTTCACCTGTGTTATCTCATTTACTGTTAGCATGTGACTTGTTACATGCTGCCCTGTGTTTAGTGGCCAGCAGCTCTGGAGGTTTTAAATTAAAATGAAGAAATGCTGTCTTGATGCCTGGAATTGATCCAGTTTCACAAGATACCAACTCTCTGTCTTGGAGCTCTGTCACCTTTTCTACAAATGAGGTGCCCTGAAGGCAAGGAGTTTATCCCTTTTGTTTACTGCTCTGACGTCAGTGCCTAGAACAGCATTTGTCCTGTGGTGAGCACTCAGTGTATCCTCTTGGATGTTGAAGGAATATTTGTTTGATGACGGAATATCTGCTCTGGACAGAGGGATCAGCACATGTGAAGGCCCCAGAGTGCCAGGAGCATTTGAGGAGTGGGGAATGGGGTGGCCAGACTGGAGTGAGGACACAGAGAAGTGGGGATAGAGACAGAGGTGATCTCTGGAGGAAGAAGGGGCCAGCTTCTAGGGAAACCTCAACTCACTGGAAGTCTTGGAGAGGGGACTACCCGGGAGGCCTCTTGCCTCGCTGAAGCTGAATGTCTGCAGAAGAGTGGAATCTTTCTTTGGTATCTGAGGATTTTGTAGAGTTCACAGCCACCCTTCTGGAAGTCATTTCTCAAGGCTTAGAGTCCCAGCAGTCTCCTGGAAGCAGATTTCTGGAGCAGACTGCTGCTGCAAGCAATTTCTTGCCATTTAGCTTTTTCTGTAATCAAAGCCTGGGGGAGAAAAGCTTTCTAATTTATTTTTAACATAAAGAAGCAGCTTTCTGATTAATTGATGGTTTTGATTGAGTCCCACATACTCTAGTTTATTGTGCTTATGTTATGATTTCCTCTTTACTGAGAGCCACAAAGACCAATCAGATAAGCAGCACCAGGACACAAAGGGTGGCCTCCTTGGCCTTATGTTTTTAAATTATTACATGAACTCAACTATAGACATTTACAGTTAGTATTAGGCTCTTATAATTGCCTTTAACATGTTCCATTGCTCCTGTTACCTTGAGTCTGTTTATCTAGTTTTGTCTGTTTATCTAGTTTTGAGCATATTTTTCATTTCTCGGAGCAATTTTATACAAGGAAACCACAATAGTAAAGTTCTTATCTTCCATCTTACAATGCAAATTTTTCACCATCATGCGTTATCAGAGTACAAAAGCAATAATTATGTATGCTTTCAGAAGTGAACATGTTTCTAGATTTTCTACAAATCCATCAGGATACTTTGAAAGCTTCTGGCTTAAACCTGTTCATGCCTTCTCTCCTTCTCAGGCTTTTCCATGTGTTGGCACCACAGGGCTGCCTAACAGTTATTCTCCAGCTGTCCAGGTTGCCTTGTGAGGCCTCTGGCTTGTGCTGACAGAGAGCTTAGCTCCTGTCTGTTTAAAATTGATGTAATTTGAATAATGTTGAACCATTAGTACATGCATATAAAGAGAATTGTGACAAATGTGCAGGTTTTGTTTGGTTACATGGGTCGCTTTATTTTGTCTTTGTTGCAGGTGTTGTTTGATGATATTGGGCAGTCTTTGATCAGACTTTCCAGCCACGATCTTCAGTTCCAGCTGGTGGAGGCCTTCCTGCAGTTCTTGGGTGTGCCTTCTGGCTTTACTCCTCCAGCTTCCTGTCTTTATCTGGCCATGGATGAGAACAGCATCTTTGATAATGAACTTTATGATGAAAAGCCCTTGACTTTTTTCAACCCTTCGTTTTCTGGGGCTAGCTGTGTTGGTCGCTTGGATAGGTTAGGCTGTCCTCGCTGGACCAGGAGTCAGAACCGAGAGGGCGAGGAGTTCATCCGCAATGTCTTCCACCTTGTCATGCCCTTGTTTTCAGGCAAAGAGAAGTCCCAGCTCTGCTTCTCCTGGTTACAGTATGAGATTGCAAAGGTAATTCCAGATTCGTCCTTCCATGTTTGGGGACCTTTCATTTCATGTCAGTGTTTATAAACGGGATCGTAAGCCTCCGAGTGCTCTCCCTGGAACTATGCCCCAGCACCTCCTCCTCCAGTGACCCTGAAGCCACCTTGTGAGGGGCCGCAATGAAGAGGAGTAAGACAGGAATGAGTCAGGCCACCTCAGTGACTCTCGAGCTGTTTATTGTATTATCTTGCACTACCAGGTCCCCATCCTTATATGAACAATGAGTGCTCAGAATAGTTTTAAAGCAGCGTCAGAGCATTCAGGGGCTTATTAAAATAGATCAGCGTCAGGCGCGGTGGCTCACGCCTGTAATCCCAGCACTTTGGGAGGCTGAGGCGGGCGGATCACCTGAGGTCAGGAGTTCAAGACCAGCCTGGCCAACATGGCAAAACCTCGTCTCTACTAAAAATGCAAAAATTAGCTGGGCGTTGTGGCGCGTGCCTGCAATTCCAGCTGCCCAGAAGGCTGAGGCAGGAGAATCGCTTGAACATGGGAGGCGGAGGTTGCCGTGAACTGAGATCGCACCATTGCACTCCAGCCTGGGTGACAGAGTGAGACTCTATCTCAAAAATAAATAATAGATAAGCTACTTATAATACCTTCCTCTTTCTGCTAGAAATGAGTCTGGATCGGCTGTTCTGTCCTCTGCTGGCCACAGTTAGTACTGGCTCTCTTAGCACCCAAGTTCTGAAGCTTCAACTACAGATTATACACACCAGGTTGTATTAGTGTGTTAAAATGTTGTGGCCACATCTCTTTGGAGAAGAACATTTGTAGGTAGCCTTGTTTATAGAGATTTCAGCTGGAACCCTGGATTGTAAATTTGGGGGTAGTTGTGGCCCTGGTAAAAATCCTCATTTCTTTTCCAGCTCAGAGAGCCTCAGTGTTTACCAGACCCATGATAAAGGGAGGAAGTGTAGACGCCTTCCTTCCTGTCAGTGCTTTCTACAGTTGGCAGCAGAGGACGCCTTAATTACAGAGCACCTGAAGTCATTCTTCTCTTTTTCCCTGTAGGTCATTTGGTGCCTGCACACTAAAAACAAGAAGAGATTAAAGTCACAAGGGAAGAACTGCAAAAAACTAGCCAAGAATCTCCTTAAGGAGCCAGAAAACTGCAACAACTTTTGCCTGTGGAAGCAGTATGCACATCTGGAGTGGTTGCTTGGCAACACAGAGGATGCCAGAAAAGTTTTTGACACAGCACTCGGCATGGCAGGAAGCAGAGAACTGAAAGACTCTGACCTCTGTGAGCTCAGTCTGCTCTATGCTGAGCTGGAGGTGGAGCTGTCGCCAGAAGTGAGAGGGGCCACCACAGCCCGAGCTGTTCACATATTAACCAAGCTGACTGAGAGCAGCCCCTATGGGCCCTACACTGGACAGGTGTTGGCTGTTCACATTTTGAAAGCGCGAAAGGCTTATGAGCACGCGCTGCAGGACTGCTTGGGTGACAGCTGTGTCTCTGATCCAGCTCCCACCGATTCCTGTAGCCGCCTAATTAGCCTGGCTAAATGCTTCATGCTCTTCCAGTATTTGACCATAGGGATTGATGCTGCTGTGCGGATATACGAACAGGTGTTTGCAAAACTGAACAGTTCTGTTTTCCCAGAAGGCTCTGGCGAGGGGTACAGTGCCAGCTCCCAGAGTTGGACCAGTGTTCTCGAAGCCATCACACTGATGCACACGAGCCTGCTGAGATTCCACATGAAAGTGAGTGTTTACCCACTGGCCCCTCTGCGAGAGGCACTCTCACAGGCTTTAAAGTTGTATCCGGGCAACCAGGTTCTTTGGAGGTCCTATGTACAGATTCAGAATAAGTCCCACAGTGCCAGCAAGACCAGGAGATTTTTTGACACAATCACGAGGTCTGCCAAACCCTTGGAGCCTTGGTTGTTTGCAATTGAAGCTGAGAAACTGAGGAAGAGACTGGTGGAAACTGTCCAGAGGTAATTCCAGACCGTCCTGTTTTTGTGTCCCACAAATGTTTATGGAATGCTTGCTGTGTTCCCCCGACCTTGCTGGGTCTCAGGAATACAGGGATGAACACGGCACGGTGCCCAGAACACCTGCTTTGGGGCTGTAGGTGTCATAGAATAATGGATTGAAAGGTGAGCGAGACACAAAGTAGCAGCGCCTCTCAGGAGAGGGGTTGGTGGCTGTCGCCTGGGTGTGCTTCTGGGGAGTGTGAATGTTGCTTCTGTGTGCATGGGTGGTGGCCATCAGACCACGGGAATGCTGAGAAGCCATCACGAAAGCCTGATGGCTAAGAGCACAGGGGCCAGGTGGCAGCTCTCTGGATTCCAGTGCCAGCTCTTCTCAGCTGGGTGAACTTGAGCAGGCCAGTTCCTCTCTCATAGCTCCCTCTCTGTCAGATGGGAATGAAGAACCTACTTCATAGGGTCTCTCTGAGGGGTCAATGAGGTAAGTGCTTGGCACAAAGTGTGTAGTGACTGGGAGCTTCTGTCAGCATTCCTAGTGACAGAAGTGTCATGTTTAAATTCCATCTTTGATACGATATTTTCTTTTTTTATTTTCTTTTTATTTTTTGAGACAGGGTCTCACTCTGTCGCTCAGGCTGGAGTGCAGTGGTGCAGTCTCAGCTCACTGCAGCCTTGACCTCCTGGGCTCAAGTGATTCTCCCACCTCAGTCTCCCTGGTAGCTGGGACTATAGGCATCACCATGCCTGGCTAATTTTTTTATTTTTTATTTTTTGTAGAGACGGGGTTTTGCCATATTGCTCAGACTGGTTGGTCTCCATCTCCTGAGCTTAAGCAATCCTCCCATCTCAGCCTTCCAAAGTGCTGTGATTATAGGAGGGAGCCACAGCATCCGGCCTGATCCAGTATTTTCTCTCTAAAGCTTAACTGTTAATCTGGGGGACACATTAGCTTAGGCATCATTGTTTTCCCAGAATCTTTGCTGTTGCCTCACTCTGATGTTATAAGCCAAAATTGTCTTTGAATAATATTTCACTTGTTTTTTATTTCTTCCATTGGGATTTTTTCACTCCATGTGAGCCTTGCTTTCTCTATTATAAATCAAAAGGTCTTTTCTTCCTGTAAAGTGGAATTTGCATTCTGCTGATTAAAGGGTAGCTTTCTTTCTCTTTCTTTTTTTTTTTTGAGACGGAGTCTCACTCTGTTGCCCAGGCTGGAATGCAGTGGCGTGATCTCAGCTCACTGCAACTTCCACCTCCCAGGTTCAAGCAATTCTCCTGCCTCAGCCTCCCGAGTAGCTGGGACTACAGGCACCAGCTAATTTTTGTATTTTTAGTAGAGATGAGGTTTCACCATATTGGCCAGGCTGGTCTCGAACTCCTGACCTTGTGATCCACCCACCTCGGCCTCCCACAGTGCTGGGATTACAGGTGTGAGCCATCGCACCCAGCAAAGGGTAGCTTTCTTTAGAAAATGGAAGCGAGCGGGTTTTTGTGTGACTTCAAGACAGATTCGGTGTGGAGTGGAAACCACAGAACTCTGGCCTGTGCCTTCTCCTGGCCTTGGAGAAGCCCCGTACACAGCGCCCTACGCCTGAGGGACAGCTCTCCCCTGACTCTCTCTGATCTGGTTGTTGCTGACACTTGTCATCACTAAGGCATCTCTTCCTCCTGTGATGTAGGGTGAGAGAGCTTGCGTCAGAGTCACGTGAGCCTTTGCCTTGCAGGTTAGACGGTAGAGAGATCCATGCCACAATTCCTGAGACCGGCTTAATGCATCGGATCCAAGCCCTGTTTGAAAATGCCCTGTGCAGCGACAGTGGCAGCCAGTGCCCCTTGCTGTGGAGGATGTATTTGAACTTTCTGGTAAGAAAATATTGAGATGTTTTGTGTTCATGCAGAGCTCTACCTCTTCCTTTGTAAATGAGAAAGTATGGGTGTCCAGTAGCCCCTGCCCAGGAGAGCTGGGAGGCCATATTTCACTCTCATCTTCTTGGCATTGGTGAATCTGTAAGAAATCCTGATGGAATAATGTCAGATCTCTCAGGACTTGGGAAGAGGTTGCAAGTGGTCCATCTCCTCAAAATATTTGGTAGAACGAAGTTGAAGAGTAGTTACTGGGCTATTCAGTGCAATAGGATTTAATGTGGGTTTCTCTGAATTGACTTAAGTCGGCAACTTGCAAAATGGTCTAAGAGCTTTCCTTTGAAAGAGACCTATATTCTTTGCCATTCTGCTCATAAGAATTTCTAGGTCCTGATTGTTCTGTTATTAAAAGAAAAGGTTCAGGCTGGGTGCAGTGGTTCAGGCCTGTAGTCCCAGCACTTTCGGAGGCCAAGGCAGGAAAATTGCTTGAGCCCAGGAGTTCGAGACCAGCCTAAGCAAGATGGCAATACTCCATCTCTACAAAAAAATTTAAAAATTAGCTGGGCATGGTGGTGTGAGTCTTTGGTCCCAGCTACACCAGAGGTTGAGGCAGGAGAATTCCTTGAGCCCAGGAGTTTGAGGTGGCAGTGAGCTATGATCACACCACTGCACTCCAGCCTGGGCGACAAAATGAGACCTTGTCTCTTAAAAAACAAAAATGTAATCTAGGATGTAATTTTTAAAATCAACATTTCCAGCTGGGCATGGTGGCTCATGCCTGTAATCCCAGCACTTCGGGAGGCCAACAGGCGGATCACCTGAGGTCAGGAGTTCGAGGCCAGCCTGGCCATCATGGCGAAACCCCATCTCTACTAAAAATACAAAAATTAGCTGGGTGTGGTGGTATGCGCCTGTAATCCCAGCCACCTGGGAGGCTAAGGCAGGAGAATCACTGGAACCCAGGAGGCAGAGGCTGCAGTGAGCCAAGGTCATGCCACTCTACTCCAGCCTGAATGACAGAGTGAGACTCTGTCTCAGAAAAAAAAAAAAATCAACATTTCCCTTTTTTTTTCTTTTTTTTTTTTAAGACAAGGTCTTATTCTGTTGCCCAGGCTGGAGTGCAGTAGTGTGGGATCTCGGCTCACTGCAACCTCTGCCTCCCAGGTTCAAGCGATTCTCCTGCCTCAGCCTCCTGAGTAGCTGGGATTACAGGCGTGAGTCCAGCTTATTTTTGCATTTTTAGTAGAGATGGGATTTTGCCATGTTGGCCAGACTGGTCTCGAAATCCTGACCTCAAGTGATCCGCCTGTCTCATCCTCTGAAAATGCTGGGATTACAGGTGGGAGCCACTGCACCCTGCCTAAAATCGACATTTCTAAAGCAGCTTTGTGTTCATTTAAAAGTACCATAGAGATTAAATATGGTGAGACACCATTTAATTTTGTGAATGTGAATGTACAAGCTGAAAGGTGGCTCTTTGGCTTAATAGAATCTGTGAATTGGCTCAGCCTTGGGTTAAAGGCCTGGCATTGGGCTGGGCCTTGTTTACTGTAATACATCTGTTGCCAAGTTGCACTTTTTTTTAGAAACACAGTCTTCTAGGCCTCTTGCTTTAGTTCAAGGGTACTCAGTCATATCAAATGGTCTTCAAAGAATATTGTACGTTTCGGAAATCAAAAGTGATCTTCCTGGCCAGGCGTGGTGGCTCATGCCTGTGATCCCAGCACTTTGGGAGGCTAAGGCAGCCGGATCACCTGAGGTCAGGAGTTCGAGACCAGCCTGGCCGACATGGCAAAACCCCGTCACTACTAAAAATACAAAAAAAAATTAGCTGGATGTGGTGGCAGGCATCTGTAATCCTAGCTACTCGGGAGGCTCAGGCAGGAGAATCGCTTGAACCAGGGAGGTTGCAGTGAGCTGCAGACGGAGGTTGCAGTGAGCTGAGATCGCACCACTGCACTCCTGCCTGGGTGACAGGTTGAGACCCTGTCTCAAAAACAAAAAACAAAAAACAAACCAAAGTGACATTCCTTACTCATAAATCTTACGTATATATCTGAAGAATTCCATAGGATAAATTCTCAAAACTTGATCGTGTTACACATGACAAAACTGGAGTGTAAAGAGATACAGAGCGAGTATCTGTATCTGTTGGGCCCCCATTCATTCCTGTCTTTGATTCCAGAATTCATCGGGTGTGTCTCTCTGACCTCTGGAAGGAGCCAGGCACGGAAGGCCTGAGGGGCTGGGCGGGACCCGTGACCTCAGGACAGGTGCTTATGGGCACACTCAGGAATAATGGGCACATTCTTGGGGGCAGAAGTTGGCATCAAAAATGAATTACCAAGTCCGGGTGTGGTGGCTCATGCCTGTAATCGCAGCACTTTGGGAGGCCGAGGTGGGCGGATCATGAGGTCAGGAGATTGAGACCATCCTGGCTAATACGGTGAAACCCCGTCTCTACTAAAAATACAAAAAATTAGCCGGGCGTGGTGGCGGGTGCCTGTGGTCCCAGCTACTCGGGAGGCTGAGGCAGGAGAATCACTTGAACCCAGGAGGCGGAGGTTGTGGTGAGCTGAGATCGCACCACCGCACTCCAGCCTAGGCAATGAGAGTGAAACTCCATCTCAAAAAAAAAAAGTTTGAAGGAATTAAAGCTTATCTTGGCCACGGAGAATATGGGAGGGAAAGGAATTAGACAAACAGCAATTAAAATTTTCCACTAATGTTGGAATTTAGCAGGTTAAAACCTTGTTTTTAGGAGAGACTTTCATATGTGCTGTTTTGCATACACATTAACACTCTCAGCCAAACTTTTGTTTTTTTGAGATAGGGTCTTACTCTATTGCCCAGGCTGCTGGAGTGCAATGGCACTATCACGACTCACTGCAGCCTCAACCTCCTGGGCTCATGCAGTCCTCTCACGTCAGCCTCCTGAGTAGCTGGGACTACGGGCATGCACGACCATGCCCGGCTGGTTTTTTTTATTTTTTGTAAAGATGGGGTCTCACATGTTGTCCAGGCTAGCCTCGAACTCCTGGGCTCAAGCAGTCCATTCACCTCAGCCTCCCAAAGTGTTCAGATTATGGGCGTGAGCCACTGCGCCTGGCTTGTTTATTGTTTTGTTGTTTTAGCTAAAATTGCAGTTTTTTCAAGACACTTAAAATCCTTTAATTTGGTCATCTACTACACAATAAAGAAGGAACTGTGAGTATATAAGCCACTTAGCTGATTTCATGGGATTGATGAAAGACGTCTTAAATAGAAAGGGCGCAGTGGCATTTCTGAATTGTGAATCATTAGATTTTCTTTTACCCTCTGGTATAATTTCTTCCATCCTGTTGACAGCTGGCAGGAGTTGGTATATATTGAAAGGCCATCATTTACAAGAGCTGGTGGGAGGGAAAAGAATCCCCCTGAGTTCTATCAGAGATAAAATAAACCTCTCAGCAGAGTGTCAGTCTTCTCTCAGGAGCACACGGAGGGAGCATTATAGAAATGCATCTTTTTTTGTTTGGACAAGGTTGGTTATATTTTGTTAAATTACTAAAAAAATTGTATAAGCTAACAGTTGCTCAGATTTGTTTATAAGGAGATTAAAAAAAGAGAATCAAAATTTGCAAAAGCCTTAAGACCTTCAGCTTCCTCGTTTTTTAGAGATGTTGCTTCCTCCGTGGGGAGGTGGCACACATCTGCTAAGAAGGTAGACAAATGCCAAAACAAGTGATTACGAAGCACCAAATAGCTTCTCTACACGGAGGACTCAAATGCTTGGGACGTTAGTGATGCGGCCAATGGGCAGCTGCTCGCCACTGTCACTCGCCTCCCCTGTGGTCGTGCAGGGGAGAATTATCATGGCCCAGCTCAGGTCTGAGTCATAAGCATTTTTTGTTTTTTTGAGACAGGTTCTTGCTCTGTCATGCAGGCTGGAATGCGCTGGCACAGTCTCGGCTCACTGCAGCCTCAGCCTCCTGAGCTCAAGCAATCCCTACACCTTAGCTGGGATCACAGGTGCGCACCACTGTGCTGGGCTAATTTTTGTATTTTTGTAGAGACAGCATTTTGCCATGTTGCCCAGGCTGGTCTCGAACTACTGAGCTCAAGCAGTCTGCCTGCTTTAGCCTCCCAAAGTGCTGGGATTATAGGCGTGAGCCACCGTGCCTGGCCAGCGTCTTGTTGGCCAAGTTCTTCAGATGGTTTGTATGAGATCCGGTTCCTGGGGCTTCGTGTGAGGGAAGCGGCCTCTGTGTGAAGTCTCCATTCCTGCTTCCCTCTGGGAGACTGCCCTTGGCCGATCACACACACACTCGGGCACCCATCACGGCAGTTCTGCTCCTCCATTAGCTGTTTTCTTAGGTTCCCAGCAAAGACCCTGTTGGTTCCCTGAGATGCTCCCAGTCCACCTGAGGAGACATTTACCCGGACACAATCCCGTAGGGTGCAGACACAGTACCGTGGGAACTCCAGCAAAGAAGAGTTGCCCCCTCTGTTATGTTTCAGTCCTGACTTAGGACTTTCATGAGGGGTCTCAGTTGTCAATTCAGGAGGTGAGAAAGGAGGACCAGGAGAGCCAAATAGTGCCCATGAACTCTTCTCTCCCTCGAGACTCTGCGTCAGTCAGAGGTCAAAGGTACACACAGGCCACATCTCAGAATATGAAATCATGGACGGAAGCCACACATGGTCACCACCAAGATTTCACTTGGCATCGAGCCCTTCCATACCTCCGTACAGTGAGGGTGTCTCCAGCGCTGATGGAGGCTAGCCAGCTGTGTACCTGGATTTGTTGGGTTCCGGGTTTAGCTGTGCATGGTTGAGAAAGCACGGTCTTAAAGTTTTTCTTTTTTCTTTCAAAAAGGACAAAAAAAGCTTACATTTCGTAAGTATCTTAGGAAAGGACACTGAAGTATGTTAGCATGGGAAGGAAAGACAGCACTCAATGGCTCTTTGGTTATAAATTCAGAGGCTCAGCCTCAGAACTGGAGGCTCCCACCAGGGAGGACACACAGGAGTCCTCCGAGCCTCACAGCTGGCCCTGTGCGTGGCACTCGCAGAGGCTGGGGAAAGACTGGGCCTTGCCTGAAGCAAGGTTATCACAGTTCCGTCCCTGTGACTGTGGGAGTTAACAGTTGAGAAGGACCAGCCATGGAGTCCCGGCTACTTGGGAGACTGAGGTGGGAGGACTGCTTGAGCCCAGAAGTTCAAGGCCAGCCTGGGCAACATAGACAGTGAAAAAACAAAAACAAACAAACAAAAAACAAATTGAAAAGGGAGTGAGGCCATCCTTGGTAGATGGAGTTCCTGAGATGTAAATTGGAGATTGGAGTCCCCGGATGCCACTGTTCACGTTTCTGGGAAGCCGGTCAGCAGCCCTCACTGGGCTGGATGCTGTGCCCTGGCCGCTTGGTTGGGCAGGGCCGGTGTCCCCTAGAACCTTCTGAGGGAGGGGAGCCTGAAGGACAGGGTGGGTGGAAACGGAGACTCCACAAGCCCTGCCTGTGCCCACTCCTGGCTGCACAGCCAGCTACCTGTGGAGCTGCCCGTGTCGGCTGTGATTCCTTGGAGGGCTTGAGAGGGGCTGTTGTCAGCGGAGGTCCCAGGCTGGGTCTCCTTCCACACTGGGCTGGGAAGGAGGCTGTGTGGCTGAGTCAAGACCGAGGGTTTTATATCTGGAGAGAACACGTGCTGAATATCCACACAGATACTGAGATTGCTGATGGAACTTGCACCTTTCGTAAGGTCAGTGATCACAGTCCTGGCCATCTCGTTTCTCTAAAAGATAGTTTTCAGAAAATGGCAAGTATTAAAGCAAGTGTCTTCTCTATGTTTTCTAAGATAAGTATTGTAGAAGATTTTCTCTATTCGTATAATGTCTTCAGCCTCATCTCACCGACACTCCTTGGTTTCAAGCACTGTTACTAACACCCAGACATGACAGCCTACGGCAAAGGAGGAGATCCGAGACTTTAAAAAGTCAGTAGTGGTCAGGGTTGACACTCTGGGGCCATTTGAATGGGAGGAAACAACCCCAACACAGCAGTGGCTTCTGAGAGTGCTCCCTGGCACCTGCCCCTGTCCCACGGCCACCGTGATGGTGCCAGGCCCTCTGCACAGGTGGGCTCACTGCAGCTGAGGGCTTGTGCCCGTCATCCAGGGGCATTTGTGTAGCCTTAGCCTCTATGTGTCAACTGATCATGTTTGTATTTTCTGCCCCTCACCTCAGGTTTCCTTGGGAAATAAAGAAAGAAGCAAAGGTATATTCTACAAAGCACTTCAGAATTGTCCTTGGGCAAAGGTAAGTGTTAAAGGCCATGGTGTCTTCAGCTTCCCGAAGACTTCCCGCCAGGTCTCCGTCCAGCTAGTGTCTTCCTGGCCTGCCCCGCGGCACTGGGGGTGCTCGGCTCATGGATGCCATACCCTGTCCCAAGGTACATCCAGAGCCTTTTCCTGGTGAAACTGTCCCCTGTGGAGTCAGAGCCTGGCCCTGCCTGGGGCTGGTGCTTCATGGAAGTGTTGCTGTGGGTAGCTGGTTTCCCAGCATTTGGTCAGAGTCCAGCCCAGATGCTGAAAGAGTTGGGATCATGTCCCAGCCCGGCTGTGAGAGCCCAGGTCAGGTGACACTCAGAAGTGAAACCGAGGGCGATGGCCAGCAATTCCTGGACCCCTTTTAAAAGAGAAGGCCTCGCTTGGCGTTTGCTCACTTTTGCGAGTTCAGTGTCCTTCCCGAACATGCCCAGTGCTGCCTGAGTTAAAGTGTGAGCCAAGGGGAGCAGGGGCCGTGGTGGGCGACAGGAGGGCAGGGTCACCAGGAACCTGGCCCTTGCTCCCTGAGCTCCTCCAGGCTGACAGGAAGTGGCGGCTGAGTGGGGTGGCCTTCCTGCCTGCCCCTAGGTGTTGTACCTGGATGCTGTGGAGTACTTCCCCCATGAGATGCAGGAGATCCTGGACCTGATGACTGAGAAGGAGCTCCGGGTGCGCCTGCCGCTGGAGGAGCTGGAGCTGCTGCTGGAGGATTAGAGAGCAGCGGGGAAATGGGCTGTGCCTGCGAGGCTAAGTTGCCCACCCTGCGGAGCTAGGAGGCGCGAGCGGAGAACGGGTGTGTTAGGAGAACTCGGCTTTTGAAATGTTCTTTCTCGATAGTAATAACGTGGGCTGCCAGCCTCTCACATCTTCCACACTTTTTGGGTGGGTAAATGACACAAAAGCTATTTACATATTATATATGTGAATATGTATATATATGTACATAGCCAGAGAGTCATGCCAAGTGGTCATTAAACCGATGATGATTGAGGTGTGGCAGCGTCCTTGCTCATTCTCTGCCTGTACGCAGCCAGCACCGGCCCCCGCATGGTGAATGTGTCCCCTCCGCTGGTGTCGTGGTAGTCCTGACAGGCCCTCTCTGAGATAAAGGTCTGGTTTTTCAGCACTAGGATGTCTTCCCCAGGCTGGTGAGCAGGAGATTTTGCTCTTGTGTTCAGACCCGCAGTTAACGCTTGGTGTTCTGGCCTGCACGCAGTGTGTGGAAAGTTCCCTGAGCTTACCCCTGCGGCGATGCCTCCGCCTGGAGCTGGAGGGGCAGCGTGCCCTGGAGCTGCTGAAAAACTCAGGCCTGACCCTATGGAGTCAGAACTCGCTCTCCAGCAGGTCCCAGGCCACTTGAGTGTGGAAGGCTGCCTGGGGCAGTGGCAGCCTCTGCGGGAAGCCTGCTCCCAAGCCGTCTAGGAGCCGAGCACGCTGGACCGCCAGCCCCAGCCCTGCCTGCATGAGGGGCCCGGCACGCTTGTGCAGCAACACTGCTTACACTATGAAGCCACGGCGGGCCCGGTTCTGGTGTTGCGTTTGAGGGCTGTGAACAGAATGAAATGTCAACATCCATTTTTCTGACTTGTTCTGCCTCCGAATAGATTTTTAGTGCCGAGTCATTTTCACTATTAACATATGGCTGGGAGGAATGCTTTTCTTATTTATCTTCTCTGAGCTCTAGACTGGCTAGCTTCTCTCTGGCTTTTTTCGTTTTGTTTTCCTCTCTTTAGAATTGCTGTATACTTGTATCTCCTCGGCACCACGTCTAGAAAAGCCAGTGTATAATTTTGGCTGGTAACTGATGGACACGGCGGGCAGCAGCAGGCAGGGCAGCGCACGAGAGCACCTCCCAGGGCACGGTGGGAAACTGGCCAGCCCAGCCCCGCTACTGCCCTCTCCTGCTCGTCCCCAGTCCCTGAGCTACAGGTGGCTGTAGGCAGAAGCCCACTGGGTGTTCCTTAGCGACAGACAGGTCGTCACCTGCTCCCCTTGATGCCTTTTCACAGAAACAACCCTCAACTTGAGGAAGTTGAGAGCTCGACTCCAAGGTGGACTTGCTCCCCCTCCCCAAGAGCTGACTGGCTTGAACTGTCATGAGTTCCTGGCTGCCCACAATGAGGGACCTTCTCCACCCTTGGCCTCTGCGCGGGGCGGACATCAGCCAGATACATCACAGACCTGATTGGGGGCAGGGAGTAAGGAAGTCCAGGACCAAACCATGCTCCCCATGACGGCAGCTGGCGCCTCAGTCCCCATCTGACTCATGTTTCTTCTCATCTGGTTCAGGACTTAGAAGGGCATGGCCTCTGATCAGCTGGTCCCCTCAAACCCCAGTGGCAACCTGTCCCTTGAGAGCCAGGAATGGCTCTTAGCAGTGGGCAGTGAGCCCCCGAGAGGATAAAGCGGCTGCTCGAACAGATTGCGAGCACATTACTTGCTGCATGGGAAGAGGCTTAAAACAAATCAAAGATTCTTTAAGGGCATTTTACAGAAAACAAGATGTCGAGAGCATCACTGTTATTTAAAAGCCTGTTTGAGGCCGGGCGCGGTGGCTCACGTCTATAATCCCAGCACTTTCGGAGGCTGAGGCGCATGGATCACGAGGTCAGGAGATCGAGACCATCCTGGCTAACACGGTGAAACCCCCGTCTCTACTAAAAATACAAAAAATTAGCCAGGCGTGGTGGCGGGCGCCTGTAGTCCCAGCTGCTCGGAAGGCTAAGGCAGGAGAATGGTGTGAACCTGGGAGGCAGAGCTTGCAATGAGCCAAGATCATGCCACTGCACTCCAGCCTGGGCGACACAGCGAGACTCCGTCTCCAAAATAAAAAAAAAAAGCCTGTTTGAGATTGCTGACATGAAGTTCTGAAAGACGACTACGTGCCTCCCAAGACTAACTGTCAGCTCAGAGGGCTGAGAAGGGGGTTCTGAGCTCAAGTCAAACAGTGGCTCATGCGTTTCATCAGTAACGCTCGTCATTTCCCCAAAGGAGTCACTGATCACGTCAGACCACAGGGGTCGGCCCACCTCAGGTTTGGGACAGTGTTCTTTCCTGGAATGAAGCAGTGGCAATGCCTCTGGCACAGGATTGCTGGGCCTGCGGGAGGCCGGGAGGTACCTCTGTGCTGTGTCCCCAGTTGGAGGAGGCAGCTACTACTTGTAAGGCACGCATATTATTTTGCATTGGAAAAGTGAAGATGGGCTTGCTGCAGAGGGAGTGATGGCAGAGTTCACCTTGAATGGTTCTACTGAGGAAGGGCTCCAAAGAGCCAGTGGGTTTTCCGCAGGCAGACGGGGCTCTCCCTGTCTGGCTCACCAGTGCAGGAAGCCAGGGAAGAAATTACTGTGGGAATTCTGTTATTTCACAAGCACTTCATCCCTGCATCCCTGCACTTGGCACCGCAGGCCTCAGTGACCAGCTGCCGAAACGGTAATTTCAGCATTTTGGTCAATAAGCAAACTGGAGAAGCAGCTGGGGTGGGGTGCAGTTCAGCCCGCTACCCTGACACTCTAGGCCCTGGCATTTGCTTTAGCTGCTTTTGTAGAATTGACATGAGGGAGACTGTCCCTCTAGAGGAAAAGGCTCAGCTATTACCAATGAGGAAAAGGCAATACTGATGTGCTAGGGTTTTTTGTTTTTTTTAATCTCAAACTTACGGAAAAGATGCAAGTACGTTACAAAGAATTTTGTTTCCTGAACCATGTGAGTCAGTTGCTGATAGTCTGCTACCCGTCCACGATACAGACACTGAACAGGAAGTCAGCATGGACACAGTACTCCCAGCGGGTCCTCAGGCCTGGTCATGTCCTCTAGGAAAAGGATCCAGTTCAGGAGCAGGAGCTGCACTTGGTTGTCATCTCTTTGGTCTCCTTCTGATTGGAAGCTTTTTGACTTCCAAGACGTGGATACTTTTGAAGTGTTCTGAATTTGTAGAATGTTCCTCAGTTTGTGTTTGCCTGGTGTTTCCTCATCACTGGATTCAGGCTAAGCATCTTTGGCAGGAGTGTGACAGCACTGACACTCTTGGGTGGCACGTACTTTCAAAGTGCCCGTTACTGATGTGCATTTTGACCACATGGTGAAGACAGTGTCTGCTGGGCCTCTCCAGTGTGACTTTCCCTTTCTAACTGAACAGTGTTTTGTGGGAGACTCTCAAAATCTGTAAGTACCCCTTCCTCAGCAAACTTTCAGATCAATTCGTATGTATTGGTGTGTGTGTGCAGTTCCCTATTTAAAGGGCTGTACTGTATTCCATTAACAGTTAACTGTTAGGATGCTCAGATTGTCCCAGGTTTGGCCAGTGGAAGCCCCTACACATAGGCTTTGGTGTCCTTTGGACGTGTCCCTATCATTCCTTGAGCACTCCCTTGCTTTCTGGCAAAACAGATTTTGGGTTCATCTTGTCCTTTCCCTGCCTAGCCCTGAAATCATTCCTCACTCCTTTTAGTGTTAGTGGAGAATAATACTTACCAGCAAAGGTCTGGGTCTAGGGGTGCTCACTGCAGTTGGGGTGTCACTGTTCCCAGGCGCTCCCAGTGGACAGACGTCGTTCTCGTTTTCTTCTTTCTGTGTCTAACTCCTCAGAGAAACCTGGCTCCCACCGTCCTGTTTACCTACCTGACTGCCTCCATACATAAGCAGCCTCCCTCCCCTGCCACCTCCCTCCCCTGCCACCTCCCTCCCCTGCCACCTCCTTCCCCTGCCACCACTCCGTCCCTGCAGATGCCTTCCTCACCCACTTGGGCTCTCATACTGCACATCAGGCTGCCCACACTGACTCCCCGTATCAGACCACCCCAGCCCTGCACGTACACCCCACACGGATGCCAGCCCTCACCCTGCCCATGCTGAGTCCCCGTGCTGTGGTGTTCCTCCACATGGACAGCTCCACACCCTGCCTGGGCTGACACCCGCCCTCCCCACAAGCACCCTGTCCTCACCCTGCACTGGGCCACCCCCACGTGTGGATGTCCTCGGTGGTAGGCAGAGTGGCGCCCCTAAAGATGGCCACACCCTAAGCCCTGGAACATGTGACTGTTACATGGCAAAAGGAACTTTGCAGATAAAAATTAAGATTGTAAACTTTAAAACAGGGAAATTATCCTGGATTATCTGCACAGGTCCAATGTAATCAATCACAAGGGTCCATAAGAGTAGAAAAGGCAGGCAGAAAGAAGCATCAGTGGGAGAGAAGGACTGGGCCTGCTGCTGCTGGTGGAAGATGAAGGGCCACGAGTCAGGAGGGAGGGTGGCCTTCACAGACTGGCAAAGGCCTCAGCTGGCAGCCAGCAAGGAAATGCTGACCTTGGCCGGCCCCACAACTCCAGGAAACTAAATTCTGCCAACAACCCTCAGCAAGGAAGCAGAATCTCCCTTAGAGACGCCAGAGAACGGTCCTGCCAACAGCAAGACTTTAGCCTGGAGACACCCGTGTTGGACTTCTGACCTACAGAACTGAGATAAAATTGTGGTTTTTATTTATTTTTTATTCTTTTTTGAGACAGAGTCTTGTTGTGTCGCCCAGGCTGGAGTGCAGTGACGCAATCTTGGCTCACTGCAACCTCCGCCTCCTGGGTTCAAGCGATTCTCCTGCCTCAGCCTCCTGACTAGCTGGGACTACAGGCACCCGCCACCACGCACGGCTAATTTTTGTATTTTTAGTAAAGACGGGGTTTCACCATGTTGGCCAGGCTAGCCTCGAACTCCTGACCTTGTGATCCGCCTGCCTCAGCTTCCCAAAGTGCTGGGATTACAAGCGTGAGCCACCATGCCTGGCCAAATTGTGCTGTTTTTAAACAAAGCCTGTGGTAACTTGTTATGGTATTAACAGAAAACTAATACACACTCCTCATTCAATGTGGGCACCTACAACCCATGCCAGGCCACCTGTCAAGGGAACGCTTACCGTGATCTGCCCCACTTAGTAGCTTTAGGCCTGATTTGTTGAGAAAGAGAAACGACAGAAATAGATGGAGAAAGGGAAGGGTAAGTTCCGACATGTTTCTGAACACCTTGAAAGGGATGAGGTTTCTGAGCCCAAGAACAAGGGCTTTTGAGATATCTCTAGGAATCCTCAGTCTCTTGGGAACACCAGTAGTTATTTTCTGCCCTCAGAGTGCTGAGAACATGCATGGTCCACAAAACTTCCAAAAAGGAAAGCTGTACTTCCTTTGGAAGCAACAGCCACATTAACTCAGCCTTTATTATTTAAACAACGAATATCCCTGGCTCTGTGGTAGTAACCATTTCCCACTGTAATTACTGTTGAACGCCAGCTCTGGGGGTATGATGCGGGGAACGCATAGTGAGGTCCACACTCCTTGTGACCGCAGCCTGAGTTCCTGTCCAAAGGCTTCCCTGCAGCTGGGTCCACCCACAGGCTGCTGCTGAGCGGTAGGTGTGTGTGAAGACTGCAGAAACAGGAAGTGTTTGTGAAAGAGCACGCTTTATTGGGAAGCAGACTGCTGCACAGTGACCAACAGACAGGCCACCCAATGGGCACTTACACATCGTACTCCAAAAGACACAGGATGTTTTGCTAATAAAAATCAATGAGAACAGGGATTCCTCTGGGCAACTCCCCCAACCTCATCCCTTTCAGGGATTGAGAAATCTCCCAACCATTTTCCTGATGGCAGCCATGGTTCATTAGAGATACAGCCCCTCAGGGGTGCCTTCCTGTTTCTTATAAAGAACATTTTCTTTAGATTTTTTGAAGTCTTCATTTGTTACTTTCATTCTACGTTCTCTTAAGGCCATCAGACCAGCTTCTGTACAGATTGCCTGTAAGAAACAACAGTGTGTTCAGGAAGTGAAATACTCATTTTTATTCTAACAAGGAATTCCAAAAAACCTAGTCTGAGGCCAGGTGCGGTGGCTCACACCTGTAATCCCAGCACTCTGGGAGGCCGAGGCAGGTGGATCGCCTGAGGTCAGGAGTTCAAAACCAGCCTGGCCAACATGGTGAAACCCCATCTCTACTAAAAATACAAAAAATTAGCCAGGGACGGTGGCAGGCACCTGTAATCCTAGCTACTCAGGAGGCTGAGGCAGGAGAATTGCTTGAACCCGGGAAGTGGAGGTTGCAGTGAGCCGAGATCACCCCACTGCACTCTAGCCTGGGCAACAAGAGCAAAACTATCTCAAAAAAAAAAGTCTATTCTGAAGTAAAGCATGAGACACCTAGACTAAACACAAACTGTTTATTTGGGAAAGATTTGATTTTTTAAAAAAATGTTTTAAGCATCCTATTTTCTGAAAGGATGCGAAATGGCTTAAACTGGGAGTTACTGTAACTAAGAAGACTGGCCCAAGGGTCAGGGCTGTGGGTTCTAGTTTTGGCTCAGGTTCTAACAAGCTATGTGGCTTGGCAGATCAATAAATTCTTACACCACCACTTTCGTTAAAGAGAATAATATTCCTAGGAAATAAACAAAATTATGCCCTGAAACTTAGAGGCAATTGACAGTATATGTCTATTTCATTTACCTGTAGTCATAAAAGAACATGTATTCTGGTTAGATACTGTAAGTGGCAGTATCTATACTATGGAATAATACTACAGAGTATAGCATTTATTTCAATATATTTAATTTCTCAGTAATTACTTGCCCAAAGTAAAAGAAAACAATAACCCATGTTACATAGGTTGCTGTTACTGTTTTAGGCCTGATCTGTTTAGAAAGGAAAGAGAAATGAAGGAAATAGATAGAGAAGGACAGCAAACAAACATATTACGTGGGTTATTGTTTTCTTTTTCTTTTGGCCAGTAATTACTGTGGCAAAAAACACAATCCTGGCACAGAAGTTTGTTTGGTGATGGCCATCAGGTCATTTACTTCAAATGGTTCGGGTGAAAAAGTTTTGTGTACAGAAAGAGAAAAAGCAAATGGGTAAAATGTTAACTCTTGGCAAATCACTGTGCTATTGCTGCAACTTTTTTGAAGGCTTGAAAATTGTCAGTTTTTATCTTAAAAATAAAGTTTTAAGATCTTCCAATTTTTAAAAAAGAAGATAGATTTTACTCGCCAACAGAGACATCTAGTTCTCTAGGACTAACTGCCAATGATCCGTGGGCTCAGGGCAGGTGCTGGCCTAGAAAGGCACTGCTTTTGCTGTCCCTACCTAACCACGGCACTTATGCCTGACGAAAACCCAGCTCTTTCCAGGGGAAGCAGGTTGAACCCATATTCAACGCTGCCAGGCCTTGCTGTAAATTCTGGTCAGCCGGGAGGAAATGTCTGAACTCATGTACATTTGTCATAAAACCAAGAAGTATAATCTGGTACAACCTTCCAGAACACAAATTGGGACATGAATGCAGTGGGTGCTTGGTCCCCACTCTGCGGCTCTGGGGAGAGTTCTCCCAGGACATACCCTTCCCCGACCTGGGACTAAGCAGCTACATTTGACACACCTTGAGAAAGTCACCTGGGCCTAAGGCAGCTTAGTACCAGAGACTCAGCCTTGTGGCTCCAGGTGATTTAGGGTCATTCACTGCATAAAATGATGCATTAAAAATGACTTCAAATAACAAGCACATATACCATTTGGATATAATCGTAAACCACTATGATGATTAAAATATAGACACCCACCTGTCCAGGCCAACCACCATCCCAAGAGCACATATAGACTCTTTCCTGATTGACAGCCACATTCCCAGAAATAAGCTGACACGGCTAGGCTCTCACCTTGATGTCAGCACCAGAGAGGTCATCTTTAGCCATGATCAAGTCGTCCAGGGTTACATCATCAGCCAGTGTCATCCTGCTTGTGTGAATCTGAAAGATGCGCTTCTTCGTCTTTTCATCAGGCAGGGGGAACTCAATCTTCCTGTCAATGCGGCCTGCAGGTACGAAAAGATTTTAAGTCACACTACCATCCAAACCCAGGCTTGGCCATGGCTCAGAGGCCTCAGCCCATCTCCTTAAATATGAAGTTTCAGTCAGACAGTATTCTGTGGGAAGGATGTCCAAATTTTAAAAAGTAAACATACATCTTTGTAAGTTTGTAAATTTCTACATTTGAATTCTCTTCATTTAAAAGAAACTCTCTGCTTTGGTACCTTCAGAAATAAATGAAAGGAGCAATTCCTGAGTGAAACTGGACAGACCTATTGTGTTAAAAACATTACAAAAGACAGCAAACAAATCACTGTTTCTTCTGATGCTACCTGAATGTAAAAAGGACAAATCCTACCATCACATGAATTATTTCTTCCAGAAAAAGCAGCAAGTTCTTGAGGCTAAAAAGGGAATATTATGGAAAAGAAAAGATCAAGACATAAGACTGGAATTCAAAGGGCCAAGGTGCACAGACCATATCATGCTCTGTTTTAACTCTCATCTCAAGGGGACCTATTTTTTTTTAAATTATCCTAAGTTTCACTGCAGTATTTGCTTTTTTATGTATTATTTTATAGGCCTCCCAAAGCACACTTAAACACAAATACATAAACACATTAATCTCCATGATGAAACAAAAGCAAATTTAACCTGGTCTGATAAGTGCTGGATCCAAAGTTTCTATTCGGTTTGTGGCCATGATAACTTTCACATCTCCCCTAGAATCAAATCCATCCAACTGGTTCAGCAGTTCCAACATTGTTCGCTGAATTTCTCTCTCACCACCAGAATTGGAGTCATATCTTTGGAAAAAAAAGGAAGGAATGAAGACCCAACTGATCGCCTGCTCAAGGGGAATTACAGCAAAGACCTCATTGTGACAAAACACCTTACAAACATTCCTGTTTCAACTCACATGGCACTCCCTCAATTATGCTCAGAAAAAAACACATTCAGCACCCCTTGCCATGGTCTGAATGTATTTCCCCAAATTTATGTGTTGAAACTTAATCCCTACTGGGTGGTTAAGAGATGAGGCCTTTTGGAAAGGGCTAAAGGCATGAGGCAGAGCCTTATACAGCATGAGTTCCTTATAAAAAGAGAAAAAGGCCTTATACAGCATGTATTCCTTATAAAAATGCTGCAGGGAACTAGCGTAGGCCCTTTTTGCTCTTCCATTTGTCCCCTTAGCATTTGTCCCCTCTACAGAATAGGTGCCATCTCGGAAGCAGAGAGCAGCCCTCACTAGACGTCAATGCCAGTGCCTTGATCTTGGGCTTCTCAGCCTCCGGAACTGTGGGAAATACATTTCTATTCTTTATACAAATACCAGTCCTAAGGTATTTTGTTTAGCAGCACAAATGGACTAAGACGCTCCCCATCAGCCAAGTTACAGATCATATTTTTTCATGGCAGTTTCTGTGCCTGAAATTGTATCATTTATTCTGTTTCCATGTTTGGTATCTGATCCCTACAACCTGTGAGCTCCTCCAGGGCAGAGACTGTTGTGCTCACAACTGTGTCCCTAGAGTCCAGATGGTCCTGGCTCAGGGCGGGTGCTCAAGACATGGTTATTCACAAGTGGCCAACCTCTCTAGACATTCACAGTTCCTGGGCAGTTGTTAGCTGGCTCCTGGGAGAGCAGAGCCTAAAGCATGCATGGAAGGCCACGCATGGCAAGAACTGTGGCCACAGGGAGAGCCCCCTGAGATCGTTCATTTTCAAGAGAAGAGCTATGCGGTGTTCCCTCTAAACAAGGCAAAATAAGTATGAGAAAGTCTACCTTTTTGTCCCAATGGCATCAATTTCATCAATAAACACGATGGACGGTGCATGTTCTTCAGCAACTCGAAATAATTCCCGTACGAGTTTGGGCCCATCACCTAGGTACTTCTGAATAAGTTCAGAGCCAACCACTCTCAAGAAAGTGGCTGAGGTTTGGTTTGCTACTGCTTTGGCTAACAAGGTTTTACCTATTTTAGATGAAAAAAGATAAAAAAAAAAAGACACCTGAAGTGCCGTTTTTAACTTAAAAACTCGTATCATTACCACCTTAAATGGACACCAAAAACAGGTGTGCCCTCATGCTAAGGCATGCCACCAATTCAAGTGTCACGACATTTCATTCTCCTAAGTAGATAAGAGGACATTTAGAAAAATCTACTAACATGTTTGGATTATCCTTAGCTATTTTCCTGAATTTATGATAACGTCAGAAAATACTTTTTACTTGGTTATTTTCCAACCCTGACCCAGTTTCCCCTGAAGAGCTGCGAACTATAATTACCTGTACGAAGAATTGCTTCGTACCAGCAATGAAATAAATCTCATTTTTTTTCTCTGGTTGAGTCTTTCTTGGGCCCCTTCAAAATTGCATACATTAACCTGACCCATCCAACCCAGGGCTGGAGAGCCAAACTAAACTCCTAGAAAACTATCAGTGCTGGAAAAAAAGCTCTGGGAATTCTAGCTTTGGCCCTAAGGAGATACACGGTGTTCCTGAGCTCCAGGCATGCAGTGCCTCCTGCTCCAGAAGAGTAGCTACTGGGTGGGCTTGCTGCCAGCTCAGACAGCTGAGACAGGACCAGCTCTCGATGAAGCCCACAATGAGAGCTGCTGTGGCATGCCCTTCCAAGGGAGAGGCAGTTCCTCCCACTGATCTCAGGAAGAGCTCAAACATCATTTCCAATACTGCTCCACCTGCTGATATTTCTCTTTCAGGTTAAAAACAAGAGTCAGCTGGCCGGGCGCGGTGGCTCACTGCTGTAATCCCAGCACTTTGGGAGGCTGAGGCAGGAGGATCACCTGATGTCGGAAGTTCAAGACCAGCCTGACCAACATGGAGAAACCCTGTCTCTACTAAAAAAATTACAGTATTAGCTGGCACATGCCTATAATCCTAGCTACTCAGGAGGCTGAGGCAGGAGAATTGCTTGAACCCGAGAGGCTAAGGCAGGAGAATCGCTTGAACCCGGGAGGCGGAGGTTGCAGTGAGCCAAGATCGCACCATTGCACTCCAGCCTGGGCAACAAGAGTAAAACTCTGCCTCAAAAAAAAAAAAAAAAAAAAAAAGAAGAAAAAAACGAGTTAGCAAAGAGTGCCCAACTTGAGAATTTTTGAATTGGAAGACCTGGGATCCTTTGGTGGTCAGTGAGGATCTTGACAAGGGCTGGGTAGGTGATCAGGATACAGAGGCAGTTAGGGGCAGAACTGGCAGCCTCAGGCCAGCAAGGGAGGAGTGTGGAGGTGGCTAGCTAGTGTGTGACAGGGAAGACTTTCCAGAAATGGGATGGCTGACACAAAGCTCAGCTTTGCAACATGTGGCAATGATGTTCCTTCTAGACAGGCAGAGTAGCAGATGCAAAGACTGGACTGCTCCCTGAAAGCATCAATGAGGGAAGGTGAACAGAAAACAAACAGGACCTTTCTAGTGGATAGCATCTTATAGTGCAGAAGCAGCCAAGTCTAGCGCCACTGGGCTGCTTCTGTGTTCAGAGGGCTCACTCACCAAGTTGCCCGCTCCTCTGACAGACTTGCTCGTCCAGTCCTGCCTTCCAGCCCTGTACTGCAGCCGCTTTAGTACTAGAGCCCCACAGGGGACCTGCAGCTGTGGGTCAGGAGGCCTGTGTTCCAGCTCCAGCCCTCTTACTAGCTCAACTCCCAGAGGGGCCTTGGGCTAGTCACCGGCCATTCTGAAACATAATTTCCTAAGCTGTAGATGAGGGGCTGTAGAAGAGGGATCTCTTCTAGCTCTCGGCCTCTGGGTACAGGTGTCTCCCAGTCTGTCCATTGTGGGTACCCCTCAGCACAGATCCTCTTAGGAACACTGTCAATTTTCTCAAATGACTGTGCTCCCTTTGGAATCTGCACAGCAATGAACTTCTAAGTCCTGAGCTCTACCAAATGAATCTGATACTGCAGAATAGGGTTTTTTGTTTGTTTGTTTGTTTTGGAGACAGTCTCGCTCTGTCACCCATGCTGGAGTGCAGTGGCACGATCTCGGCTCACTGCAACCTCAGACTCTCAGGTTCAAGCAGTTTTCCTGCCTCAGCCTCCCGGGTAGCTGGGACTACAGATGTGTGCCACCACACCTGGCTAGTTTTTGTATTTTTAGTAGAGACGGGGTTTCAGCATGTTGGCCAAGCTGGTCTTGAACTCCTGGCCTCAAGTCATCCATCCGCCTTGACCTCTCACAGTGCTAGGATTATAGGTGTGAGCCACCATGCTCAGAATAGGGCTTTTGAAGTAGCACTTCTCCACTACGGCTCCCAGGCTTGGCCATACTCCAGACGAATAGATCAAAATCTTTGAGGATGGGACCAGGCATCAGTTTTTTTTTTTTTTTTCTTCAGACAGGGTCTCACTCTGTTGCCCAGGCTGGAATTCAGTGGTGTGATCATGGCTCACTGTAGCCTCGACCTCCAGGACTCAAGTGACCCTCCTACCTCAGCCTCTTGGGTAGCTGGGACTACAGGCATGCACTACCACACCCGGCTAATCTTCTTTTTTGAGATGGAGTCTCGCTCTGTCGCCCAGGCTGGAGTGCAGTGGCGTGATCTCCACTCACTGCAAGTACCACCTCCTGGGTTCATGCCATTTTCCTGCCTCAGCCTCCCGAGTAGCTGGGACTACAGGCGCACATCACCACACCTGGCTAATTTTTGTATTTTTAGTAGAGACAGGTTTTCACCACATTGGCCAGGCTGGTCTCAAACTCCTGACCTCATGATCCACCCGCCTCTGCCTCCCAAAGTGCTGGGATTACAGGCATGAGCCACTGCGCCCAGCCATGCCTGGCTAATTTTTTATAGAGACAGGGTTTCGCCAAGTTGCTCAGGCTTTTTTTTTTTCTTTTTTTTGCATCAGTATTTTTAAAGCTCCCAAGGTGATTCCAACGTGCAGATAAGGTTGAGCAGCCCTGTTTTAAACTAAGGAATTGTGGTGTCCTCACTTACTAGTTCAGTAATTATAACTAGCCGATGCTGCTGCTCAAGAGGCCAGCTGGGTGCCTGGAAAGTGTCAAAACCAAAGCATACCTGTGCCAGGTGGACCATAGAGAATGACCCCCTTAGGAGGCTTTATACCCATCTCTTCATAATATTCAGGATGGGTGAGAGGAAGCTCCACAGATTCCTATGAAAAACAGTATAAATGAAAGGCTTTACTGAAATTATTAGCATATTTACTAATTGGCAACATGAGAATATCTTGCTTTCAACAAAAATAAGTAAAAATCTCAATTACTCTTCTTAGAGACGATGTGCTTGACTTCTATTAGCAGCAAAGACATACTGAAGATGACACCTGTCCTACTTGAGTTCCCCGCATTCGTTGCATCTCCCTAACCGCACCCAATTCCCCTTTTACTTTCTAGTAGAAGTCAGCCTGGAGCTCTTCTTGAGCAAAAGAGACTTAATAAAACTCAAGTTCACCCTTTTCAATTAAACTGCAGATAGGACTAGGAAAGACTTCCTGATGGCTGTTCCCATCTAGGGACATTACAGCTATTTCTCAGCTGCCTCAGAGGTCCCTAGCAGAGATCTGTGATGACTCGGAATGACTTCCCTATGAAAGAACATGCAGAGAGCCGACGGCCATCCTCAATGACCATATGCCTTGCAGCCCCCAGGGCCGCTGAAGGCACTGGGATTATGCTCCAACCCCATCGCTGTCTAAATGTGTGCAAGTACACATGCTGTCTCCACAAAGCACTGGAGGCTTCCAGATAAACACAACTGAAGTCAACATAATCAGAAACATTACGTATTCACACAGACAATGCATTCAACATTACACTAAAAAGAAGGAAGCTGCAGCTGCTGCAGGAACTATCACACAACTGACTGTTATATCACCTAACTCAGAATTAACAAATACAAAAATACCACAACTGGCAAGCTCTGACTCAGCTACTGGTTTGATTAATAAACAAGCAAACATATAAAACAACTCCAAAGTATCTTAAATGGGACAGCAGAAACCAAAACTCAAAAAAACCCAGAGATGGTTACCAATCATACCTTAATTTCCTGAATTTGGTTGTCCAACCCCCCAATATCCGCATAGGTCTCCTGGGGGGCCTTTTCCACCTTCATCACTGTGACCAGGGGATCCGTGTCATCCATCAGCACCCCGATCACGGCATGCACCTAACAGGAAACATCAAGGTTTAACACAGGAATGTGAGGTTCGCTGGATCTGTTTACAGCAAAGCAATGCCAATCATAGCATCCTTCTCCTGCCTGAGGAGTGCTTTGGTGATCTACTTCCATGGGACAGGAAGATGGATCTAAGCGAGAAAAGAAAGCACTTCTGTGGGCTTTTGAAAAAGACTATCACCTCACCTTGTGGTTGAGCAGGACCGAGCAGCCAGGTTCCAGCAGATCCTTGTCTACAAATGAAAGAATGCTGACGTAGTGTTCTGAGCCCACAGATGTAGACACGATGGCATGATTGTCATCAATGATCTCTTCCAAGGTTCCTACTGACATTGGGGTCCCCCTCAGATCATCCACTTTTGATCTTTCCTCCTATATATGAAAATGTGAAGGAAAAAAGCAGACTAGACCTAAAAGTAGATGATCCTGTAGTTCGCTAGATTTGCAAAGCAGCTGATGCTTGTAAAAGGCAGCTAATAATACTTCATGAAAGCCTGGACAGGTTCAGCTACTTGAATTTCATTTATTTGTTGACAATTTTATAGAATTCAATTTGTAAAAAAGAAAATGATAGTAACTTTTCACCTTACCTCTTGCTTTTCTTCTAATGGTTTCATTTGTTCCTGATTTCTAATGAATTCTTCCTCCATGAGAAGATAGTCTTTAATTCTCTCTAACTTCAGTAATTTTAACCGGCACTGAGTGTGAGGTGTCACTGAAATTAAAATATAAAGTTTCATTATACGTGGACCCTGAAGTTTGCAAGTAAGGAAAAAATATTAAGATTTTAAAATAAGCTCATTTTTGTTGGAGACAGCTTCAGAAAAATTCAGGTTGGTAACTCTAAGTAAACCGGTGCCAAAATGGAAAGGGGAGTGTGGCTGTTATATAATCAAGCCTTTCAAAATGAGGATGGGGTTTATGACCAAATAGCTAGCCCCAAATGACATACCCCGGCTGAATAGTCTGTATACTTAAAGAGGAAAAAAGCTACTGACCCATCAGATACCTGGGTCTGGTTTATTTGTTCCCATAGGTACTAATAAAAAGTTACATATGTTGCTCAGGCAGTCGACACTGTTGTATGCTGGCTGTATACATACTCATCTATTTGCAGAATTTTGAAATATCAGGGTTATTAACCCTGTTTATCACATATATGGCAAATATTTTTTCCATATATTATTGTTTCTTTTGGCTTTGAAGTCTCAAGCCACATAGGAATTGTGTCTTTTTTTTTTTTTTTTGAGATGGAGTCTTGCTCTGTCGCCCAGGCTGGAGTGTAGTGGCACGATCTTGGCTCATTGCAACCTCTGCCTCCTGGGTTCAAGTGATTCTCCTGCCTCAGCCTCCTCAGTGGTTGGAACTATAGGCCATGCCACCATGCCCAGCTAACTTTTTGGATTGTTAGTAGACACGGGGTTTCAACGTGCTAGCCAGGATGGTCCCGATCTCCTGACCTCGTGATCCGCCCACCTCGGCCTTGCAAAGTGCTGGGAATTGTATCATTTTTACAGACAAATATGTCAACCTTTTCTTTTACGGTTTCTGGGTTTTCTCAGTTACTTCAAAAACTGTCTTCTTCCCTAAGGTTAAATATATTTCTGAACTTTCATTTATTTATTTTCACACGTATACCTGTATTCCATTTGGCAAGAGTCAAGAATCTAATTTCATTTTCTTTGGACAAAAATTTTTGAAATGCCTTTCATATATTTTTTTATTTTTTTATTATACTTTAAGTTCTAGGGTACATGTGCACAATGTGTAGGTTTGTTACATATGTATACATGTGCCATGTTGATGTGCTGCACCCATTAACTCGTCATTTACATTAGGTATATCTCCTAATGCTATCCCTCCCCCCGCCACCCCACAACAGGCCCCAGTGTGTGATGTTCCCCACCCTGTGTCCAAGTGTTCTCTTTGTACAATTCTCTCCTATGAGTGAGAACATGCGGTGTTTGGTTTTCTGTCCTTGTGATAGTTTGTTCAGAATGATGGTTTCCAGCTTCATCCATGTCCCTACAAACGACATGAACTCATCCTTTTTATGGCTGCATAGTATTCCATGGTGTATATGTGCCACATTTTCTTAATCCAGCCTATCATTAATGGACATTTGGGTTGGTTCCAAGTCTTTGCCGCAATAAACATACGTGTGCATGTGTCTTTATAGCAGCATGATTTATAATCCTTTGGGTATATACCCAGTAATGGGAAGGCTGGGTCAAATGGTATTTCTAGTTCTAGATCCTTGAGGAATCGCCACACTGTCTTCCACAATGGTTGAACTAGTTTACAGACCCACCAACAGTGTAAAAGTGTTCCTATTTCCCCACATCCTCTCCAGCACCTGTTGTTTCCTGACTTTTTAATGATCGCCAATTGCCATTCTAACTGGTGTGAGATGGTATCTCATTGTGGTTTTGATTTGCATTTCTCTCATGGAAATGCCTTTTATATTAAATAACCCACCCTATTCCCCACAGACCTGAAGTGGCACCTTCAATGTATATTAAATATCCATGTAACATGACTGGTTTTGGACTTGCTACTCTGTTCTGGTGGCCTCTTTCTGTACCAATACCATACCAATTCATTATGGTAGACCAATGGCTGGTTTTACTGATTTCCTTCAATTAACTGAACAATATTTTTTAAAGTAGTTTAAGTATTTCTTCTCAGTTTTTTCTTCTAAGCAGGGAGGAGCATACTTAGATGAGCGTTTGGGGAGGTATTTGAGCTGAAGCCTAAAGGATGAGAAGCAAGTAGCCATGAGAAGAACTGGCGGAACAACATTTTAAGCAGAGGAGTGAGTAAGGGCAAAGGCCCTGACATGTACAAAAGTCAAAAAAACATAAGGCAGGCAGTGTGGCCAATGAGCAAGGGGGAGTGGCAGGGCTGAGGTCGGAGAGGTGGGCTGGGTCAGGTCACTTGGTATGAATTTTATTCTATGTTCCGCAGGAAGCCACTGAAAAATTTTATTATAACTTCAGGCATTGCATGATCTGAATTTCAATACAGTGGCATTTCATTTCATGAAATAAACATGATTCTGAGTTACTAAAGTTCAACCTGGTTTTGTAAGTTAAAACTATACTTTTATTTTATTTATTTATTTTGAGACAGAGTCTTGCTCTGTCATCCAGGCTAGAGTGCAGTGACACAATCTTGGCTCACTGCAATCTGCCTCCTGGGTTCAAGCGATTCTCCTGCCTCAGCCTCCTGAGTTAAAACTATACTTTTAATCCACTAGAGGAGCCAGTTAAAGAAAAATGGTGACTTTTTATTTTTTTTTTTTGAGACGGAGTCTCACTCTGTTGCCCAGGCTGGACTGCAGTGGTGTGATCTCGGCTCACTGCAAGCTCCGCCTACCGGGTTCATGCCATTCTCCTGCCTCAGCCTCCCGAGTAGCTGGGACTACAGGCGCATGCCACCACGCCCAGCTAATTTTTTGTATTTTTAGTAGAGACGGGGTTTCACCGTGTTTTGCCAGGATGGTCTCGATCTCTTGACCTTGTGATCTGCCCACCTCAGCCTCCCAAAGTGCTGGGATTACAGGCGTGAGCCACTGCGCCCCGCCACGATGACATTTCTTAAAGTGAGACACAATCATATAATACTGTATTTTAAAACAAAAGATAATTTGTATGCCAACCTAGAGGAATGCCACACTCAAGAGTGAGGTGGAACTGAATCACAAAGCTAGAGCTTCAATCGCCCCTCTACCTCCTGTTACCCCTTTCAGACTCTAAGCTACGTGCACAGAGATGGTTTATCCTAAGAACTGGAAAGATGGCAAAGAGTAGCCATGTCATTACCCAGTGGCAGTTTGCTGGCAGCATCTGGTCCCTTTGTTTTCTTCTTCTTTTTCCCCACTCTAGTTGGTACAGGAGGTTCATATTTCTTTTTCTTGTCCTTGAGTTGTTAGAATAGCAGGAAAAAAAAAACCGTGAAAATCATATTAAAACACACATTTATTTCTGTACCACCATCATCTATTTTCAGGTGGTACAATTTTCCTTATCTTTTAGGATGTTATTAAAAACCTGACTTGTTTCACATTCCTGCAATTTTAATAAGTAAATATGATTATAATAAGTAAATGTAGGCTGGGCATGGTGGCTCACGTCTATAATCCCAGCACTTTGGGAGGCTGAGGCGGGAGGATCACTTGAGGTCAGAAGTTTGAGACCAGCTTGGCCAACATGGTGAAACCCCATCTCTACTAAAAATACAAAAATTAGCTGGGTGTGGTGGCAGGCACCTGTAATCCCAGCTACTCGGGAGGCTGAGACAGGAGAATTGCTTGAACCCAGGAGGCAGAGGTTGCAGTGAGCCGAGATCATGCCACTGCACTCCAGCCTGGGCAACAGAGCAAGACTCCGTCTCAAATAATAACAAAGGAAAATAAATGTAATCTTTTTACCAAACACATAAGTGACAATTAGCCATATTATTCCAGTAAGATATAGAGGGGTAAGAATCAAGTTATATGCCAAAAGTTTAGGTAACCTGAGACAATCTTCATACCTCAGGCAATTAGACACCAAAATTGTAGGCAATTTACTTTAATACTTCTATAATGTCATTGCTTTTACACACTTAAATAAATAACTCATAAATACCTATTTGATGGTTAGGTCAATAACCTTTTCTAAAGCATGAAAAGCATATTTATTGTATCTGTAGGACAGGCTAGTTTAAAAACTACTGGATCATTCTACTTTTTAAAATTCATGAATCCCCACAGAACTTTTCAGCTGAGACCCATGACATTTTCCACAGTTTGCTCACATCGCAGGACAAATCTAGCATATTTACCTTGTCATCCTTCTTGCCACCTCCAGGACCATGACCACCACTCTGACTTTGACCCTGGGGGAGAAAAATCAGACACAGATGTAAATCCAGAATATGATCACTTCAAAAGAATGCCTTCATACTGTCCTGTGAATCTATAACATGTCCTGTGAGTCTGTAACATTTCTCCCTCATTTTAACATTTCTGAACCCAAGATGTAATACTTGCAGTCAATGTGTGCATTTAGTGTGGCAGAATTTCTTTTTCCCTGAAAAGATATTTGATAGATTACTGGTGCACCTGGTAATTGATTGCATCTTAGAATCAAGAACAACTCTATTGAGAAGTAGATACAACTAAAGAGGCTGAGAGTCTTAAGATCACCCCCCTCTTGAAGGGAAAATATGGAGCTTCACATCTCTTAATAGGAAACTACCAGACTGAAGCTCTCAAGAATATATTCCATAAAATCAGGCTATGAAAGCTACGTCATTTTACACACTCAAAAATCGTTTACCAATCATTTACCCCTTACTTAGATCAAACCAAGATCCAGAAGACTTTCCTTCCAATAGCACCTTATCCAATTCCTACCCCTAAAGCCAGGGGGCTTGGGGGCAGGTCTTTCTTCTCAATCTGAAAAGCTCTATCACCTTAAGGTGTTAAGAACTTAGTATATTAATAAACTCAGTGGGATTCCTGATTTTAAGAGACCCTATAGTTATAGGACAATGCTTAACACTGAGCAATGTCTCAGAAATGGTGGCATTTCAAATATGAAGATGAGTGAACTTACTGATTAGAAGGGCCCACTCAGCTCCCTCAAATCAGCTCCACGCAGGCACTTCTAAATTAATACACCAACACTTCTTCACCTCTTGGGCATTTTACATGTTTCTCAGTCTTAAATAACAAGTACACCAATTACTGAACCCCTACTATATGCCAAGCAGTATCCTAAACATTCTCCAAGCATTATCCCACTTAATTCTTACAAACACTATGACACTGGTCCTTTGCACTTGCTGTATCTTCTGCCTGGACCACAGTTCCCTCAGACATCTGCAGGGGTTACTCCCTCATTTGCAGATAAGAAGACCAAGGCCCAGAGAGCTTAAATGACTTGCCTGTTGTCACAAAGCTTGTCAGAGATGGAGCCAGGAATCACACTGAGGTTTGCTGAATGCCAAAACCTGGGTGTTTCTCTACTGTTCTAGAAAAAAACCGATGGTTTTTTTGTTCCAGCACAGCCACTTACTGTGTTTCCATTTCTTCCTTATCAAAATGAGGACATTAGTAATTACCTCGAGGGAATTGTTGTAACAAATGAGAAAATGCTGGAAAAGTACTTGGTACATGCTTAGAATACTACCCAGAAATCCGTATAAGACCTCTATGAGGCCGGGCGCGGTGGCTCACGCCTGTAATCCCAACACTTTGGGAGGCTGAGGCGGGCGGATCACAAGGTCAGGAGTTCAGGACCAGCCTGGCCAACATAGTGAAACGCCGTCTCTACAAAAATACAAAAATTAGCCAGCCGTAGTGGCAGGCACCTATAGTCGCAGCTACTTGGAAGGCTAAGGCAGGAAAATCGCTTGAACCCGGGAGGCGGAGATCGCGCCACTGCACTCCAGCCTGGACGACAGACCAAGACTCCGTCCCCCCCAAAAATAAAAAAAAAAAAAAAAAAAAAAGACCTCTATGAGATCTGGCCTTCTTGCCGTTCATCATACAGGTTAAACATTCCCATCTCAGGTCCTTTGCACTTGCTGTATCTTCTGCCTGGACCACAGTTCCCTCAGACATCTGCAGGGGTTACTCCCTCAATTTGGGTCCGCTCAAATTTCACCTCCTCAGAGCGACCTTCGCTGACTCTATAAAAAGTAGCCATTCCTCCATGCTATCCCTTTCTATACAATAACCGTACAACAATGACCACCCCACCCCTGACATCATATTACATATTTCTGATTATTGTCTGCCTTCTACTCTAGAATGTACGCACTATGAAGGCAGGGACTTCAATCAATCCTGCTCACCCCCTGTATCCTCAGTGTCTAGAACAGAAGCTAGCCAAAAGTTTAACAACAAAACACCAAGTGCTCAGTAAATACTTGTTTAGTGAATTGATGAATAAATGCTAGCTGTTTTTATTATTACTACTGCACCACGGGCCCTTTCAGTCTGAGCTCCGCCTGTCATAATAGCGTCTTTAAGGCCTCCTTCAAATGGCCCCAGCTCCGAAAGGCCTTCCACGACTCCGCGCTCAACTCCTCAGGTGGAATGAATCCCACCCTCTTCTCCAGCACCCTTCACCTGCCCGACTCAAAAAGCATTTGTCCCGGTGACTCGAGGAGGCGCCCCCGAAACTCCCAGCGCCGATCAGCAAAGCCCTGGTCGGCGGAGCAGCAAAGCCAGCGACCCGATCCGTTCTGCCGACCCACAAGACCACGCAGGAGACCCTCTCTCTGCGCTGAGCCCCGGCCCCAGGACCCCCGGGCAAGGCCCGCTGGTCGGCCCCGGCCCGCGGTGGACCTGAGCGCGGTCTCTGGGAGCCTCCACCCGCCGAGAAGATCAGGCCGGCAGGAGAAGAGGGCAGTCCCAGTTCCTCGGGCAGCCGCCTCTTTCTCTCGCCTCAGGCCGCTGCGACCCCATCGCACCGCGACGACCAGCGGAAAGAAACCCTTAGTCACTCACCATCTTGCCTTGGCCACTTGAGCTGCCGCTGCCGGAAGTTCCTCCACCACTGCGGCCCGCCAGAAGCGGAAGTCGTTAGGGACGCTACGGAAGCTGATAGGAACCAAATTCTGCGCTGACCAAGTTGTGCTCCAAGGGCTTGCGCGGGCGGACTAGGGCAACGCAGTAGTTTATAAGCATAAAGTGAACTTTATATTTTACCTAAAAGAAATTTTGAATACCCGTTATGAGGCGCTTGTCAGCAACTTAAGACAATGACCCCTACTGTCAAAGAATTAGGACAATCGTGAAAATATAAAATATTTAAATTATGCAAAATTTATAACTGGGAAGAACTTTATTGTTCTAAAAACTGGAATGGCATTTGGAACTGGGAAGTTGACATATACATTTGCACAAATATTTCAGTTCTTATTCAGCTTCTGGAATTTAACCTGCACATCTGGGAGTATGTCTGTGTGTAACAAGTCATCTAAACCTGTCTTTTTCTGATGACCTGTGATTTGTGATGATGCCAAATGTCTTAAATTCCTCATCTTGAAGCTGATTGGTAAAGTTCATCATTTGTTACTGAAAGAGTCGGACCCGATCGGGCTCAAACCAAAGACACGCTGGTCGCGGTCAAGAGATTTTTATTGGAGGTATCGAGCGGCACCACGCAAGAAGGAAGAGAAGAGAGAGAGGGCTCTTGGTGTGCTGGGTTTTATATCCCTTGGGCCTACGTGGATTGGGCTAGGGGCGGGCCCAAGGGAAGGTGGGAGATGCTTCTTTCTGATTGGCCCTCCTTTGGCGGGTTCAGACAGTGCCCGGTCAAGAAGGAGAGAAGAACCCGGAACCGGCCCCGTCTTAAGGTACGGGGCCATTTTAAGGTACCCCATGTTACCTAACAGTTACACCCTCCAGGACATCAGAAAAATGGCAAGAATCCCTTCTGTTTCTGGAAATTTCATTAACAAGTGCTCAAAATGCTGCATCTTTCTGAACTGGAGAGATGGATTTTTTTTTCTGCTCCAGATTGATTTAGGGATTTTTAGTTGTGAAACACTAAAAACATTTCCTTTATGAACACACAACAGGTATACTTCTTCCTTTTCATCATCACTGGAACACGATAATAGAAAGTCTTAGCACTATCGACCTCTATTAACAAATCTGGCCTCTAGTGTACATGACACATGAAATCACACGATAGGACAGTATCACACATAGGATAGAGATGGTGAAACTCCCATCTCTACTAAAAATACAAAAATTAGCCGGGCATCATCGCGGGCATCTGTAATCCCAGCTACTTGGGAGGCCGAGTCATGAGAATCTCTTGAACCTGGGAGGCGACGGTTGCAGTGAGTGAGATCACGCCCCTGCACTCCAGTCTGGGTGACAGAGCGAGACTCTGTCTCAAAAAAAAATTAATAAAATTTTAAAAATCAAAATAAATATCCTTTCCCTAATGCATTTTACAAGAAACAAGTAAATAGTAAAATATATAGTATGCCACATAGTGGTAAATGCCATAGGAAAAATCAATGCCTAGGAAAAATGGCTAGGATTAGGAGCATGCAGCAGTGGTGGGTGATTTTAATTTAAATTGGATGATACTTGAGCAAAAGCCCATAAGGCATGAGGGAATAAGCTATTCAGATATCTGGTGGAAGAGCTTTCTAGGCAGAGGGAACAGCCAGTGCAGAGGCCCTGCAGTAGAAGCTGCAGAGGATGGAGATTAGAGACACCATGTAGTGAAGAAGTCAGAAACAGGCACATAACTCCCAGTGGAAGCTCAGTGGGTAAAGGCGAGTCAATGTAACCCAGTAATGAAGACAGCAGCCAACGTTGGCATCAGACTTTCCTATTGTGGCTGTAAGAAGTGACATAAAGTAAGCAGAAAATTTAAGTTTATCTACATAATGGACAGCTAAGAGAAAGCAGGGAGAGGATTAGAAAGACTACTTGGAGCGCTCAGCACTTGGGGAGGTTGGAAGCTGCAAGTGGAAAAGAGGGAGAGTTGCAGAGATGGCTGTCAATCGAGTGGGGAGGATTGAGAGAGTCAGCCATAGGGCAAAAGAGATGAACAGGGGCTGGGCGTGGTGGCTCACGCCTGTAATCCCAGCACTTTTGGAGGCCAAGACAGGTGGATCACCTGAGCTCAGGAGTTCAAGACCAACCTGACCAATATGGTGAAACCTCGTCTCTACTGAAAATACAAAAATTAGCTGGGAGTGGTGGCAGATGCCTGTAATCTCAGGTACTCGGGAGGCTGAAACAGGGCAATCGCTTGAACCTGGGAGGCGGAGGTTGCAGTTAGCCGAGATTGCGCCATTGCACTCCAGTCTGGGCGAAAAGAGCGAAACTCCATCTGAAAAAAAGAAAAAAAAAAAAAAAAGAAAGTGACCATAAATGTAGTAGCTCAAAGCTAGAAGATCTCTGGGTTAGAAGTTCAACTTGGGTTTTACTGGGCTAAAATCAAGATACCAACAGGTTTCCTCTCCGGAGGCTCTACTCTAGCTGTGTGACGTCAGCAAGTCATCCTCATTTTCTTATCTGTATAACGAGATAATTATCTACCTTGCCGGCTGAGGATACGGAGAGGATAAAACTCTGATTTTCTGATTCTTAAGGGATTTTTGCCAAAGGAAGATGGAATGGAGGCTGAGGTAGGAAGGTGTCCAAATGTGGACAGACGGCTCATGCTAGGGTGGACAGAGGGGGCGGGGCTGGGGTGGACAGAGGGCAGGTGCCAGAGGCGAGCGTGCCTCCTGTTCAGCAGCCCTCCTGCAACCTCGAGCACATCAGAACACAGCCCAGATGCTGACAAAATGCAGACTCTGGTGCCATCCCCCAGAGACTGTGATTCTATAGGCCCATGGCAGGGCCCAGACACCTGCATTTTAACAGATCCTCAAGGGATTCTGAGGCTGGATGGCTCATACACCACAGTTTTAGAGCCGGAACTCCAGAACAGTGGTTTGCAAAGCAGGGCAGCCACACCCTGGTGGCCCAGGGGCCCACTCGTGTGTTGGAAGAAGCCATCAGAAAGACTTTTTATTTAAAAAATAAGAATAATTACTAGGCAAACAGCCAAGGGGTTAACGCCAGGTCTCATTTCCAGCCTTGTCACCAGTGAGTGAGCTGTGTTGTTGTGTCTCAGTTCTGTCGTCTGTGAAATAGGGACCTTTATAGTTCCTCCTTCATGGTGCCATTGTTTGAGGACTAAAGTAAAATGCACCTGGCATAGGACAATTACTCTAGGTATCAGCTACTCTGATTATTTTATTATTTTGAGACAAGGTCTCATGCTGTTACCCAGGCTGGAATGCAGTGACAGAATCCTGGCTCATTGTAACCTCCACCTCCCGAGTTCAAGCGACTCTCCTGCCTCAGCCTCCCAAGTAGCTGGGATTACAGGCATCCATCCCCATGCCCAGCTAATTTTTGTATTTTTAGCAGAGATGAGGTTTCACCATGCTGGCCAGGCTGGTCTGTAACTCCTGACCTCAGGTGATCCACCCGCCTTGGCCTCCCAAAGTGCTGGGATGACAGGTGTGAGCCACTGCACCTGGCCTTATTAGTATTTTTTTTAATATACAAATTGCCATTGGCACCCTCATTCTGTGCGTATATTAGATGGTCCTGTATCCCACTCAAAATTTACAATCTCTTGGTAGAGTGGTACAGTGATCTTCAAACACATTTCTTCATGCATTCTCTAAAGTAATTTGCAAAATGTATTTCTTGACATATTTCTAGGTTAGCATCTAAATTTCATATAAGTTTAAATAGCTGCAAATGATCCACTTGCCAGAAAGTTTTAAGTATTGACATTTTAATGTATATACACAAAGCAATCTAACTATCATGATAGCTTGATATCTCATCCATTTCAAACTTATGTACACATGCTCTTTTCTAGCATTGAAAATATTTGCTTTCATCTCTTTTCCCTTTGAAGCGAATATTTCCATTCCATTTATCATGCATACTTTTATCCTAATATCATGTATGTTGATTCTGGAAAACATTTTATTGATTGACCTCTCGCGCATTTTTGCAAAAGTTTTATGTAAGTCAAAAATTTTTAATGTATTTTATTTTCTGTGTCTTTTGGGTCCTACATGCTAAAAATGTTTTCTGGATTTTGATTGTCAATTACCACTAGTACGCACTTGACCAAGATGATAGACAGTTTGTGCTAAGTTAGTGTTCATTTCACCTATCCATGGATGGATATGACAATGTCAGAATGAGGCAGGATTCAGCACCAATTCTAGTCTCATTAGTTATTGTTTATAGATGTTTGGGCTGAGAATTCTCGTTCACATAAATGGGAAAGGAAATAATTTTGTAATGAAAATGTCACGCAATTCTTTCCAATCCTATGTCCTAAACAGAAAATCACACAGTGATTGATCCACAAAATCTATTACTAATGATAACTTGAAATAAGTCTTCAATGTGTTTGCAAGGAACTAGAAAACATTGGAGGTGCAAAACGATTCAGTCAGCAGTCATTAGGGTCATTCAGTTTCTCAGTTTCTGGAAAATGCACCCAAAAGGCTTTCGCACGACTTACCAAATGCTATCCATGAAGACCTGTTACTCCTTCACTCAGAGTTTAAACCAATAGCCTGAAAAAGAACTGAAAAATTTTGAATATCATTAATCTTATTATACCCCTGGAAATACGATTTTTTTTTTTTTTTTTTTTGAGACAGGATCTTGCTCTGTTGCCTAAGCTGGGGTGCAGTGGCACGATCTGGGCTCATTGCCACCTCCACCTCCCAGGTTCAAGCCATTCTCCTGCCTCAGCCTCATGAATAGTTGGGACTACAGGCACCTGCCACCACACCCAGCTAATTTTTGTATGTTTTGTAGAGATGAGGTTTCATCATCTTGGTCAGGCTGGTGTCAAACTCTTGACCTCAAGTGATCCACCCACCTTGGCCTCCCAAAGTGCTGGGTTTACAGGCGTGAGCCACCACACCCGGCCTGGAAATACATTTTTCACAAGATTTTAAAATCATAAGAATTTAAAAGTTAACCTTCTTTAAATATATTTTTGTCAAAACCATGGAACAGCAGAGTTTTAGAGCATTCTATTCCTGAAAAATGTCCAATTGACAATTAGTGCTCCACTTCAACCCATTTAGCCAAATCAGATTTATTTCTTGGGAGGAAAAAAAAAACCCTCAACTTTATTTTTCAATTACACAAACCTCTTCATATGTAATTCAAAAAATATTATTTTTTAAATGACAGAGATAAATTATGGAATGCAACTCATAAGACAAATGATCAGAAACAGTTAAGATAAAATTAAAATAATATATTCACTTTATAAATTTATATATAAGAAAAAATTAATATTTGTTTCTCTTAATTTTTAATAATGCAATTATCATGTAGCTAAAATATGAGTTATCTGTGAAGCAAAGATTATAATAAAATGTATGATATTCTTGGGTAAATATGTGAGTGTGTGAATTTTTTAATTAACACTTGGAGAAACTCTATCTCTACTAAAAATACAAAATTAGCCAGGCGTGGTGGCGCACGCCTGTAATCCCAGCTACTTGCGAGGCTGAGGCAGGAGAATCACTTGAACCTGGGAGGTGGAGGTTGCGGTGAGCCAAGATCATGCCATTGCACTCCAGCCTGGGCAACAAGAGCAAAACTCCGTCTCAAAAAAAAAAAAAACAAAAGAATCAAGCATAAAAATCAGAATAATTACATTAATTTTGTAAGACATCATCAGGATTAAACACTTTCATTTCAGGGAAGAGAAAATAAACATACAGTATTGTTAAAATTTAATTTTTCTGGCAAATACATTTCAAAAATAGGAAGTAGAAAACAAACATTTTTAAAGATGAAATAAGACGAGAATTTATTCTGACAATCAGAATAAATATTTCATGTGACTGGATAAAAATAACTTTTAGCAACCTCATTGAATAATACATGCTAAATCTGAAAGAATTAAGTTAGGGTTTAATCAATGGGTTTTTGTTTTATCTAAAGCATCCTGAAATATCGAGTAGTCCCAGCAAACCCTGTAGTTACCCTGAAAAGACTATTACAAACCAATATTGCTTCTGCTGTTCTAATTTACATTTTGTCCTAAGGGCAAGTATTGAGATTAGCTGAAGAAAGTGCTCTTGTTTAAATGCATTTTAAAAAGTCATTTTCAGCCTCAGTGTCTGTTACCAATGCTTGTTTGCTTTACTCTCCAGGGAGGCTCTGTCAAGACTGATGCATTTCATGTCAATGCATTTTATGCAAAAGATAGGTCATCAAGGTCGGGTGCAGTGGCTCACGCCTGTAATCCTAGCACTTTGGGAGGCCAAGGCCGGCAGGTCACTTGAGGTCAGAGGTTCAAGACCAGCCTGGCTAACATGGTGAAACCCTGTCTCTTCTAAAAATACAAAAAAAGAAAAAATTAGCTGGGTGTGGTGGCGGTTACCTGTAGTCCCCACTACAGGAGTCAGGCCTAGGGTTTAGTCTAAAAAAAAATTCCGAATTATGTCTATTTTTCGAGCTATCATGATATGGGTCTTTAATTGTGCCTTCTTCCTTTTGTTGTATCTGGCATAACATTTACAAGAGATATATAATACTAATACAGTGACAAATACCATAAAGATAGCAAAGATTAGGCATCCAAGAAGGTTATAGGTAGAGTCAGAGGGCAGTCCACAACCTAACCAGCCAAAAAACCACTGCATGCATCATCATATTCTTTGGTCAGGCTCACAATGTGTTTACCCTCCTTATCAAGGGTCATTTGAACCTTATGATAAATCTTATTTGAGGATTGTAGGACCAACACTATATCAGAATCCAATAAATTTAATCTCTCTTCCAGCCAATGTATTGCTACAGGCATAACATCCTGAGAAGGGTATAAATTAAATGCAAGGAACGCCTGGTCCTCAATGTCTAAATTGTCATAGGACTTGTTAACAGTGGACAAATCAATTTTTCCCACCACTTTTTTATTGCCCCATATACTGGTATTTGGGGGGCGGGGAAAGAAAATTAAGAATGAGAGTTATCTTAGGGTTCATGAGGACTGGCCTGGTCCAGCATCTCTGGAAACATGTTGGCTTTCCTTGTACCCCTGGAGACCTGCTGAGCCTCCCATGTTCTCTTGATTCACAGGTGATCTGCCCACCTCGGCCTCCCAAAGTGCAGAGATTACAAGTGTGCCTGGCCCAGGTGCTCATTTTAGGTGTGAAATATGAATCCAAGAAGTGACTCCCTTTAACTTTGCAGTGCAAGAGCTGGTTAAAAGCACCTGAGGGGAGGCCGAGGCAGGTGGATCACGAGGTCAGGAGATTGAGACCAGCCTGGCTAACATGGCAAAACGCTGTCTCTACTAAAAATACAAAAAGTTAGCCAGGCATGGTGGTGGGTGCCTGTAGTCCCAGCTACTCGGGAGGCTGAGGCAGGAGAATGGCATGAACCTGGGAGGCAGAGCTTGCAGTGAGCCCAGATCGCGCCACTGCACGTGGGTGACAGAGCAAGACTCTGTCTCAAAAAAAAAAAAAAAAAAAAGCACCTGAGAAGGTCCTTTGCAGTGGGGTTGTAGGGAATCCTTCAGTTGGTGTCTTTTCCGATATACAAAGCCACCTGGCTGTAATCCATGGTCTTGGGGTCATCTGCCCCTGAGAGCTCACTGTGGAAAGATTCTGTTACCAGCTTTGTTTTATTTGTTAAGGTTTTGTGCAGCCCTTGGCAATAGTGCAATATTTCCCTTGTGAGTAAGGCTGTATAAGCCCTCATCCAGCCTCACAGGTCTCCCTGTTATCATTTAATTGGGCGATAAACAATGTTTTCCAAAAGGAATGGATCTAAGATTAAGCAAGACCAGTGGGAGGGTTTTTGGCCGAGGGAAGTTAAAAGCCTTCATCAACTTAGCTAATTGACTTTTTATTGTGCCATTTGTCTGTCACACCAGCCTGGAGGATTGGGGATGGTAGGCAGAATGGAAATGTTGTATTATGGGCCAGATTTTGCAAATGGATTGAATAGCTTATCCAGTAAAATGAGTCCTGTGATCACTGTGCAGTTCAAAAGGAATTCCCCAAGTGGAATGATTCTCTCTAACAAAATTTTCCCTACTGTTAAGGCAGTAGGAAATGCTTCTACCCAATGAGAAAATATACAATCTAAGACCAACACAGATTTGAAATTTTGAGATGGCGGCATCTGGATGAAATCCACCTGCCATACTTCAAAAGGTCCTATTGGCCAAGGGAAATGACCTTGGGAGCCATGTAAGGGCTTGCCAGGGTTCTGTTCCGGGCATATAATATCCAGTATACTTTTTGGGCTGCCATGGGGGATGGTTTCCAAAAGTATTGTTTCCCCATGATACCATTTTTTCAGGGACCCAGTGAGTCATTTCATGAATAAATGGAAGAAAAAGCAATTGTGCACCTATGGGAATTGAGTTTTTTTGTTAGGCGCTAGCCATAATTCCTTACTTGGGTCAAGCATGCCTACATGCCTCCCTTCTGCTGCCAGGTTTGTTTCTCTTTTCTTTCTTTCTTTCCTTTCTTTCTTTTTTTTTTTTTTGTGTGTGTATGTGTGTGTGTGTGTGACAAAGTTTTGCTCTTGTTGCCCAGGCTGGAGTACAATGGCACAATCTTGGCTCACTGCAACCTCCGCCTTCCCGGGTTCAAGTGATTCTCCTGCCTCAGAGTCCCGAGTAGCTGGATTACAGGCATGCACCACCACGCCTGGCTAATTTTGTATTTTTAGTAGAAACACGGTTTCTCCATGTTGGTCAGGCTGGTCTCGAACTCCCAACCTCAGGTGATCTGCCCACCTCGGCCTCCCAAAGTGCTGGGACTGCAGGCGTGAGCCACCGTGCCTGGCTGCCAGGTTTGTTTCTCCTGAGGGGTAGATGCTTGTTGACATTGTAAAAGAATATTAGTGAGGGTATTTGTAGGATGAAAGTTATGTGTGTTATGGAAGTGATGGTGTATCCTGCCCTATAATGCCCCTGGTTGTCCCTTAAATAAGAACACACCATGAACCACATTAATTCAGCTTATTCTCAATGGGAGTTTCCTATAAAACTTCCCTAGGGGAGAGTAAGATGTTAGCAGATTGCAGTCACGTTCCTCTTCCTCTTCTTGTTCTCCTGGAAGGAGAAGCAGGGTAGCAGGGTTAAGAGTGTTACAGCGCTTTGACCACACGTGGTGGCTCACACCTGTAATCCCAGCACTTTGGGAGGCTGAAGCAGGTGGATCACCTGAGGTCAGGAGTTCAAGACCAGCCTGACCAATATGGTGAAACCCCATCTCTACTAAAAATACAAATATGAGCCAGCCGTGGTGGCACGTGCCTGTAATCACAGATACTCAGAAGGCTGAGGCAGGGGAATTGCTTGAACCCAGAGGTGAAGGTTGCAGTGACCCAAATCGTGCCACTGCACTCCAGCCTGGGCAACAGAGCAAGACTCTGTCTCAAAAAAAAAAAAAAAAGTGTTACAGTGCTTCAAAGTGATGTTGGGGGCAGAAAGCAGGAGTACCTCATAAGAGACAAGGTGGCTAACAGAATAGCATTGAGTCTGGTGAGAGCTTAGAAGAGATTTCACCCAGGCACCGTGGCTCACGCCTATAATCCCAGCACTTTTGGGAGGCCAAAGCAGGCGGATGACCTGAGGTCGGGAGTTTGAGACCAGCCTGTCCAACATGGTGAAAACCTGTCTCTACTAAAAATACAAAAATTAGCTGGGTGTGGTGGTGCATGCCTGTAATCCCAGCTACTCTGGAGGCTGAGGCAGGAGAATTGCTGGAACCTGGGAGGCGGAGGTTGCAGTGAGCCAAGATCATGCCACTGTACTCCAACCCCAGGTGACAGAGTGAAACTCTATCTCAAAAAATAAAAAAAGAAGACATTTCACAGAGTGAGGTGCATAGATGGTCAGAGGGGACCCTAGGACAAATTCTTCCCCGGCATGATCTCAGCTCGTTGCAACCTCTGCCTCCCAGAGTCAAGCAATTCTCCTGCTTCAGCCTTCCAAGGAGCTGGGATTACAGGTGCCTGCCAACATGCCCAGCTAATTTTTGTGTTTTTAGTAGAGACAGAGTTTCGCCGTATTGGCCAGGCTGGTCCCAAACTCCTGACCTCAGGTGATCCACCCACCTCGGCCTCCCAATATTCTGGGATTACAGGCATGAGCCACCATGCCCAGCTACCATTTAGCTTGTTGACTGGGAGGATTGGTGTATTGCAAGGGCTGGTGCAGGGTATTATGAGTCCTTTGTATAAATAGTCCTGAAAGATTGGTTTGATTCCTAGCAAAGCTTCTGGTCTAGGGAGATATTGCCTTACATTTGGCAGAGGTTTGGATAGATTTATGGTTATCTGTATAGGGACTGCTGACTTAATTTTCCCAATATCTGTGGAAGAGTTTGCTCATAAGGAATCTGGTGCCTTAGATAAGAAAGGTTCTAATTTTTCTTGTCCAGAATCTTGATTAACTTTCCCAAGCATAATATTACATGTGGGCTTTTCTAAGTCTTCTATGTGTTCCAAGTTGAGAATCATTTCATTTCTCCCTCTGTGAAAATGAGATGTGAGCATTATGGGTCTCTAGGAAATCCCATCCCAGCAGGTGTAAGGGGGCACTATCTACTAGAAGAAAAACGTGATGCCCCACTAGTTTTCCTGATTGAAATGGAAGGGGATTTCATTTAAAGGCTACGATAGGAGAGTTTGAAACCCCTACCATTTAGACTTTTTCTTTACTCCAAGGGAAAATGTCTTTAATCAAGGTAGGGTTAAAAACTGACAGCGTAGTGCCAGTGTTGACAAGGACTTTGGTATCTTTGCCATTTATGAATATTTCTACTTCTCCTAAAGCATTAGATAGAAGTAGGGGGAAAGCCATCTCTATTCCCTCAGAACATCCCTATTCTAATTTTTGAATTGTTCTGATGCCTTCCTCTGGGGCCCTTTGCCCCCTTTGTGTAAGCGCCCATTTAAGTTTTTTGCATTCTTTTTTAAAATGTCCTTTCTTGGCTGGGCACAGTGGCTCACGCCTATAATCCTAGCACTTTGGGAGACCGAGGAGGGTGGATTGCCTGAGCTCAGGAGTTCGAGACCAGCCTGGGCAACACAGTGAAACCTCGTCTCTACTAAAATACAAAAAATTAGCCAGGCATGGCGGCATGCGCCTGTAATCCCAGCTACTCGGGAGGCTGAGGCAGGAGAATCGCTTGAACCCAGGAAGCAGAGGTTGCAGTGAGGCCAGACCGTGTCATTGCACTCCAGCCTGGGCAACAGAGTGAGACTCTGTCTCAACAACAACAACAACAACAATAACAAAAGTCCTTTCTTTTTGCGATAGTGGCAAATTGCTTCCTCTTGGGGTAGCTTAGCTCTCTGGGGACCATGGGACCCTTGCAATCTCCCAACTTGGTTACTAAGTTGTTTTAGTTGTAAACTCATAATTTTAGAGACTGTTTCCTTTTCTTTCTTAATGATTGTTTGTGACGATTGGTCAGCTAAGGTAACTAGGTGGCTAGTAGGCAAGGAAGCCCAAGCCACATTGTTCCTCTTTATTAGGGTTGCTAACTCCTTATCTAAACCTTGAATAAACCCAGAATTTAGTAAGATTTCACTTCTACCATGTTCAAAGTTTTCAGGAGGTATTCCTGAAAACTATTTGAGTGTCTTTTCAAACCTGATATTAAAGTCAGGCACGGTTTCATTTGGGCATATTTTACATTGTTGTACCTTTGCCCAATCTATGACCTTGGGGAATATCTGCGATACAGTTTCATGGAGGCGATTGCAAAGCTTCTCTGCATCTCTCTCTCCCAGTTGCATCTATTTTGTCAAAATCTTCTAAAGGCTGTTTCTAATCTGCTACTCTAAACCATTCTTCAGTTTTGTTTTTGGGGGCCAGTAACTCAATCAGCTGATACAGGTCAGAGAACCCCAGATCATAAGTCTAAAGCATTAACTGGAATTCCTTAGTAAATCCAAAGGGATCTTCGCTCAGATTCGGGAATCCAGATACCAGGGCCTTTAACTCTGACTTGGTCCAGGGTTTACATATTATGTTAGGATCCCCTCTGCCTGTGGGTTTTACTCTAAAAGGAACAACTACAGTGTTATTTTCTCCAGCTATTTCTGGTCCCCCTGTGGCTTGAGGCAAGAGAGTAGAGGAAGGAGGAGGAAAAATGAAATTGCTCAGACAAGGAATTTCAGAGAGAAGACGGTCAAAAGGAGTAGAAGGGGAGACAGTTTCTGGAGCTTTCCTGATTTCAGAAGTGGCTTCTACTAATTTCTTTATTTCTGAGACAGTTTCAAAAAACTTTTAATTAACTTCCTGGAGGGAGGGAAGCTTATTATTCCCTCTTTTTGATGATTCTAGGTGCCAGCTAAAGTACAATTCCCATTCATTTTCTTTGATTTTGTAGACTAATTTTTCTAATCTGGAGTGCAAGAAAATCAATTTAGGGATATCAAAAGTTCACCATTTTGGAAACTTAGACCTAGGTCATTTTTAGTAAGATCTTCCCACTTACATAAATACTTGGAAGTAAAGATGCCACAATTATTACACCTAAACCCAGCAGGGTGCCCATAGTGGGCCACTCTCCTTGCCTTTCCTCTTGTTTTGGAGGGTTTATTTCCCCTTTTTTTTTTTTTGGAACTTGGCCAGGCCCAGTGGCTCATGCCTTCAATCCCAGCACTTTGGGAGGCTGAGACGGGCAGATCACTTGAGATCTGGAGTTTCAGATCAGACTTGTCAACATGGCAAAACCCCGTCTCTACTAAAAATACAAAAATTAACAGGGAATGGTGGCACATGCCTGTAATCTCAGCTGCTTAGGAGGCTGAGGAGAATTACTTGAACCCAGAAGGCAGAGGTTGCAGTGAGCTGAGGTCATACCACTGCACTCCAGGCTGGGTGACAGAGTGAGATATTGCCTCAAAAAATAAAAAATAAAATAAAAGAGAACTGACCTGTGGCCTAAGGTTTTGTGTGGTGGACTGATACATGCTGCTTGTGGACAGGACTGCACTGTGTGTCACCACTGAGTTACTTCCACCCTCTTACGTGTCTCAGTTTCTCTCTTCAGAGGTCTATCACCTCTGAGTGGGCTTAAAAGGCTGGGCAATCAGCCCTTACGTACATTTCCTGGACAAGCCTTTTTAAATTAATATTTGTTGGGAGTTTCCTATAGGGCTGCTGCAAGTCATGGGCGGGTCAACCCGCCAGACACTGCCACAAGGCCCCCAGTCACCCTGAGGTGACTTTCGGCTGGGAGGAGCAAAATGCCCTTTCTCTTCGGAGCTGAGGAACTCAGTCTGTCATTTACTTATGAAAAATAACCGTTTGGTTCCACACGCAGATTGCCCACAGGCCAATTGAGATTAATTCTGAGAGAAAAGGCAATGGATAAAGACCCTTTTGAATGCACTACTGAAATTAAAATTAAGGTTTTAACCAACTTCCTAGGAGAAGAGAGAGAGAGAGAGAAAAAAAAACCAGCTCAGGATAAATCAAGGACCATCAACCAAAATGGGAGGTCCAGGGCTCAGGAGGACTTACCAGTCCCACCAGAGGAGAAGCTCAAACTCAGTGAGGCTTCAGTGAGCCCCTGCTGGTACCTTAGCCCCAGTTTCAGGCAACTCCTTCAGGGTCCTGAGTCTTCGCAGAGGCCCCATGTTGGGCACCAGATTATTGTCAATGAAAAGAGTCAAACTCTGTAAAATATTTGAAGAGGTTTATTCTGAGCCACATATGAGTGACCACGACCCATGACACAGCCCTCGGGAGATTCTGAGAACATGCGCCCAAGGTGGTCGGAGTAAAGCTTGGTTTTACATATTTTAGGAAGGCATGAGTCATCAATCAAATACATTTAAGAAATACCTTGGTTTGGTTCAGGAAGGCAGGACAACTCAAAGTGGGGGCTTCCAGGATATAGGTAAATTTAAACATTTTCTGGTTGACAATTGGTTGAGTTTATCTGAAGACCTGGGATCAATAGAAAGGAATGTTCAGGTTAACATAAAGGATGTGGAGACCAAGTTTGTGCAGAGGAATCTCAGATAGCAGGCTTCAGAGAGAAAGTAGGTTATAAAATGTTTCTTATTAGCCCTAAAAGAGTACCTGGATCTTAGTTGATTATCTCTTAGATCTGGAAAGAAAGGAAGGTAAACAAAGGGGAAAGGGATTCTCTATAGAATGTGGATTTTTCCCATAAGAGACTTTGCAGGGCAGTTTCAAGGTATGGCAAGGAAATATAATTTTGGGGTTAAATATTTTTTCCTTGTCTCATAATGTTATTCCAAAGTCAGACTGGAAAGTAAGTGATGATATATAGGGTCAAATAAAACACATCTGATAAGAATTTATGGGGTGTAGGGCATGACTCCCTAGACCCCTTAGGTAGGAATTTGGGCAAGATAAAAGAATCAGAGCTTAGTCCTCAGATCAAGTTTTAGGAAAGAGAACACAGGGACAACTGAGGAACAAGAAATAGATCCCCAGACCCTAGTGAAGTGCATGCCCAAGTGGAAAGACCTCTATGGTGGCGTCTGTATATAAATACACATATGGGGATTTGTTTACACACATAGATAATAAATACATGCATACGCAAATGAGACTTGGTGCTCAACTTTAAAAAAAAACACTGATGGGTGAGCTATCCAAGCATCTTGGAGACCACAAGCAGCCTCCAGGAGCAGCGTCTAAGGCGGTCACCCTTCGCCTCCACATTTTTTTATTTCATCACCTCTCCTCTCCTCTCTTGGCCCCTTGGACTTCCCCTATACCCTCTCCTGCTCCATTCCTGCCTTTGTGCTTTTTTTTTTCCTTCTGAGATGGAGTCTCACCCTGACCCAGGCTGGAGTGCAGTGCTTTGATCTCTGCTCACTACAACCTCCGCCTCTTGGGTTCAAATGATTCTCCTGCCTCAGCCTCCTAAGTAGTTGGTATTACAGGCATCTGCCACCACACCTGGCTAATTTTTGTATTTTTAGTAGAGACAGGATACCACCATGTTGCCCAGGCTTGTCTGAAACTCCTGACCTCAAGTGATTGGCCTGCCTTGGCCTCCCAAACTGCTGGGATTACAGGTGTGAGCCACCGTGCCCAGCCTGCCTTTGCTCTTTGTTCATGTTGTCCCCCCATTAGGTGGCGTGGTGGGATAATCACGTCTAAATACTCACCAACGCCTGTTTCTCCAGCATATTCTTCTACTCTTTGCCATCTCCCCCATTCAGCTGGGCTGTCCTGGATTCATTGCTGCAGGAAGGGATGGGGAGGTTGGCACCAAGCAGAGGACAGGGGGCCTCTGCTCTTGACTCCTCTTCCTCTTCCTCTCCTTCTCCTCCTCCTCCTCCTCCTTCTTTTTCTTCTTCTTCTCAGAGCTTTGCTCTGTTGCCCAGGCTGGAGTGCAGTGGCACTATCTTGGCTCCCTGCAACCTCTGTCTCCCAAGTTCAAGCAATTCTTCTCCTGCCTCATCCTCCCAAGTAGCTGGGACTACAGGCACGTGCTGCCACACCCAACTAATTTTTTGTATTTTTAGTAGAGACGTGTTTCACCATGTTAGCCAGGATGGTCTTGATCTCCTGACCTCGTGATCCACCTGCTTCAGCCTCCCAAAGTGCTGGGATTACAGGCATGAGCCACCATGCCCAGCCTGCTCTTGACTTTCATAAGCTTCAGGGAGACCTCAGGACATAGAAAGCAGATTCGACAGAAACCACCCACAGTAAGCAGGAAGCTTCTCCCTTCCCTGACTGCCTGGGGGGTGGAGGTGGGTGGGGAAGGTAGGAAGAGAATCTGGGGGCCCTACTCAGTGTTCTTACCTTTAAAAAGAATAATGAGGGGAACAGTCTAGGAGTTTCTCAAAAGGTTAAACATAGTTACCATATGAGCCAGAATTTCCACTCCTACGTATATACCTTAGAAAATTGAAAACATATGTCCTCCCAAAACTTGTATATGAAATTTTATAGCAGCATTATTCATAATTGCAAAAGAGTGCAAACAACCCAACTGTCCATCAGTTGAGGAATGTGAAACACAATGTAGTATATCCATACATGGGAATATTATTCAGACATGAAAGGAGTGAGGTATGATGCATACGTAACATGAATGAGCCCTGAAAATATTGCGTTACATGAAAGAAGTCAGTCACAAAACAGCACATATTATTTGCTCTCGTTCATACGAAACGTTCAGATTAAGTGAAGTCATAGAGAACAGAAAGTAGGTTGGTGAACCAGACATGGCAGCTCATGCCTTTAATCCGAGCACTCTGCGAGGCCAAGGCAGGCAAATCCCTTGAGCCCAAAAGTTTGAGACCAGCCTAGGAAACATGGTGAAATCTCATCTCTACAAAATACAAAAATTAGCTTTGTGTTCTGGCACGTGCCTGTGGACACAGCTACTTGGGAGGCTGAGGTGAGAGCGGCACTTGAGCTCGAGGGGTCAAAGCTGCAGTGAGCCATGATTGCACCACTGCACTCCAGCCTGGGCAACAGAGAGAGACTTTGAGAAAGAAAGAAGGAAAGAAAGAGAAAGAAAGAAAGAGAAAGAAAGAAAGAAAGAGAGAGGGGGGAGGGAGGAAGAAAGGAGGGAGGGAAAGAAGAAAGAAAGAAAGAGAAAAAAGAAAGAGAAAGAAAGGAAGAAAGGAAGGAAGGAAGAAAGAAGAAAGAAAGAAAGAAAGAGAAAGAAAGAAAGAAAGAAAGAAAGAAAGAAAGAAAGAAAGAAAGAAAGAAAGACTGATTAGTGGTTTTCTGGGGGTAGGAAGGAGAGGGCGGGAAGTGAGTGCAAATGGGTAAGGGGCTTTTTGGGGGGGGTATTAAAATGCTCTAAAACGTACTCTGGTGATGGTTGCAGACACCTGTGACCACACTAAAAACCGCTGAGTTGTGAGTTTTAAGTGGGTGAATTGTATGGTATGTGAATTATATCTCAATTAAGCTGTTATATCAAAAAGAAAACAAGGGGGGGCAGGTACTAGAATGGTGAAGTGCAGGCACCCTGTAGCCGGGCTTCCTGGGTGCCCCCCGGTTGCTGCATGTCAGCTTGCATGCACGCTTACATGTCAGCGTGTAAGCCCTGGCACCAGTGTCCTCATCTGTAAAATGCATATGCTAATTGACCCTACTCACATAACTGAATAAAAAGCTGGGTGGCATTTGTAATGTACTTAAACAGTGCCCGGCAGGCAAGTTTGTTAAAAGTTTTTTTTCAAATGAAGTGTTTAGGTAAAATGACCTGAGGCTTGGTAATCTGCCACCAAAACTAAACTCAGCTTTAGAGCCCAGGCTGCCTGTGACTGTCTTGAGTGCTTCCTGTGAAGAAGGAATGAATTTTCCCGGGTTCTGACAGTGCATGCAGTTCAGATACTCACCAGCAGAGGGCGCCGCACACCAAATACCGCGCAGGGGCCGGTTCCTCTCTGGGTAAGAAGTGCTCTGTGGAGCACGTGTCTGCCCCTCGAGCCTCCAAACGCCCTGGGCGCTCTCGGCCCGGACGCTCCTTGCCCACCCACTCCCGGGGCTGGCCTGCTCTTTCTCACAGTGGCCCTTGAGCTCTTTGGCCGAAAGGCTGGTATTTGGCCTCTATCCTGCTCAAAGCCTGGTCTTCAGGCTGCTTCTGCAATCTGCAGGCTCATCCTCCCTCCCTCTGTCCAGGCTCCACCTGGCTACCCGTGGAGAGAGACTGGCACTGCCAGATTGGAGCCAGACCATTCCATGTCATTGGACCCCAGGCCCGTGCCTTGGGCACTTGATACCAAGAGATGAGCTAAAGCCAGACTTCAGATTCCACTTAAACTTGCTGAATGCCCGCTGTCTGCTCTCTTAGACTGGCTCATCCGACCTCACAATGGTGCTTTGAGGTTGGTGTGTCACTCCCATTTTGCAGATAAGAAATTGGGGCTCAGAGACATTAAATGACCTGTCTGGGACCACACAGCTGATGGGCAGTCAGGTCCATCTCAGACATTCTGACTCCAAGCCTAATGTTGAGCCCCAATTTTAATTTTCATCTCCTTTCTGCCTCAAGGAAATCCAGAGTTAGGATAGGAATGTATTTTTTTTTTTTTTTTTTTTTTTTTTTTTTTTTTTTTTTTTTTTTGAGACAGAGTTTTGCTCTTATTGACCAGGCTGGAGTGCAATGGCGCGATCTTGGCTCACTGCAACCTCCACCTCCCAGGTTCAAGTGATTCTCCTGCCTCAACCTCCTGAGTAGCTGGGATTGCAGGCATGCACCACCATGCCTGGCTAATTTTGTATTTTTAGTAGAGATGGGATTTCTCCATGTTGGTCAGGCTGGTCTCCAACTCCTGACCTCAGGTGATCCGTCCACCTCGGCCTCCCAAAGTGCTGGGATTACAGGTGTGAGCCACTGCGCCCAGCTGATTGGGATGTATCTTAAACTCCACTTCCCATCCAGGTACTCAATGCCTCAGCCAGCCCTGGGTGGGGAGGTACAACCTTTGCTTGGAGACATTTCTCCCTGGCTTCCTCCTGCTTAACTTTCAGGTCTCAGGTTAAACATGGTGGGGACTATTCAGAACCCCAGAATTGATACGAAGATTATTTTAATTTATTACTAAGATTATATGAAGACATTTGAGAGTCAACAGATGCAGAAAGAAGCCCTTTTGGAACTTCCCTTATCTGACTAAAAGCGGCAACTTCTGGGAAACGAAGCTGCCAGAAATTCCTTCTTCATGGGTTGGCCTATTCCCAGGATAGAGACCAAGAGGAAACCTACCAAAAATCCCCACTCTGGGGGAGTTTCATGGGCGTGAAGAAAATGGAAAGACCACCGACTCCTGCATAAACAATCACAACCTTTTCTATTTCCCATTTGTTCTCCTATAAACCCTTTTGTCTTTTCTAAAGAAACCCATTTGTTCTTCCCATAGAAGCGCTTTCTCCCCGCTCCCTTTTCCATGCTATGTTAGATACAGATGCCCCTTGACTTACGATGGGGTTATGTCCCAATAAGCCCATCTGTATTAGTCAGCGTTCTCTAGAGGGACAGAACTGATAGAATATATACACACACACACACATAAAGGGGAGTTTGTTAAGGAGTATTAAACTCACATGCTCACAATGTCCTGCAATAGGCTGTCTGTAAGCTAAGGAGCAAGGAAGCCAGTCAGAGTCCCAAAGCTGAAGAACTTGAAGTCCGATGTTCGAGGGCAGGAAGCATCCAGCACAGGAGGAAGATGTAGGCTGGGAGGCTAAGCCAGTCTGATCTTTTCATGTTTTTCTGCCTGCTTTATATCCTGGCCGCACTGGCAGCTGATTAGATGGTGCCCACCCAGATTAAGGGTGGCTCTGCCCTTCCCAGCTCACTGACTCAAATGTTAATCTCCTTTGGCAACACCCTCACAGACACACCCAATACTTTGCATCCTTGAATCCAATCAAGTTAGCACTCAGTATTAACCATCGCAAGTCCACCCTTTGTCAACTTGAACCCATACACATCTCCTGAGATCATACACAATCTTCAAATAAAGACAGTAGTAAGGTCAGAATTATGCCTAACATGATACAACTATCCTTCGTACGACCAGAAATGCACCAATCCCCAGCCCCAATGCTATTACATAAAGTTAGCAATGCTTAAATGCTGATATGAAGTCAATAAATCTTACGTTACATGATAAAGGAAAAAGGAGTTAGGGGAATGTGCCTTATGCCAGTAATCCTAGCACTTGGGAGACTGAGGTGGGTGGATCATCTGAGGTCGGGAGTTTGAGACATCCGGGCCAACATGGTGAAACCCCGTCTCTACTAAAAATACAAAAATTAGCCAGGCATGGTGGTGCAGGTCTGTAATCCCAGCTACTCAGGAGGCTGAGGCACGAGAATCGGTTGAACCTGGGAGGTGAGGTTGCAGTGAGCTGAGATCATGCTACCGCACTCCAGCCTGGGTAACAGAGTGAGACTCAGTCTCAAAAAAAAAAAAAAAAGGAAATAAAATGAAGATATTTTCTTAGTACAAGTGTATACATGCATAAACATGTTTTTAACAAAAAAAAAGGAGGAAATACTCATGACAATTACATTCCTCGTTTCTGCAGCTGGTCATGTGGTCATAGCTGGCATTGATGACTACCTTCTTCTACTACTCATTCTGTATTCCCTTTGCCTTCAGCAAGCACCTCAGCAGGTCATGTTTTTTTTTTTTTTTTCCTGGTGGAGTGACCCAAACCTTCATTCCTGAAGGGTCTGGGTCATTTTTAGTCCTGCCTGGATTCAGCTGTTGTAGTTTCCCATTGACCTTAATCACAGGGCATAGTAATACTATGAGACACCCTAATGGATCTCCTATATTCCATGCATAGTCTTCTTACCTCCATTGTGTAATAGTAGACTGATTTCATCTTGATTGTCTAGGTCAATCACCCCAGCCAACACTGTAACTTTCTTCTCAGCCTGTTGACTTAAAAGTAGGAGGAGCCCAAAGTGTCCAGGTGGCAATCTTAACTTCCAGCTTAATGGAATTGTTGTTGTGTGTCCTGGTGGCACCATTCCTCTCTCTGGAACTAAGATCTCTAGGTGAGCAGAACGTAATGTCACTGGATCAGGAAGGAAAAATTTTGCTAATGGATCAGTAGGGGTGATGGTGAGTGGTCCTACTTCCACTTCCACTCCTTGATTCCTGGACGTGTGAATCCTGGTTATGGGAGAAATAATACCATATATTGGACGCTGACTCAGAGCATACATGGCCTTCTGGAGAACCTTGCCCCAGCCCTGCAAAGTATTGTCACCTAGTTGGCATTGTAATTGTGATTTCAAATGGCCATTCCACGATTCTATCAATCCAGCTGCTTCAGGATGATGGGGAACATGCTAAGACCAGTGAATTCCATAAGCATGACCCCACTGCTGCACCTCTTTAGCCATAAAGTGAGTGCCTTGGTCAGAGGCAATGCTGTTGGAATACCATGATTGTTATTAAGGCATTCCGTGAGTCCACGGATGGTAGTCTTGGAAGAAGCATTGTATGCAAGATAGGCAAACCCATGTCTGGCCATATCTGGAGTAAGCTTCTATTCCAGTGAGGACAAACCTCTGCCCTTTCCATGATAGAAGAGGTCCAGTACAATCAACCTGCCACCAAGTAGCTGACTGATCATCCCAAGGAACGGTGCCATATTGAGGGCTCAGTGTTGGTGTCTGCTGATGGCAAATTGGGCACTTAGTAGTGGCTGTAGCCAGGTCAGCCTTAGTGAGTGGGAGTCCATGTTGCTGAGCCCACGTATGACCTCCATCCCTGCCACAATAGCCGCTTTGTTCACGGGCCCATTGGGCAATGACAGGGGTGGCTGGGGAAAGAGGCTGAGTGGTGTCCACCTCTGCTGAGGTCACCCATTGGTGAGCACTCACATGGGATACAAATAGCTTCACAGTTTTTGACCACTCAGAGAGGTCCATCACATACCTCTTCCCCAAATTTCTTTGTCACCAATTTTCCAATCATGCTTCTTCCAAGTCCCTGACCATCCAGCCAAACCATTGGCTATAGCCTATAAATCAGTATATAATCGCATATCTGGCAATTTCTCCTTCCATGCAGAGTGCACAACCAGAGCACTGCTCGAAGTTCTGCCCACTGGGAAGATTTCCCTTCACTTCACCCCTGTCCTTCAGGGATGTCCTAAAAAGGAGCTGTAGCGCTGCTGCTGTCCACTTTTGGGTGATGCCTGCATATCAGGCAGAACCATTTGTGAACCAGGCCCTAGCCTTCTCTTCCTCTGTCAGCTGATCATAGGGAAAGCCCCATGAGGCATCGGTGCAGGCTAGGGGAGAGAAGGCAGGGTGGCAGGAATGGAGACCATGGGCATTTGAGCCACTTCCTCATGTAACTTAATTGTGCCTTCAGCCAGGGCTTGTGCTCGAGCCCAGTTACTTATATACCACTTCCATTTGATGATGTTATGCCGCTGTACACGACCCACTTTATGGCTAGATGGGTCAGAAAGCACCCACTCCATGATACGCAGTTCAGGTCGAATGGTAACTTGATGACCCATAGTCAAATGTTCAGTTTCCAGCAAAGCCCAGTAACAGGCCAAGAGCTGTCTCTGAAAAGGAGAGTAGTTATCTGCAGAAGATGGCAGAGCTCTGCTTCAAAATCCTAGAGGCCTCCACTGTGATTCACCTATGGGAGCCTGCCAAAAGCACCAAACAGCATCTCTATCTGCCATTGACACCTCAAGCACCATTGCATCTGCTGGGTTGTATGGCCCAAGTGGCAGAGCAGCTTTCACAGCATCCTGGATCTGTTGCAGAGCCTTCTCCTGTTCTGGACCCCACGCAAAACTGACAGCCTTTCTAGTCACTTGATAAATGGGCCAGAGTAACACACCCAAATAAGGAATATATTGCCTCCAAAATCCAAATAGGCCCACTAGGCATTGTGCCTCTTTCTTGGTTGTAGAAAGGGCCAAATACAGCAATGTATCCTTTATCTTAGAAGAAATACCTTGACAGGCCCCATACCACTTGGCCCCTAGAAATTTTATTGAGGTAGAAAGTCCCTGAATTTTAGTCAGATTTATTTCCCATCCTTTTGCATACAAATGTCTCACCAATAAGTCCAGTGTGTTTGCTACTTCTTGCTCATTGGATCCAATAAGCATAATGTCATCAATATCATCAATGACCAGTGTGATATCCTAAGAAAGTGAAAAACAATCAAGGTCTCTCTGAATAAGATTATGACACAAAGCTGGAAAGTTGATATACCCCTGAGGTAGGAGAGTAAAGGTATATTGCTGGCCTTGCCAGCTGAAGGCAAATTGTTTCTGGTGGGCCTTATCAATAAGAATGGAGAGCCGGGCGCGGTGGCTCACGCCTGTAATCCCAGCACTTTGGGAGGCCGAGATGGGCGGATCACAAGGTCAGGAGATCGAGACCATCCTGGCTAACACGGTGAAACCTCGTCTCTACCAAAAATACAAAAAAATTAGCCGGGCATGGTGGCGACTGCCTGTAGTCCCAGCTACTCGGGAGGCCGAGACAGGAGAATGGTGTGAACCCGGGAGGCAGAGCTTGCAGTGAGCCAAGGTCACGCCACTGCACTCCAGCCTGGGTGACAGAGCAAGACTCTGTCTCAAAAAAAAAAAAAAAAAAAAAGAATGGAGAAAAAAGCATTTGCTGAGTAATGGCTGCATACCAGGTACCAGGAGATTGTTAATTTGCTCAAGCAATAAAACCACATCTGGTACAGCAGCTGCAATTGGAGTCACCACTTGGTTAAGCTTCCAATAATTCACTGTCATTCTCCAAGATCCATCTGTCTTCTGCACAGGTCAAATGGGATGGCTGAAAGGGGATGTGGTGGAAATCACTACCCCTGCAACTTTCAAGTCCTTGATGGTGGCACTAATCTCTGAAATCCCTCCAGGGATGCAATATTGTTTTTGATTTATTACTTTTTTTTTTTTTTTGAAACAGTGTCTGGCACTGTCACCCAGGCTGGAGTGCAGTGGCACGATCTCTACTCACTGCAACCTCCGCCTCCCAGGTTCAAGCGATTCAACTGCCTCAGCCTCCTGAGTAGTTGGGATTACAGGCACCCACCACCACACTTGGCTAATTTTTTGTATTTTAGTAAAGACAGGGCTTCACAATGTTGGCCAAGCTGGTCTTGAACTCCTGACCACGTAAGCCGCCTGCCTCAGCCTCCCAAAGTGCTGGGATTACAGGCATGAGCCACTGCGCCCAGCCAATTTACTATTTTTTTAGGTAGAGGCAGCTCTAATGGCTTCCATTTGGCCTTTCCCACTATAATAGCCCTCACCCTACTAGTCAGGGAGCCAATGTGGGGGTTCTGCCAGCTGCTAGGTATGTCTATGCCAATTACTCATCTTGGCACTGGGGAACTGACCACAAGATGAGTCCAGGGACCCACTGGACCCACTGTAAGTCTGACCTGAGCTAAAACTCTATTAATTACCTTACCTGCATAAGCCCCTACTTTAACTGGAGGACCACAATGACATTTTGGTTCCCCTGGAATCAACGCCAGCTCAGAGCCAGTGTCCAGTATTCCCCGAAGTGTCTGATCATTCCCCTTTCCCTAATGCACAGTTACCCTGGTAAAAGGCTGGAGGTCTCCCTGGGGAAAGATGGGAGAAAGATTAAGAGCATAAATTGTTGATAATGTAGTGGGGCCCTTCCTCAAGGGGACCCAGCCTCCCCATTCAGTCAAGGGGTTCTGGGTTTGTAAAGTGGCTCAAGTCTGGAAATTGATTGAGGGGCCATGATTCTCTGTTTTTATAATTCAAATTGGTCTTTTGTCCATTTGACCTGGAATTTTTCTGCTTATATAAATTAAGTAGGAATGCAGTAGGCTTTTTATCAGTTTCACTTCTAGGAACACCATAATTAATTAGCCAGTGCCACACAAGTGAGACTATTCTGATTGCTGCTTTGCCTCTGCTGTCCATTATGGTAGCTACACCCACTTTGCCTTTAACAGTTGAGTGCCGCCACCTGGCCCCTGCCACCTCGGGATCCAATTATTCCTATTGCATTTAAATTTTGTAGTTGAGTGCCTGTGATTCCCACTGTTAGATCTGACATACAGAGAAGGGCAATTACAAGGATCTTCAAAGATGCAGGTGCTGCCCTCACAAATCTATTTTGTAAAACAGTGGTGAAGGATATACCTTCTGGACCCTCCCAGTTGGGATGAGTAGGTCTAAAGTGACTAATCCACTCCACCATCCCAATCTCCCTAAGCCTTTGGATCCCTTCCTCTACATCAGACCAAAGGAGATCAGGCATTTCCAGCTCACTCGCAGTGGACCATCTTTTAATCCATATTTCAGCTAACCAAGCAAATAACCTATTAGAACCTTTTTTTTAAACTCCCCAAGATGCAGAAACTCTACTTAGTGGGTCCAAATCAATAAATTCAGCCTGATCCGACTCTATGTTCCTTCCACCATTTTCCCACACCCTTAATATCCATTCCCATGCCTGTCCCTGAGATTTCTGCTTCTATAAATCAGAAAACTCAAGCACTTCTTTTTGAGTGTAGCACACTTCCTCCTGGGTCACACTTTCAACCTCTAGGGGCCCGACCGGACTTAGACTAGTCTTGTTATAGGTCTAGAAGCAGACAGGGGAGTTGGGGGTGGCTCCTGAGGAGAATCAATATTATCATAATCAACCTGGCAACTGCCTCAGGAGAGGCCATTACTGTTGCCTCAGGCAGCGCAGGGTTTATCTCCTCAGACAAAGGTGGAAATGCTGATGGCAGTGTGTGTTGTGGAGGGGATGTTGCCACTACTGGGGATGGGGAAACTGTTTCTTTTGGCAAAAAAGTTGCATCAGAGTTTATGAACTCAGTGTCCCCAGCTTCATCAAGGTCCTCCCACACGTCCCCATTCCAAGTTGCAGGGTCCTATTCTTTTCCAGTCAATGCCCTCACTTTAACAACAGACGCCTGGCAAGGCTGTGCATGCACCTTTCATTGCAGGTCAACCACTCGCATGATAAGAGTGTCTGTTTTTCCACAATTTCAGCTCTTTCTCAAAAAAAAAAAAAAACACAATATTACATTATGTAGGCTTATTTCTTCATTCAACAAATATTTTTTGAAAATCTACTGTGTGCCAAGCACTGTTTTAAGCATTGAGGAAAAAGCCAGACAAGGTCCCTATCCTCACAAAGCTGACCTTCTAGTGGGAAAGAAATATATGATAAAGCAATACTTTGACTGTTGGATATACCATAATTTATACTAACCTTATATTTTTTGATATTTATACTTGTTTCATATTTGATAGCAGAGACTCTGTCAGAAAGATCAGAGCTAAAATCCAAACTTTCCCACATACGGTGTGTCTTTGATGAGTTACTCAATCCCGTTATGCCTCAGTTTCCTCATTTTAAACATAGGTATAAAATTGGCATTGATCCCATTGAGCTTTTCTGATGATAAAATGAGATAATACATGCAAAACGCTCAGCACAAATTAGCTGTTATTATGATTGCAGTGAGTGTACAGAAATCTTTGTGCCCACATTTAGTAATTTCTGTAGGAAAAATTCCTAGAAGTAGAATGAGTGAGTCAAAGTTAGCAATTTTTTTTTTCTTTTTTTGAGACGGAGTCTGGCTCTGTCGCTCAGGCTGTAGTGCAGTGGCACGATCCTGGCTCACTGCAACCTCTGCCTCCCAGGTTCAAGCGATTCTCCTGCCTCAGCCTCCTGAGTAGCTGGGATTACAGGTGCCCACCACCACACCTGGCTAATTTTTTTGTATTTTTAGTAGAAACAGGGTTTCACCATTTTGGTCAGGCTGGTCTCGAACTCCTGACCTCAAGTGATCCACCCACCTTGGCCCCCCAAAGTGCTGGGATTACAGGCATAAGCCACTGCACCTAGCCTTTTTTTTAAAGCATTGACATATTCCAAATTGCCCTTGACGAAGGCAAGACCAGGCTACCTCCCACCAGGGGAATATGAAGGTGTTAGTGGAACGCACCTCAGAGATTCTCACAGGACAATATCTGAGATATTGATATTTGCCCTTATCCTTCTAGACCACTGCGTTGCATTTGACACCACCAATCTGCTTGAAATCTCTCCTTGTCTATTTCTTCCCTGACATACACTCTATCAGGACTTTCATCTAACTGGCTGCCCCTCCTCATGCCTGGCTCCCTTCTCTCCGATTACAGCCATCTTGGAGAGTCAGCTGTGGACCTCACTGGATACTTTCTCCAAGTCCTCTCCCTTGGAGAGGCTTGTGACTTGAGCCAGCATCTCAGTGAAGATAGCTCCCACAGCTTCTTCCACATTCTCTCCTAGCTTTAGCTATTTCTAAAACTTGGACTTTCAAAATTGAGGTGCTCAATAAAGTACAAAAATAAGTAAAAATAAATTGCACAGCATGACAAATTGTATATGCATACATTCATATGTGTATATCCACGTGCTGCCACCACCATGCAGACCAAGATATAAAACACTTCCAGTACCCCAGTACCCCAGAAGTTCTCGTCATGCTTTTTTTTTTTTTTTGTAGAAACAGGATCCCACTATGTTGCCCAAGCTAGTTTTGAACTCCTGGGCTCAAGCAATCCCCCTGCCTCGGCCTCCGAAAGTGCTGACATTCATGCATCGTTTTAGTCTATACATATGCTATCCAGAAACAAACACTGATCTGATTTTTAACACCATCACTTAGTCTTACTTGTTCTAGAACTTCATATAAATGACCCAAATAGCACATACATTTTGGTATTTGGCTTCTTTCATTCAATATACTTGTTGAGATTTATCTATGTTGTTGCATGTATGAACAATTCATTCCCTTTTTATTGTTGTCTAGTATTCCTTTGAATAGTTATGCCCCAACACGTTCATCTATCTGTTGATGGACACATGGGTTATTTCTGGCCATCGGCTATTACCAGTAAGATCTCTACGCACATTCTGTACGTATATTTTGGTAGATACATGTACTCATGTCTCTTGGATGGAAGTGCTGGGTCACAGCTTTAAGAGATACTATTTTCCATGGTAGTTGTACAATTTTACATTTTCATCAGCAGTGTTCAAAAGTTCTGGTTGCTCCTCATCTTGTCCATAACTGAGTATTATCTGTCCTTTTACTTTTAGCCAATCTGGTGGGAATGTAGTTATAATTTGTGGTTATAATTTGTATTTCCCTGATAACTAATGATGTTGATCATTTTTAATGGGCTCACTGGCTATTTATATGGCCTCTACTATGAAGTGCCATGTCTGCTTAAGTATTTTGTCTTAAAAAAAAAAAGCACTTTTTTTTTTTTTTGAGACAGAGTTTCACTCTTATTGCCCAGGCTGGAGTGCAATGGCATGATCTCAGCTCACCACAACCTCTGCCTCCCGGGTTCAAGCAATGCTCCCACCTCAGCCTCCCAAGTAGCTGAGATTACAGGTGCACACCACCATGCCCGGCTAATTTTTGTATTTTTAGTGGAGATGGAGTTTCACCACGTTGGTCAGGCTGGTCTCGAACTCCTGACCTCGTGATCCGCCCGCCTCGGCCTCCCAAAGTGCTGGGATTACAGGCATGAGCCACCATGCCCGGCCAAAAAAGCACCTTTTTAGTGCTATAAGGTATATATCATAAAATTTACCCATATTAAGTATATAGTTTAATGAGTTTTGGTAAAGTATATACTCATGAAACTACCACTACAATCAAGTTCTAGAACACTTTATAGTGTCTAAAACTCCCCCATGCCCTTTGCAGTTAATTTCTGACTCCATTTCCCTTTCTCTCTGAGAATCAGTTTATCTACTAATTAAACAACATAGCAAGAACTCGTCTCTGTAAAAAAAAAAAAAAAAAAATAGCTGGGTGTGGTGGCACATGCTTGTAGTCCCTGCTACTTGAGAGGCTGAGGCATGAGGATTATTTGAGCCTAGGAGTTTGAGGCTGTGGTGAGCCATGATATGTCACTGCACTGAAGCCTGGGCAACAGAGACCCTGTCTCAACAAAAAATTCTCCCTATTCCTCCTGTCTTGCTGAAACTTTGTACCATTTGACCAACATCTCCCCATTTCCCCCATCCCTGGCCTCTGATAACAACCATTCTAGTCTCTGCTTCTGTGAGTTTGATTGTTTTAGTTTCCTGATATAAAAGAAATCCTGTGGAATTTGTCTTTCTGTGCCTGGCTTATTTCACTTAGCATAATGTCCTCCAAGTTCATCCATGTTGCAAATAAAAGAGTGCCCTTCGTCCAGAAGGCTGAATAGTATTCCATTGTGTATATATGCCACATTTTCTTTATCTAATCATCTGTTGGACAGTTAGGTGGGTTGCATCTCCTGGCTATTGTGAAAAATGCTGCAATGAACATGAGAGTGAAGCTATCTCTTTGATATAGTGACTTCAAATCCTTTGGATATATACCCAGAATTGGAACTGCTAGATCATATTGTAATCTATTTTTAGTTCTTTGAGGAACCCCCATACAGTTTTCCATAATGGCTGTACTAACTTACGTTCCCACCAACAGTGTATAAGAATTCCCTTTTCTCTGCGTCTTCACCAGCATTTGTTATCTTTCTTCTTTTTGATATTAGCCATTCTCACAGGTGTGAGGTGATATCTCATTGTGATTTTAATTTACATTTCCCTGATGATTAATGATGTTCAGCATTTTTTCATATATTTGTTGGCCATATGTATGTCTTCTTTTGAGAAATGTATGTTCAGGTCCTTTGATCATTTTTTAATCTGAGTATCTTTTTCCTTGCTATTGAATTGTTTGAGTTCCTTATATATTTTGGATACTAACCCTTTACCAGATACATGGCTTGCAAATATTTTCTCCCAATCTGTAGTTTGTCTCTTCACTCTGTTCATCTTTTTCTTTGCTTTGAAGAAGCTTTTTAGTCTGATGCAATCCCATGCTATTTTTGCTTTTGTTGCCTATGCTTTTGGGGTCAAATCCAAGAAGTCATTTCTCAGACCAATGTCACATAGCTTTTCTCCTTTTTATTCCAGCAGTTGTACAGTTTCATGTCTTACATTTAAGTCTTTAACCCATTTTGACTTGATTTTTGTATATGGTATGAGATAAGAGTCAAATTTTACTCTTCTGCAGTGGATATTCAATTTTCTCAACACTCTTTGTTAAAGAAACTGTTCATTTCTCATCGTGTGTTTTTGGCACCTTTGTTGAAAATAAATTGACCTTAAATGCATAGGTTTATTTCTGTATCCTCTATTCTGTTCCACTGAGCAATGTCTTTCTTCTTATGCCAGTACCATGATATTTTGATTACTATAGCTTTGTAATATAGTTTGAAATCAGATAGTGTGATGCCTCTAGATTTGTTGTTTTTGCTCAAGATTGCTGATATGGTTTGGCTCTGTGTCACCACCCAAATCCCATGTTGAATTGTAATCCTCACATATTAGAAGAGGGAGCTGGTAGGAGGTGACTGGATCATGGGGGGCAGATTTTTCCCTTTGCTATTCTTGTGATAGGGAGTGAGTTCCCACAAGATCTGATTGTTTAAAATTGTGTAGCACTTCCCCCTTTTCTCTCTTTCTACTCCTGCCATGTGAAGATGTGCTTGCTTCCCCTTCTCCCTTCCACCATGAGTGTAAGTTTCCTCAGGCCTCCCCAGCCATTGGAACTGTGAGCCAATTAAACCTCTTTTCTTTATAAATTACACAGTCTCAGGTAGTTCTTTATAGCAAAGTGAGAATGGACTAATATAATTGCCTTGGCTATTCATGGTCTTTTGTGGTTTCATATTAATTTTAGGATGTTTTTTCTATTTCTGTAAAAAAATGACATGGAATTTTGATAGGGATTGCACTGAATCTGCATATCACTTTAGGTAGCATGGACATTTTAACAAGATTAATTATTCTTCTTCTTTTTTTTTTTTTTTTTTGAGACAGAGTCTCGCTCTGTCCCCCAGGCTGGAGTGCAGTGGTGCAATCTTGGCTTACTGCAACCTCCACCTCCTGGGTTCAAGCACTTCTCCTGCCTCAGCCTCCCGAGTAGCTGGGATTACAGGTGCCTGCCACCATGCTTGGCTAATTTTTTTTTTTTTGTATTTTTAGTAGAGACAGGGTTTTGCCATGTTGGTCAGGCTGGTCTCGAACTCCTGACCTCAGGTGATCTGCCCACCTTGGCCTTCCAAAGTGCTGGGATTACAGGTGTGAGCCACTGCACCTGGCCTAACAATATTAATTTTCTAATCCATGAACACAGAACATTTTTCCATTTGTTTGTGACTTCTTCAATTTCTTTCTCCCTTTTGTTTTTTTTCTTTTTGTGGAGAACAGGGTCTCACTATATTTCCTAGGGAGATCTCCAACTCCTGGGCTCAAACTGTCCTCCCACCTCTGCCTCCCTAAGAACTGGGATTACAGGCATGAGCCACTGTACCTGGCTCTTCAATTTCTTTCATCAGTGTTTTATAGTTTTTAATGCACAGATCTTTTACCTCATTTAAATTTATTCTTAAGTATTTAATATTTTTATAGCTATTGTGGCTGGGATTGTTTTGATTTTCTGATAGTTTTTTAATGTATAAGAACTACTAATTTTTGTATGTTGATAGTTGTATACTACAACTTTACTATATTTCTTTATTAGTTCTAACAGTCTTTTTTTTTTTTTTTTTTTTTGGTCTGTGGAATCATTAGCGTTTTCTATGTATAAGATCTTGTCACCAGCAAACAAAGACAGTTTTACATCTCCCTTTCCTATTTGGATGCCTTTTATTTTTTTCTCTTTCCTAAGTGCTCTGGCAAGGACTTCCGGTATACATTCAATAAATGTAATGAAAGTAAACATCCTTATCTTGCCCTTGATCATAGAGGAAAATGTTTCAACTTTTTTTTTTTTTTTTTTGAGATGGAGTTTTGCCCTTGTTGCCCAGGCTGGAGTGCAAAGGTGGGGTCTTGGCTCACTGCAACCTCTGCCTCCTGGGTTCAAGAGATTCTCCTGCCTCAGCCTCCCGAATAGCTGGGATGATAGGTGCATGTCACCACACCCGGCTAATTTTTGTATTTTTAGCAGAGACAGGGTTTCTCCACGTTGGCCAGGCTGGTCTCGAACTCCTGACCCCAGGTGATCTGGCGGCTTTGGCCTCCCAAAGGGCTGGGATTACAGGCATGAGCCACCATGTCCAGCCTCATATATGGTTTTTATTGTATTGAGGCTTATTCCTTCTATACCTAATTTGTTGAGAGTTTTTATCATGGAGGGATGTTGAATTTTGCCAAAATGCTCTTCCTGCATCGAATGAGATAATTATATGGCTTTTGTTCCTCATTCTGTTAATGTGATGTATCACATTTATTGATTTGCATATTGTATTAGGGCATTCTTGCATTGCTATAAAGAATACCTAAGACTGGATAATTTATAAGAAAAGAGGATTAATTGGCTCATGGTGCTGCAGGCTGTACAGGAAGCATAGTGGCATTTGCTTCTGAGGAGGCCTCAGGAAACTTCTCATCATGGTGGAAGGCAAAGAGTAAGCAGGCACATCATATGGTGAGAATGAAAGCAACAGAAAGTGGACAAGGGGGTGGTGTCATACACTTTTAAATGACCAGATCTCATGTGAAGTCAGAATGAAAGCTCGCTTATCACCAAGGGGATAGCCCAAACCATTCATGAGGGATCTGTTCCCATAATCCAAACACCTCCCATCAGTCCCCACCTCCAACATTGAGGATTACATTTCAACATGAGATTTGGAGAGGGGAAAATATCTAAACTATATCTTATATGTTGAATAATCTTTGCATCCCAGAGATAAATACCACTTGGTCATGGTGAATGATTCTTTTAATGTGCTGTTGAACTTGGTTTGCTAGTATTTTGTGAAGAATTTTGGTATCTTTGTTTTTTTTTTTAAGACATAGTCTCACTCTGTCACCCAGGCTGGAGTGCAGTGGTGTGATCGTGGGTCACTTCAGTCTCCATGTCCTGGGCCCAAGCAATCCTCCTGCCTCAGCTTCCAAGTAGCTGAGACTATAGGAATGTGCCACCATGCCCAGCTAATTAAAAAAAAAATTGTAGCAACAGGGTTTCACTATGTTGCCCACACTGGTCTTGAACTCCTGCGCTCAAGCAATTCTCCCAAAGTGCTGGGGTTATAGGCATGAGCCTGGCCTCTACATCTTGGTTTGTCAGATATATGGCCCTATCATTTTCTTTTCTTGTAATGCCTTTGTCTGGCTTTGGCATCAGGGTAATGTTGGCCTTGTAAAATGAGTTTGGAAGTATTTCTTCTTTGATATTTTTGGACGAGTTTGCAAAGGCTTGGTATTGGTTCTTCTTTAAACATTTGAAAGAATTCACTCATGAAGGCACTAGGTCCTGGTCCTGGGTCTTTCTTTGGTGGGAGACTTTTTACTACTGATTCAATCTTTACATTCATTATTGATCTGTTTAGATTTTCTATTTCTTCAGGTCCTTTATTAATTTTCTGTCTGGATTGTTGAAAGTGAGATATTAAAGTCCCTTACTATTATTGTATTGAGATCTATGTCTCCCTTCAGTTACTTTCTGTCTTTCTTTCTTTTTCTTTTGAGATGGAGTCTTGCTCTGTCACCCAGGCTGGAGTGCAATGGAGCAATCTTGGCACACTGCAACTTCCACCTTCTGGGTTCAAGTAATTCTCCTGTCTCAGCCTCCTGGGTAGCTAAGATTATAGGCATGTGCCACCATGCCCAGCTAATTTTTTTGTATTTTTTTGTATTTTTTAGTAGAGACAGGGTTTCACCACGTTGGTCAGGCTGATCTCAAACTCCTGACCTCAAATGATCCATCTGCCTTGGCCTCCCAAAATCATAGGATTACAGGTGTGAGCCACAGTGCCCAGCCTCCCTTCAGTTTCTTAAACATTTTCTTTATATATGTAGGTATCCCTAAGACAGGTGCAAATATATTCAAAATTGTTATATCACCTTGATAAACTGACCATTTTATCATCATGTAATATCCTTCTTTGCCTCTTTTTTATAGTTTTGTTGCTTATTTTTTCTGATATAAATATGGGATATCCCTGCTCTCTTTTGGTTTCCATTTGCATGGAATATCTTTTTTCATCTTTTTACTTTTAATCTGTGTATCCTTAAAAATTGAGGTGAGTCTCTTGTAGGCAGCATATAGTTGGTGCGTTAAAAAAAATCAATTTAGCCACTTTGTCTTTTGACTAGAGAATTTAATCCATTTAATTTCAAAGTAATTATTGATAAGTAAGAATTTATTACTGCCATTTTATAATTTGTTTTCTGGTTGTTTTGTAGATAATTTGTTTCTTTCTTCCTCTCTTGCTGTCTTCCTTTGTGGTTTGACCATTTTTTGTAATGGTATGCTTCGAATTCTTTCTATTTATGTTTTGTGCATAAATAGAAAGCTCTTGTCTCTTCTTCACTCAGCATATGCATTAGTTTGCGGGGACTTCTGTAAAAACATACCACAAACTAAGTGTCTTAAAACAACAGGAATGTACTGTCTCACAGTTTCAAAGACTAGAAGTCCAAGATCAAGGTTCTGGAAGGGCCATGCTCTCTCTTGAAGGCTCCAGGAGAGAATCTGTTCTATGCCTCCCTCTTAGTTTCTGCTGTTGCTGGCACTCTGTGGTGCTCCATGGCTTGCAGCTGCATACCTTCAGTCTCTGCCTCCGTGTGTGTGATCTCCCTGTGTGTCTGTCTTCACACAACTTTCTTCTTTCTTTTCTTCTTCTTCTTCTTCTTCTTCTTCTTCTTCTTCTTCTTCTTCTTCTTCTTCTTCTTCTTCTTCCTCTTCTTATTCTTTTCTTCTTCTCCTTCTCCTTCTCCTTCTTCTCCTTCTTCTCCTTCTTCTTCTTCTTCTTCTTTTTTTTTTTTTGAGACAGAGTTTTGCTCTTGTCACCCAGGCTGGAGTGCAATGGCGCCATTTTGGCTCACTGCAACCTCCGCCTCCCGGGTTCAAGCGATTCTCCTGTCTCAGCCTCTCTAGTAGCTGGGATAACAGGGGCCTGCCACCACATCCAGGTAATTTTTTGTGTTTTTAGTAGAGACGGGGTTTCACTGTGTTGGTCAGGCTGGTCAGGCAGGTGATCCACCCGTCTTGGCCTCCCAAAGTGCTGGGATTACAGGTGGGAGCCACTGTGCCCAGCCACAACTATCTTCTTTAAAGGGAAGCAGTCATATTGGCTGGGCACAGTGGCTCATGCCTGTAATCCCAGCACTTTGAGACCAGCCTGGCCAACATGGTGAAACCCCACCTCTACTAAAAAGTACAAAAAATTAGCCAGGTATGGTGGCATGTGCCTTTAGTCCCAACTACTTGGGAGGCTGAGGCAGGAGAATTGCTTGAACCCTAGAGCCAGAGGTTGCAGGGAGCCAAGACTGTGCCACTGCACTCCAGCCTGGGCAACAGAGCAAAACTCCATCTCAAAAAAAAAAAAAAAAAGTAATGCCCTACTTATGTATCTCCTTCTCCTAATAGATTACAAGGTGTAAGGTCTTTTTCATTTCTGAGTTCCCAGTGCCACTCCTGGCATACAGTAGGCACTCAATGAATATATGTGGATAAAGGAATGGCTGAAACCTCCCCAGACCCATTAGAGTCATGCCACATCCACCAAATTTGGTAACGCCCCTCATGAGCTGCCATTCCCACCTTCACTGCTTCTGTCATGGCACAGTTGAAGTTTGAAAGCTTTGGCTCTTTTGTGTCTCCTTTATGCAAACTGTCTGCTAACTTCTTTCCATTTCCCCATTCACTTCTCTCTAACCTCAGTCTTTTCTCTCTTAATCCTATTAGTCTCTTAAGGCAAGGACTGAAATGAAATAGAAGGTGGAAGTAGAGAAAAAAAATATGACTAGGACTCAATTTTGAAAAACAAGACTAATAATTATGAAAATAACACATAACAAAATTTTAGGTTGTAATGGCTCTCTGCATGAATTCTAAAAGTGAAGAAAGAATAAATCAGATATTGATTATTTGGAGATGGCTTCTTACAGTAATTACTCTGAAAAGCTTATATGAGGGTTTGATACTAAATATTTCACTCCCAATTGATTGTCACGGCACACGTGGAAAGGTCACTTTAGCAAAAAACTTAATACTAGATGGCCTTTCTAAATTCTCACAGTCCAATCATTGTCTTTTGGTGTCTCTACTCCCAGACCCCCTGTTGAAGTCCTCATCTTGGTGCATTAACTAACCTGCCTCCACCAGATCCTCCCTGGGCCAGACTTTTGCTTGTGATGGGAGAAGTTCCCGACATAACTGTTATGGGCTTCCCAAAGTCCTGCATCACTGGAAAGATTCTCAGTTTTACTCTGCATTTGATTTGCATCTTGATGACACGTTTGACAATCAGACACAAGCAAGACACTTAGGACAGAGACATTGACCCCATGTGTGGGGAGAGGATATGAGTTGGGGGGGGGGAGAAGAATGGCTTAGTTCTGGTTTTATAAGGGATTAATTTATTATTAAACTGGCAGCGTTGCTTCCTGCAGGCTGAGAATGATGGTTGCTGGTATAACAGACACTCAGGTAACTAAGCCTCTGGTTTTTTGGCTGAGCCTCTCCATGGGTGTTTGTGGTCCCAGCTACAGTCAAGTGGGATAGATCTTTCTGGAGCCTGACTTTAATCAGAGCAGGAGTTCAGAATAAGGCTGTCCCCAGACCATCCTGGTTCATAGCCCAGCTCTTTACCACCTCATTGGGATGACTTTGGGTAAGTCACTTGACCTCTTTGAGTCTTAGTTTCTTTCTCTGTAAAATTAGATTTTAAATGAGATAATTCATAGGAATCCCACAGTGCAAAGCTGAGCACATAATAAACACTTAGCACACACATTTTGGAATTCCAGGTGACCCATTCACTCTTTTCTTTATATGCTACTTGACTTCTAGGTACAAGAAACTTCTTACAGTTCCCCAAACACATTGTGTTTATTCACTCATTTTTAAGAGGAGATGGAAGGAGACATTCATAGCTGTTTCAGAAATTGGGTCAAAACCTGTTTTTCCATGTGCCAAGATAGGTGCCAGATATACCCTGCACCCTGCAGGGCTTAGTCCTACCAACTCCCACCAGCTGCCATAACAACCTCTATAATAGATGACTAGACAGTGTAGAGAGAAGAGTACACATGGAAGTAGGTAGTGCTTGGATTTTCCCTTCTCCGTCCCAAGCTAAGTGAGTGAGTCTCAAGGAGGATCATCTTTCAGGCAGGGGTTCCTATAAGAAAGGGGGACTGGTGTCTGGTTCCCTGGCTACAGGCTTGCTAAGTTTCAGACGTGTGGGCACTGGGTTGCAGCATGGGGAGGGAGAAGTTTTGGTGGAACTTGACATATATGAGTGGAGTTGGGGGACCCACAGTGATATGGTTTGTGTCCCTACCCAAGTCTCACCTTGAATTTTAATAATCCCCATGTGTCAAGAGTGGGGGCAGGTGGAGATAATTGAATCATGGAGGCTGTTTCCCTCATACTGTTCTTGTGGTAGTGAATAAGTCTCAGGAGATCTGATGGTTTTATAAATGGGAGTTCCTCTGCCCAAGTTATCTTGCCTGCCACCATGTAAGATGTGCCTTTGCTCCTCCTTTGCCTTCTGCCATGATTGAGGCCTCTCCAGCCATGTGGAACTGTGAGTCCATTAAACTTTTTTCCTTTATAAGCTACTCAGTCTTGGGCATGTCTTTATTAGCAGCATGAGAACAGACTAATACAGTAAATTGGTACTAGGTAGTGAGATGCTGCTGTAAAGATACCCCAAAATGTGGAAGTGACTCTGGAACCAGGTCACAGGCTGAGATTGGAACAGTTTGGAGGGCTTGGATGAGGGCAGAAAGATGTGGGAAAGTTTGGAACTTCCTAGAGACTTCTTGAATGGCTTTGGCCAAAATGCTGATCGTGATATGGACAATAAGGTCCAAGCTGAGGTGGTCTCAGATGGAGATGAGGAACTTGTTGGAAACTGGAGTAAAGGTCACTCTTGCTATGCAAAGAGACTAGTGGCATTTTGCCCCTGCCCTAGAGATCTTTTGAACTTTGAACTTGAGAAAAATGACTTAGGATATCTGGTGGAAAAAAATTCTAAGCAGCAAAGCATTCAAGAGGTGACATAGGATAAAAGTTTGAAAAATTTGCAGCCTGATGATGTGATAGAAAAGAAAAACCCATTTTCTGGGGAGAAATTCAAATTGGCCTCATAAGTTTGCATAAGTAGCAAGGAGCCAAACACTAATTGACAAGACAATGGGGAAAATGTCTCCAGGGCATGCCAGAGACCTTCACGGCAGCCCCTTCCATCACATGCCTGGAGGTCAAGGAGGGAAAAATGTTTTCCTGGGCTGAGTCCAGGGTCTTCCTGCTGTGTACAGCTTTGGGACTTGGTGCCCTGCATCCCTGCTGCTCCAGCTGTGGCTAAAAGGGGCCAAGGTACAGCTCAGGCTGCAGCTTCAGAGAGTGCAAGACCCTAGCCTTGGCAGTTTCTTTTTTTTTTTTTTTTTTTTTTTTTTTTTTTGAGACGGAGTCTCGCTCTGTCACCCAGGCTGGAGTGCAGTGGCGCGATCTCGGCTCACTGCAAGCTCCGCTTCCCGGGTTCACGCCATTCTCCTGCCTCAGCCTCTCCGAGTAGCTGGGACTACAGGCGCCCGCCACCACGCCCGGCTAATTTTTTGTCTTTTTAGTAGAGACGGGGTTTCACCATGGTCTCGATCTCCTGACCTTGTGATCCGCCCGCCTCGGCCTCCCAAAGTGCTGGGATTACAAGCGTGAGCCACCGCGCCCAGCCAACCTTGGCAGTTTCTATGTGGGGTTGGTCCTGCAGGTGCACAGAAGACAAAAATTGAGGTTTGGGAACCTCTGCCTAGATTTCAGAGGATGTAAGGAAACACCTGGATGTCCAGGTGAAAGTTTGCTGCAGGGATGGGGCCCTCATGGAGAACCTCTGCTATGGCAGTGTGGAAGGGAATTATGGGGTCAGAGGCCCTACACAGAGTCCCCACTGGGGCACTGTGAGAAGAGGACCACCATCCTCCAGATCCCAGAATTGTAGATCCATTGACAGCTTGCACCATGAGCCTGGAAAAGCCATAAACACTTAATGCCCGCCTGTGAAAGGAGCCAGGAGGGGGCTGTACCCTGCAAAGCCACAGAGGTGGAGCTGCCCAAGACCACGGGAACCCACCTCCTGCATCAGTGTGACCTGAATGTGAGACACGGAGTCAAAGGAGATCATTTTGGAGCTTTAAAGTTTGACTGCCCTGCTGGATTTCTGATTTGCATGGGGCCTGTAGTCCCTTCTTTTTGGCCAATTTTTCCCATTTGGAGTGGGTGTATTTACCCAATGCCTATACCCTCATTGTATCTAGGAAGTAAATAACTTTCTTTTGATTTTACAGGCTTTTAAGTGGAAGGGACTTGCCTTGTCTCAGATGAGACTTTGGACTGTGGACTTTTGGGTTAATGCTGAAATGAGTTAAGACTTTGGGGGACCGTTGGGAAGGCATGATTGGTTTTGAAATGTGAGGATATGAGATTTGGGAGGGGCCAGGGGCAGAATGATATGGTTTGGCTCTGTGTCCCCACCTAAATCTCACCTTGAATTGTAATAATCTCCATGTGTCAAGGGCATGGCCAGGTGGAGATAATTGAATCACAGGCAGGGTTTCTCCCATACTGTTCTCATGGTAGTGAACAAGTCTCAGGAGAGCTGATGGTTTTATAAATGGAAGTTCCTCTGTACAAACTGTCTTGCCTGCTACCATGTAAGACATACCTTTGCTCCTCCTTCACCTTCTGTCATGATTGTGAAGCCTCCCCAGCCATGTGGAACTGTAAGTCCATTAAACTTTCCTTTATAAATTACCCAGTCTCAGGTATGTCTTTATTAGCAGTATGAGAATGGACAAAACCCACAGGGACAGAGATTGATGTCTGTCCCTTACTGGCAGAGAGATGATGATGAAGGGAGCTTGCTGTGGCTAATGAAAAGACAGGGCAGCCACAAGGCAGCCAGCACATCTGTGACTCCTCCTGGGACAAGGGAATGCCACAGAAATTACCTGGCTCAAACCTTTGATGGATCCCGACCAAGAGGCTGTCTGCCAGTGTGAGGGAGCCCCAGCAGGGAGAGGGTCTGTATCCCTGGGCAGGAACTGAGGATCATAGGTCATCTGGATAATGCAAGGCCAAACTCAGGGGGCCAGGCCAAACTCAGGGGGCCGGGCCTGTGAAGGTCCCCACAGGGAGCCTCTTTGGAACCCCAGTGCGCTTCAAGAAAGAGCTGGCATTTTCAGCAGGTGGGGTCAGCCAGGAGAGCTTGGCAAACACCTCTGCTGTGACTCTATTCTCAGAGTTAGATATCACTCCTTGGAAGCATTTGTCAGCATGAGGGCGTGTTTGTGTTTTCTGCTGTCCCGGTGATTGGGAGGATGCTCTTGGTATTTAGTGAGCAGGGGTGCTGGACATCTCGTGATGTAGGCAACAGTTCAGAACAATGAAGAATGGCCCTTCCAAAATGTAATGCAGGCTGGGTGTGGTTGCTTATACCTGTAATCCCAGCACTTTGGGAGTCCAAGATGGGCAGATTGCTTGAGCCCAGGAGTTCAAGACCAGCCTGGGCAATGTGGTGAAACTCGATCTCTACAAAATATACAAAAACTTAGCTGGGGATAGTGGCACATGCCTGTAATCCCAGCTACTTAAGAGGTTGAGGTAGGAGGATCACCTGAGCCCAGGAGTGCTGCAGTGAGCTGTGATCATGCCACTATGCTTAGGCCTGGGAAAAAGAGCAAGACCCTGTCTTGAAAAACAAACAAACAAACAAACAAAACAAAATGCAGTGCAGCTCACTGCAGACAGCTAATTCAATGAAAGACTACAACTTTTCCTCATATCCCTCCTCCCCATGCCATAACACTGGGGCATTAGAAGCAGCAGAGTGGGAGGAGGAGGGGAATAAGGGAAGGCTCTGCCCCTTCCCCACTGTGAGGTCTTGAGCCATGAATTGGGTCTGAGCTGGGGATGGGGGATGCTTTGGACTAGAGTGAACTTCTTAATAGAGTGAGTCTTCCAAAAATGCGACTGTTCTTAATATCAGAAGGGACAGACATGCTGGGATCTGCCTAAGGGGTGGAAAGGAGGATTCCTCAAGACATGGGTGAAAGCACAAGTTGGAAAAGATTAAAACAATTTGTGGTTTGAACTCTTCCTGAAAGTTAATAAAATTCAGTTGTCGATACATTTATTCATTCATGTATTCAATATTCATTGAGCACCTATTATGGTCAGGGCCTGGACATATTGATGAAGACAAAGCTCTTGTTCTCACGGAACTTATATTCTAGTCAATTTGTGTTTCATGTCTCTGTGCCTTTGCACAGGCTGTTCCCTCTACCTGTAATTCCTGGCTCTGTCCATCTTTCTGCACAGGATGAGATTTTTTCAGATTTCAGTCAGCTTCACCTCCCATGGAAGACAGGCTTGAGCTCCGTGGCAGCATTGGGAATCCCTCCTTCCATTCCCTAGGTTATGGCAACACTGTGTTGCTCTAATCACTGGCTCATGTTTCAGTTCCTGTCCTAGCCTGGGGTCACCCTATTATCCCCAGCGCCTCAATGAACACATGCATTGATTTATTAAAGAAAACTCTGAAAAGACTGTAAATTCATTGGAAAATTCTGCCTCCTTTATTCACCGCTTTTTTTTTTTTTTTTTAAGCACTTCACACTACGAGACCCTGAACATGTTGTTGCCTACTTCAAAATCTTGGGCCTCACTTTCCCCATCTGTAGAGTGGGCATTTAATCTTACCTCCTCAGGTGCTATGAGGATGAAATGGAATGGGATGTATGGAGGGGAGTCCCAGGGGCTGGCTGTGGGTGGAAGTGTGTTTTAGCCACAGCCTCGGGGACACCATTGCTGAGTGCTTACTAATAGCTTCTGGATCACCCATCACATTAAGAAACTGGGACTCTGATGAGCTTGTAGACATTTTCTAGTGCTTGTTTATTTACAGATTGACTTCTCAGAGGGAATTGTTATTATTATTTGTTATCGCCTCTATAGTTGCTTCTAATTCCCTGTTTTTCAGCCAAATTGGTTGAAATCAATGTTTCTTGTATATGCCCTGGGATTCCCACCTCCCTGCTTTTTCTCATACTTGTAACTCTGCCAGCAGCCATTGAATTCCCATTCAACCTTCTAGACCCACTCAGATGCCACCTGTCAATAAAGCATTTTCTGATCCTCTTGGCAGGTTGTGTTCCTGCCTTCTTTTCTGAAGGTCTTTTCATTCATTGACTTAATTAGGGAGGTTGCATTTGCATTAACCCCTGTCTGAGCTGAGATTTCAGGGGCCATATCTGTTTTGTGCCTGTTTCCTGAGACCTGAGTCTGATCCAGTGGCTTGCGTATGGGGGAAGTGCAAGAGAACGGAACTGAGGCCATGGGGGGAGGGTGATACGGATGGGTGTTGGGACAAGAGCCAAACAGCCCCATCTGAGCTGACCTCTGAGCTGACCTCTGTCTCTACCACAACCTGCCTGGGCCCGGCTCTGCCCAAACTTGCCCACATTATGCCAGCAGCCCCCACCCCCTCTTCCAGTGCATACATATGTGTTCCCACAAGCTTCCCCAACTCCCAGGACGAATCAGCTAGGGAAGCCTACATGGAGATAAGATTAGGTGCAATTCGTTAACAGGAGTTTTGGCTTTCTCCGTTTTGGCAAAGCCTTCTTGACAGAGCAAACACCCTGGGGAAATGCATCAAGCAACAACTCCCTGTGGCGTTTTAACAGCCAAAAAGCCAGCTGCTGAAAGAATTCCAGCCAGGCAGCTGACAGCAACAGGCTGGCTAATTAATGGAATCTCATTTGCAAAATTAGTGGTAAACATTATCACCCAGGTGTATTAGCCCTAACCCCCAGCAGAGAGCAGTGGAATAAAAAGCTGGTTTTAAAGGCAGGGAAGAGCCAGGGAGCAGGGGTAGAGGTGGAAAGCTCTCATAGTCAGAGGGCTTGCGTTCCAGGCCTCTAGGTTCCAACCCTGAGTGATCACAGGGCTCCATGCTCACTGGATTTCAGATTGTTGCTGTAAACCAAAAAGTATGTAAGACAGGTCTCCATCATCTTAGAAGTATATTTTGCCAAGGTTAAGGACATGCCCATGACACAGCCTCAGGAGGTCCTGATGAAACTGCCATTGCAAAATTGTCACTGAGATAGTGAAAGAAATTTGACATAACCAACTCCATCTTGCTTCCAACCTCCAAGCTGTCCTTGTTCATTCCTGGGCATAGGCTGAACTAACTTTGGGAGGAGGTTATTATAGTTTATAGTTTAAAACAAGGACGATAACAGCCCTTTCCCAAAACAAACCTCCTTCTCGCCTGGGGATTAGATTGCCTTTGTAGGACTAGCAAATTAGCCTCAAGATTAGAAATTATGGTTTAAGAGTCATGCAGCTGGAGGCTATAAGATTCTGACATTCCCTAAACTGCTCCTAAGATCAGTGCTTGAGATATTTTGCAGACGCTGCACTTGATGGATCAGCTGACACCACCCAGAACGATTAACTGGCTCATCTAATCTGTGGCCCCCACTCACGAGCTGACTCATGAAGAGGACAGCTTCAATTCCCTATGATTTTATCTCCTACCTAACCAATCAGCACTCCTGGCTCACTGGCTTCCCCTAACCCACCAAGTTATCCTTAAAAACTCTGATCCCCGAATGCTTGTGGAGACTGATTTGAGTAACAGTAAAACTCTGGTCTCCCACACAGCCAGCTCTACATGAATTACTCTTTCTCTGTTGCAATTCCCCTGTCTTGAGAAATTGGCTCTGTCTAGGCAGAAGGCAAGGTGAACCCATTGGGTGGTTAAACTGAGAATATGTGCCCAAGGTGGTCAGGCTACAGCGTGATTTTGTGTTTTAGGAAGACATAAGTCATCAGTCAATGCATGTAAGATTTACATTGATTCTGTCCAGAAAATGGGGACAACTTGAAGTGGAGATAGGGGTGGCAAGGGCAGTAGGGGGTACTTCCAGGCCATAGGTGGATTCAAAGAGTTCCTGATTGGCAATTGGTTGAAAGAGTTTATCTAAAGACCTGGAATCAATGGAAGAAAGTGTCTGGGTTAAGATAAGGGATTGTGAGGACCAAGGTTTTTATTAGGCAGATGAAGCCTCCAGGTTGCAGGCTTCAGAGAGACTAAATTGTAAATGTTTCTTATTAGACTTTGAAAGGTGGAAGACTCTTAATTAATTCTCTACTGGATCAGGAAAATTCCTGGAAAGGAAGGGTTTTCCCCACAAGAGACAGCTTTGCAAGGCCATTTCAAAATATGTCAAAGAAATATATTTGGGGATAAAATGCTTTGATTTCTTCTAGGGCCTGCTATCTGTCATGTTGGTATCTTATTGCTGCTAAGAGTCTGCTTTGTCAGCCTTAAGGCCTCTGTTTTAATGTCTTTAAAAGCTGGTCAGCTGTGCCTGAATTCCCAATGGAGGAGGGTATAATGAGGCACGTCCAACCCCACTTCCCATCAGGTTAGTTTAGGGATGCCTTGGCTGAGAGGAGAGGTCCATTTCATTGGTTGAGGGGCTTCAAATTTTAATTTTGGTTTTCATTGTCATGGAACATTTATTAAGCATCTACTGTATGCATGCCATACTGGCTCAGAAATTAGAAAACCTGGCTCCATCACACAGAGGAGCACAGCCAGCTTTCCCTCTCTGGATCTGGTTTCCTCAACTACAAAGTAGAGATGATGGTGACAGTGATTATGACAGCTTCTATGTGACGAGCACTTTCAGTGTGACAGGCTCTGAACCAAGAGCTGTCCAGCCATTTCTTACCCAATCCTCGTATCAATCCTCTAATATAGAACCTACTTACAGCACCATTTCATACATGAAAAAGAAAAAAACAAGTTTTTGAGTGTGTACTAAGTTGGCTAGTGTCCTCCCAAAACCCATGAACCTTAAAACGTGACCTTATTTGAAACTGGGTCACTGCAGACATAATAGTTAAGTTGGGTGGATTAATACCAACATAGAGTGGGCCCTTACTCCAGTATGACTGGTGTTCTTATAAAGAGAGGACTTCTATGTCATAGGTAGCAACTAGCTGGGCCCAGTGGCATGAGTGGTAAAGGAATTTACCAAGAGAGTTGTAGGTAAAGAAAAGTAGATTTATTAGAGACAGTATGAAAATACATTACAAGAAAACAATGGGGCTGGGCGCGGTGGCTCATGCCTATAATCCCAGCACTTTGTGGGGCCGAGGCAGGTGGATCACTTGAAGTCAGGAGTTCGAGACCACCCTGGCCAACATGGTGAAACCCTGTCTCTGATAAAAACACAGAAATTAGCCAGGTGTGGTGGCGGGCGTCCGTAATCCAAGCTACTTGGGAGGCTGAGGAACGAGAATCACTTGAAACTGAGAGGCAGAGGTTGTAGTGAGCTAAGATCATGCCACTGCACTCCAGCCTGAGTTCAGTCCCCCCCACCCAAAAAAAAAAAGAAAGAAAGCAATGGGCAGCAAAGCAGAGAAGGGGCTGTCTGCAAAGAGGCAGGGGCTGGAGGGAAGTTTCATGGAGTTGTGCCAAAAGGGCTACCTGCAGGATGAAGCTGTGGTGCCTGCAGTTTATTTGTGATTAGCTGGTCTCTCAGAACAATTGTTTATTGTTCTTCCCCTCTGGGACCTTCCCCTACCTGGGGCCCCTTCCTCCTTATTGCTTACTTATCATCAGGGCTCCACAGTCTAACCTTCAGAACTGTGGGAGAGAATAAATTTCTGTTGTTTTAAGTCACCAAGTTGGTGGTGATTTGATTTTTTTTTTTTTTTTTTTTGAGGCGGAGTCTCACTCTGTCGCCCAGGCTGGAGTGCAGTGGCGCGATCTTGGCTCACTGCAAGCTCTGCCTCCCAGGTTCACGCCATTCTCCTGCCTCAGCCTCTCCGAGTAGCTGGGACTACAGGCGCCCGCCACCACGCCCGGCTAATTTTTTGTATTTTTAGTAGAGACGGGGTTTCACCGTGGTCTCGATCTCCTGACCTCGTGATCCGCCCGCCTCGGCCTCCCAAAGTGCTGGGATTACAAGCGTGAGCCACCGCGCCCGGCCGGTGGTGATTTGTTGCAGCAGCTTTAGGAAATAAATACAGAAAATTTAAGTAAGTTGCCCAAGGCCACACAGCTGTGAAGCAGACCCCCCTGAGATTCCAAGGCAGATTCTGATTCCAGAGCCCCAGTGATGAGCAATTACTCTATCTTAAATGAATCAGTTGTGTTCATCAGTGCCTGGAACAAAGCAAGAGCTGATGAAGTGCCAGCTGCTATTGTTGCTGTTGTTATTAATTATATATTATCATGGGCTCACTCCCCCCTCTGCATGCTTTGCAGGGTAATATGAGGAGCAGTAAGACAATAAATGCCTTGTAGTCTTTCAAGACCCAGACAACTGTAAATTATATTATCATGAGAAACAATGAAGTAAAGAAAAAGTACAGTGAATATTTTTTTCACAACACACTGAAGTGACTAGTCACACTTTGACTAGTCAGTCAAAGCAACACAAGTTCATCCCAGTGAGGGGGAGGTGAGAAGTCAGCAAATCCGTTGTCCTCTGGAGAGAACTAGAGATCTTCCCATGTCTCATTTGTATCCCCAAATGCTGCCAGGTACAAAGGAAGAGAGAATGACCACAAATCTCTCCTTTTCCCTGAATCCACACCTTTTGCCATGTTGTCAGAGGCATTTGAATCATAGCAACGCCATCTTTAATAGGGGCTGGATAAAATGAGGCTGAGACCTACTGGCTGCCTTCCCAGGACGTCAGGTGTTCTAAGTCACAGGATGAGATAGGAGGTCAGCACAAGATACAGGTCATAAAGACCATGCTGATGAAACAGGTTGCAGTAAATAAACCAGCTGAAACCCATCAAAGCCAAAAAGGCAACAAGAGTGACCACCAGCCATCCTCACTGCTCGTTATATACTAACCATAATGTATTAGTAGACTAAAAGACACTCCCACCAACACCACGACAGTTTACAAATGCCACGGCAACGTCAGGAAGTTACCCTATATGGTCTAAAAAGGGGAGGAACCCTCAGTTCCAGCAATTGCCCACCTTTTTCCGAGAAAACTTATGAATAATCCACCCTTTGTTTAGCATATAATCAATAAATATTCATAAAAATGGTCATCCAGCAGCCCTCAGGGCTGCTCTTCCTATGGAATAGGCATTCTTTATTCCTTTATTTTCCTAATAAACTTGCTTTTCACCTTATGGACTGGCCCCGTCTGTCTTGCGTGAGATCCTAGAACCCTCTCTTGGGGTCTGGATTGGGACCCCTTTCTGGTAACAATGTGACCTTGCAGCCCCCTCATTTCCATGCATGGTATATTTTTTCCTGCCCTTGACTTTGGGTTGGCCATGTGACTGGTGTTGGTTAATGCAATCAGATGGAAGTGATGGTTAATCGTTTATGCTTGATCTTTTGCCTCTCTACCTGCCCTCTTGTGCCTCTGCCTTCACCATGAGAAGAATGCTCCAGGCAGCTTGTGGACTCAGGAGGATGAGAGACACCTGGCCAAGAGCTGGGCCACGTGAGCCAAACCAGTGCTCATTGTTTTATGCCATTGAGGTTTTGAGACTTTTTTGTTATGCAGGGTTACTGTAGCAAAAGCAAACTGATACAAACCCCCAAGGGTTTACATCCAGGTCTGCAAATGACACTGGTTACTTGAAGCTATGACACAGAGTGAGACTCAAATAGCAGTGAGGGTGTTCCCTTAAACCTCCACAGAAACGTGGGGGTTGAGATGATGGTCACATGAATGACATCTAATGACTGCATGACCTTAGACATAATTAATTATGTTGGGTAGGTTAATACTAACATACGGTGGGCCCTTACTCTACTGTGACTGGTGTTCTTACAAAGAGAGGACTCGTAGCCTTCAAAACTATGGGAGAGAATACATTTCTATTGCTTCGGACCACCTAGTTTGTCTGTTTTTCATCTGTCTAATGGGATTAAAAAATGTTCCCTTGGGCCGAGCGTGGTGGCTGACGCCTGTAATCCCAGCACTTTGGGAGGCCGAGGTGGGCAGATCACGAGGTCAGGAGATACAGACCATCCTGGCTAACACGGTGAAACCCCGTCTCTACTAAAAATACAAAAAAATTAGCCGGGCGTGGTGGCAGGTGCCTGTAGTCCCAGCTACTCAGGAGGCTAAGCCAGGAGAATGGCGTGAACCTGGGAGGCGGAGCCTGCAGTGAGCCGAGATCACGCCACTGCACTCCAGCATGGGCGACAGAGCTAGACTCCGTCCCCTCCCCCCCCCAAAAAAGTTCCCTTTAGGATTGCTTTGAGCATTAAGTGAAATAAAATATACAAAAGGGTTTAGCATAGTACTTACTGTTAGTGGTGGTGAATCCATATGGGTCTGCAGCAGCCTCAGTTCTTGCCTCTTCGGAAGAAAGAATTTGACTGAGGGGCATAAGGCAGAAGGAGAGACGGAGGCAAATTTTAGAGGAGTGAAAAATTACTAAAAACCTGGGCACGGCACGGTGGCTCACGCCTGTAATCCCAGCAATTTGGGAGGCTGAGGCGGGCAGATCACCTGAGGTCGGGAGTTTGAGACCAGCCTGACCAACATAGAAAAACGCTGTTTCTACTAAAAATACAAAATTAGCCTGGCATGGCGGTGCACGCCTGTAATCCCAGCTAGTCAGGAGGCTGAGGCAGGCGAAGCGCTTGAATCTGGAAGGTGGAGGTTTCAGTGAGCTGAGATCGTGCCATTTCACTCCAGCCTGGGAAACAAGAGTGAAACTGTCTCAAAAAAAAAAAAAAAAAAAAAAGCTTTAGAACAAGAACAAGAGGAAGTAAGGTACACTTGGAAGAGGGGAAGAGGGCCGAGTGGGCGACTTGAGAGACGAAGCGTGCAGTTTGACTTTGACTTGGGGTCTTATGCCTTGGCATGCTTCTGGAGTCTTGCAGTCTTGCATCCCTTCTTCTCTGATTGTTCCCTTGGGGCGGGCTGTCCGCATGCGCAGTGGCCTGCTAGGGCCTGGGGGGGAGCATGCCCAGTGTGTTTACTGGAGTTGTACGCATGCTCACTTGAGGTGTCCTTCCTTTACCAGTCAAACGTCTCTAGGTCATGTACCAGTTAAACTCCGGCATTTTGCCTCTTTCCAATGCTTGAGCCCACTTGCCCAACTCCTGAGACTTTCCCGGGAAGCCACTGATCACCAGTTTCAGGTTTTTTTCTATTGGGAAATTTTTTTTTTTCCTGGTACTGGCTGTCTCCAATTATTATTTTAGGGAGATAGTTAACAACTGCCTGACCATCACCTGATAGTCGCCTGACATTCCTGGTTGGAGAGGGGGTGGGAGTGGGGTCGGGAGTTGGGTTCAAGGTCCTCTCCTTCCCTGCTCATGCTTGACTAGTTACCTACTGTAATAGTGCCAGCGCATAGTAGGTCTCAATAAACGGTAGTTTCTTAGCAAATGGAGTGGCTGGAGGCCTCCTATTATGTGGATCGAAGATGCGTGTTTTTGTCCATCTTCCAGATATTTCCCACACTGATGCCTGGGGCCACAAAGGAGGGCGCTCTGCCTGTGTACCGGGATGCTTTTCATTAAAGCCTCAAAGAGTCAGGGGCTCTTTGCCTTGCTGCTATTCACGATGCAAGTTTTGTTCTGTGTGACACTAAGAGGTTAAAAAATAGTTAGATATTGGGGGCGGGGCTGGATTAGAGTCCTTGCTGCTCCCCCTTGGCACAGCATGAGTTTAGGCAAGTTAATTAACCTCTCTGGGGCTCTGTTTCCTCATCTGTGAAATGTAGGTGATTATCTCCACCTCATACCACTGGGGTGATGGCTGGATGTCATAAAGGCACCTCCCATCATTAACAGCTGTGGGGCAGGAGAGGCCATGGGTTCTTTCATCCTGGGCTCTTACCCACCCCCATGCACCTGAACTTACGTTCTAGTCCCATTTGCAAAAGCATGTCCCTCTGGTGGCTTCATCTCACGAGAAGGAAGAAGTGTGAACCACATTTTGTTTTACACACCAGCCCTCCTCAGCAGGCTGTTCTCTTTCAAACAGAAAGAGAGCTGTTTCTGGGAGCAGGGACAGCTCATGACCCTCCACTCTTTCCCCCTTTTTAATCTTCCTCATTCCTTTGCTCCTTCTCCAAACTGATCCGATGATATACACTGGGAATCATGCAGAGATGGTTCCAGAGCTCAACACCCGGTTCAAAGACTCATAACAAATAATGAGCCAGGTGTGGCGGCACATGTCTGTAGTCCCAGCACTTTAGGAGGTTGAGGCGGGAGGAATGCTTGAGGCCAGGTGTTCAAGGCTGCAGTGAACTGTGGTTGTACCACTGCGCTCCAACCTGGGCAATAGAGCTAGACCCTGTCTCTAAAAACAACAACAAAACCAAATCAAAACAAACAAACAAAAAAACTCAATGAAGTGAAGGAAATGAGGTGCAAATATAGAAATAAGAAAGTAACCATATGGCTCTCATTTTACTGAGCATTTACTATGTGCCAGGCACTGGGCTAAGCAATTTGTCTACTTCATCTCACCGAATCCTCCTACAGCCCTGTGAGATGGTAGTGTCATACCCATTTTTACAGATGAGGAAACTGAGGCTCTGTGAAAAGACCCACAGAGGACTGAGGAAGGAGGAAGAAAGGAGGGGGAGAAGGGTCATTTTTGGTTAATGATAGTGGTGGTGGGTGGGGCTGGGTAGAATTAGGAGGAGAGAGAGGGTGGGGAGAAGCGAGAGAGGAACAGGGAGAGAGAGAGAGTGTGTAATGGAGACAGAGAACGCAGGCATGTGCCCCAAGAGCTCCCTGCCGTCCAGGAAAAAGAATAACACACAGATGATTCAAATGGGCCGCAACTCCAAAGGGAATTTTGCGGCTGAACCAGAAGAAGCTGTCTGTATGCTGTTCAGTGGAAAAGAGAGGTTCCTTTGGGCTGTAGTAGTGATTGTAACAATTTATGAAGTACCTTTTTATTATTACTAATAATTGCAATAGTAATAATAATGGCAGCTACCTCTGTTGAGTGCCTCCTCTGTTCTAGGCACTGCTAAGTACTTCACATTGTTTATGTCTAATCCTCACCACAATTTGGAAGCTAGGTCTCCTCATGTTCATGGGACAGATGCAGAAACTGAAGCACAGGTGATTGTATCACTGTTCCAGGATCTCTAGGGCCAGTGGCTGAAGGCTGGCAAGGAATCCCTTGAAGGTCCCGCTGACCCTGTACTTAGGTTCAGAAGTTGCTGTCTTTCCTTCCTTTCTTGTGTTGCAGAACTTTCTCCTTAGTTCAGCTAAAACCAGGTTCTTGTTACACAACCAGGAAAGATTAGGCTCACGGACACATAGAAGGGTGAGGAGAGGAATTTATTGGGAGAAAAGGAAAAATAACTCTCAGCAAAGCGAAAAAGAGTCCTGCTAGCAGGTTTCCCACCTCATAGATTGAATCCCAGGTCACCACCCTGACACTGAAGAGGCCAGGTTCCTCCCCTCTGCAAATGGCGTGAACTTCCCGAGGCTCCACCCCGTCCTCCCAGTGTGCAGGTGGGTGTCATTCAGAGAGAATCAGTCAGGAGAGCGCAGGTGTCATCCAGGACTAGCGGTCCGGTTTCTCACCCTTCAGGCTGTTTTAGGCTTGAAGGCGGGGCTTCACCAGGGACCCTTGGCTATTTCCTGTCTCTATCACTTGCAAGCATAGCTCCATCCGTCCGTCCATCCATCCATCCATCCAGCCTACATGTGTTTATCAAGCATGTGTGGTTGTCCCTCAGTATCTGTTGGGGATTGGTTCCAGGACACCCCTTAGATAAGAAAATCTGCAGATGCTTAAGTCCCCTATATAAATACGGCACAGTAGTTTCACATAGCCTGTGCACAGTATACTTTAAATCATCTCTAGATTACTTTTAATACCTAATACAATGCTTACACATCACTTCATTTACATAGATTCAATGCACTCAGTGCATAGCAAATCCAAATTTTGCTTTTTGGAACTTCATAGAATTGTTTTTCTGAATATTTTCTTTTGAGACAGGGTCTCACTCTGTCAGCCATGCTGGAGTGCAGTGGTGTGATCACAGCTCGGCTCACTGCAGCCTTGAATTCCTGGGCTTGGGTGATCTTCCCACCTCAGCCTCTCCAGTAGCTGGGACTACATGCACGCACCACCATGCCTGGCTAATTTTTTTTTTGGCTATTTTTGTAGAGACAGAGTTTTACCATGTTGCCCAGGCTGGTCTTGAGCTCCTGGATTCAAGTTAGCCGCCTGCCTTGGCCTCCCAAAGTGCTGTGAGCCGGACCCTGGATATTTTCAATGAGAGGATGGTTGAATCCGTGGATGCAGAACCCATGGATACGGAGGGCCAGCTGTCCTATGCATCAGGTGCTCTGCTAGATACTGGGCATAGAGCAGTGAACAAGACAATGAGCCCATCTCATTGGAGGTTATATTCTAATAGGGAGAGACAATGAAGGGATGATAAACCAATCAATATATCATATCAAGATCAGTGGAGGGCCAGATACGATCTGTTCATTCTCAGCCCATTCCCTCACTTCCTCTTCCCGATGATGACAAAAAAGCAATGGTGATAATGAAACAGCAGTAATAGCTGCCATTTGCTGATGGCTCACTCTGCGCTGGGCATTTTACTTGCACTAACTCATTGTACCATCATAATAGCTCTCCAAGGCTGTGCCATCATTACCCCATTTTACAGTTGCAGAGAAGCTAAATAACTCACCCAGGGCCACACAGCTGATACGTCAAGGACTGCAAGAGATTCAGACCCAGGTTCTCTGGACTCCCACGCTTCCAGCCCACCCTCTCCCCAATCTTTGTGTGACTCATGCTTGCGACACACCTTTGTACAAACCCTCAGCTTCCAACATGTCTTCTCTTTTTAGTAGCTACTATTTACAAAAAGCCTATCAGATGCCAGGTATTGAATGTATATTATTGCCTTTAATCCTCTAAGGAACTCCAAAGGGTAGATATCTTATGGATAAGGAAACTGAATCTCAGAGAGGCGAAATAACTTGTCTCTGGTCACATCAATAGAAAAGAACAAGGCTGGGATTGAAGCATTGGTCTGCTTGACTCCAAATGTCATGTTCTTTCATTTTCTCACATTGATTCTTCATCTGGCAAATTCCTACACATCCATCAAGACCCATTGTAAATGTAGCCTCTTCATGAAATCATCCCTGACTCTTTGAGGCATAACTTTTTCCTCTTCCGTATTCTCACTGTTCCTTTAGTGTAATATTAGTTTGTGATTATTTGTTTCCTTCTGTATCTCTCTCTCTAGGCAGTGAGCCCCCTGAAGGTGGGGGATGCCTGGCCGTACTCCACTGATTACAATCTTGCCTCTTTCTCCAGAGATTAGGGCTCTGTGCATTTAATTTCATTTATGATTTCAAAGTAACCGGTTAGCCTATTTGTCCATGCATTTATGCTGTTTACTATTAATCCAATTAGCATGGAGTGAGGGCAGTTCCAGTGGAGATAATAGAACAAGTGTGCTTAAGGTCAGGTCCAACCCTTAGCAACATCGTGGACTCTACCTTCAGCCACTCCTTACTGCCTTTAACACTGCCCCCTAGAGGTCACCCAGGCTGGAGTGCAGTGGAGCGATCTCGGCTCAGCACAACCTCCACCTCAGCTTCCCGAGTAGCTGGGACAGGCAGGTGCCACCATGCCCTGCTCATTTGTGAATTTTTAGTAGAGATGGGTTTCATGTTGGCCAGGCTGGTCTCAAACTCCTGATCTTATGTGATCTGCCAGCCTCAGCCTTCCAAAGTGCTGGGATTACAGGCGTGAGCCACCACTCCCTGCCCTCTCTGGCTGTTTCTCTCCACTATTATTAGGAACACTGGCTGACAGACATTTACCCCGAGGGAGCATGGAAGCCCCAGATCCTCAGGGACCTGCATTTAATGCAGAAATCACTAACAGTGAAGTTTCAATTACCTGCACTTCCAGCAGAGCCGTGGTACGATTTTTGTGGTCTCTTTTCTCTATAAAACATATTAAAATTATATTTTATGATTGTATTGGTAGAAAGAGAAATATTACCAAGGGCAGATCATATTCTTGTGGTCTTCTGATTTATTTATTTATTTTTAAATTTTTAAATTTTTGAGACAAGTTCTGGCCCTATCTCCCAGGCTGGAATGCAGTGGTGCCATCTCAGCTCACTGAAACCGCTGCCTCCTGGGCTCAAACCATTCTCCCACCTCAGCCTTTTGAGTAGCTGGGACTAAGGTGTGCACTACCACGTCCAGCTAATTTGTGTATTTTTTGTAGAGATGGGGTTTCACCATGTTGCCCAGGCTGGTCTCAAACTTGCGAGATCAAGCGATTTGCCTGCCTGGGCCCCCCAAAGTGCTAGAATTACAGGTATGAGCCACCGCATCCAGCCTGCTCTTCTGATTTGAAAAAGGTTAAAGCATTTTTGCAGGCCCCTACTGGTATCATGGGTCCAGGGCATAGTGCTAGCTGTGCCTGGTGGACAAGTTGCCCTGATTTGGAGAGTCATGTGCCACCCCTTGCAGCCATCAGGACACTTGGGGTGACCCCGAGAGTCAGTCCATGGTTGAGGGGTTCCCAGCAGGCTTCCTGTGGAATGCATCTTTTTTTGTTTTGTTTTGTTTTGTTTGAGAAAAGGTCTCACTCTGTTGCCCAGGCTGGAGTGCAGTGGCATGATCACAGCTCATTGTAGCCTTGACCTCCCGGCCTCAGGTGAGCATCCCACCTCAGCCTCCTGGGCAGCTGGGACTACAGTTGCCACCACCACACTTGACTAATTTTTGTATTTTTTTGTAGAGATGGGGTTGTACTATGTTGCCCAGCTGGTCTTGAACTCCTGGCCTCAAGCCATTTGCCCACCTCGGCCTCCCAAATTGTTGGGATTCCAGGCATGAGACACCTTGCCCGGCTGGAGTGCATCTTTCTGGTTAGAATGGGTGTATCTTCCTTGGGTCTTTCTTTTCTTATGGAACGCCTCATGAATTGGTGTGTCATCCTTGTGCAGTTCCATTTTCACAGATGGTGAAACTGAAGCTCAGAGAGCAGGGGCCACTTTTCCAAGCCCTCCCAGCGGGAACCAGGAGTCTAATTTGGATCTGCCTGTCCTACCTGTCCAAAGCCTGTCCTACCCCTGTCCTCTACCTGAAGGATTTTTTTCAGGATGACCTGAGCCTTTTGTCCCGTGATATAGTGTGAATATTTGTCCCCTCCAAATCTCCAGATGAAAGTTGATTCCCAGTGTTGGAGGTGGAGCCTAATGGGGGGTGTCTGGGTCATGAGGGTGGGTCCATCATGAATGTCTTGGTGCCATCCTCATCCTCACAGTAATGAGTGAGATCTCACTCTGTTAGTTCACATGAGATCTGGTTGTTAAGGAGTCTGGGACCTCCTGCCACCCACCCCCGCCGGTTTGCTCCCTCTCTCACCATGTGACACGCATGCTTCCCTTTCTCTTCCATCATGAATGAAAGCTTCCTGAAGCCTCACCAGAAGCAGATGCTGGCACCATGCTTCTTGTACAGTCTGCAGAACAGTGAGCCATATTAACCTTTTTTCTTATAAATCACCCAGTCTCAGGTATTCCTTTATAGCAATGCAAAATGGACAAATACACCCAATGCCTTGGTTGGGGAGGTTTCAAGGCCAGGGTTCTCAGGTGGCCCAGCTGGGAATCCAGTCCAGCCCATGAAGACCTCAGTGAGGCCCATCACTCCTTTAATCTAAGTGATGGGCCTAGATTAAGGCCCCCAGATTATGTTTGTCCCTTGGGCTTCTGACCAGCTCAGCAAAAACCATTCCTCTTCCCTGATGCCAGATGCCTGACCTGGCTCCCACGTCGTTTTTGTTCCCAGCACTGGTTAGGGGCAGAAGTTCCATATTCATTTACATGGTCCCTTGCTGCCCTCTCACAACACTCCAGGCTGCCTGAGGACAGGATTGCTCCTGGGTCTGTTTTATCCACCACTTTTCCAGTGCCTGGCACAGAGAGGCACTAAGAATGACAAACGGCTGACTGAGGCAGTCTGTTGGCTCCGGACCCCTCTCCTTGCTCCTGCAAGGAGGGACGGCTATGCTGAAGGTGTTGGAATTTGTAACACAGCAGGCTGGAACAGGAGGCATGGGCCCCAGACTAGGCAGCCCTTAGAGGTGGGGCAGGTTCTTGGGGACAATGGCATGATCTCTGATGCTGGGAGGCTGGCAAAGTGTTTACCCAGAGAGCACAGGGCAGGCCTAGGTGATCGTCCAGGAGCCAGGGACTTAAGAAAGTGGCGAAGGGTGTTTTGTTAGGTGGACAGACAATAGAAGCAGGGTGTGCCCAGTGGCCCGATAAGTTGGCATCGTTCCACCTGGTGTGGCTCCTGTGGTTGGTCCTACTTGCCCTGTGTGCTGGGGCTGCCCGCCATAGGCCAGCACTGGAAGTCATGGGGGCCCAAACTTTCCCTGAGGCTGCCCCTTCCTCCTCTACCATGAGCCCTTGACTTCACACTGCCCCCACTCGCCTCCACCCTCTCCTCTTTCTGCAGATTAGCTGTGCCAGTCCATTGACGTCATGCTTCCATCAGAGTTCAATCTGCTTTTTTCAGCTCAGCCCGTCCATATACTCTTGGCTCCAGCCAGCTCCAGGGACCCTTTCTCGTTTAGCATTGAGAACATAAGCAGCTTCCAGCCTGAGCGAAATTAGATGATGCTTGGGTCCACAGGGGAGGGGACAGTGTTTGAGAATTGGGCACTGGTGGGACAGGCTCCTGCACAGATCCTAAAGGGAGGAGAGTTAGGCCAAAGGTGTTGGAATTTGTAACACAGAGGCTATACAAGGATGAGCAGGCCCCAAACTAGGCAGCCTGTAGGGGTGGGGCAAGTGCATGGAGATGGTGACCGGATCTCTCAACACAACTTAGGCAACTCAGTCAAAAGGACCCAGACTGAAACCTTCGTCAGTGGGGAGAACAGGCCGGAGCCAAAAGCAGGGCCCAGATCCAGGCTGATGAAGCTGAATGAGGCAGGCCAGCAGCTCCCTCTCAGAACACCTCTGAAGTTCTCTAGAAATGCAGAGTTCCAGGCCCACCTACAGAGCTTCTCATTCAGAGGGACTTAGATGGTGCCCCAGGCTCTGAAGACTTTGCATCAAGAAACCCCCTAAGCACTGACCTCAAATGCCTCCCAATCAAGGACACAAGGGGCCCCATAGCCAGAGCTGGGCATGCAGGAGATTTGGGAAAGGGAATGTCGGATAGCCTCAGAATGGAGAACCTTCCAGAAGGCCCTCATGGTGGAGAAGGAAAAGGAGAAGAAAAGGAAATGTGATTTTAACTTTAACTTAGACTTGGAGACAGGTGTTACTTTTCTCCAGTAATATGACTTAAAAAAAATCATTTTCTTTCCCCCCAAAAAAGGGAGAGTTAACATAACTATCTCCATTCTCCTTCTTGCCACCCCCTACCCATGGTATATTTGGGTGCCAGCAAATGGTAAGTAATGCCTTTCTCATGTATCCCATCATGAGTTGATGGGTTGGGGGTACATTTCTGGGGGAGTGTTTGCTAGACCATCCAATTATGGGTCCTATAGAAATGGGTTCTGAGCTCTAGGATAGAGTGTAATCAGGGAGCTGCTGGCCTGTAATCGTTTCAGTCAGATGTTTTGGCCTTGTAAAAGCTCCCGGAGGAAAACAGAGGGCCTGTAATGCATCCTGCTTCTTGGGTTCTAGAAAATTAACCTGCTGGGATTCCACACCCTTTGGGCAGGCTGTAAACCTGAGATGGGGCCACTCACACAAGATTTCTGCTTCCTCACCCTCTCCAGGTAGTAGATGTCCTCTACATCCCCAAACTCCTGTGATGGCAGCTCCTGAAATCCTCCAAGCAATTTCTGTGGACAGCAAGTGTATCAGATAGTCTCAGATGGGCTCGCCTCTCTCAGGGTGTGATTGCAGTCATTGGGATAGGAATGACTTTCTTCTTGAATGAAGAAGGCTTCATGGAAAATAAACCCAGAACTGTGTGGAAAGAGGCCTGACCTCCTCCCCAACCCCAGCTTGGTTCACCCTCTGGAATTGGCTCCTTAGCTCAGGGGCAGAATTGTATTTGGTTAGTGGCAAAAGCCATGTTTTAAGGTAGTGAAAAAGGTGAGTCAGAAGTTTGGATAATTACAGTCATCAAGTGGATTTTCTTTGCAACATGCAAGTTGTCTGTATTGGGACTGAATCACAGACACCATGTTAAGGAAATGAGTCAATGAGCTGTTGGATTCCATTTAAAAAATCCAGATGGAATATGCTGATGATTAAGGCCTGTGGTGCCCCCGCCTCATTTATCAGGCCTCCTCAGTCTCCTCCAATCTGTAACAGTTCATCAGGCTTTACTTATGTTTCCTATCTTGAGATTTTTGAAGAGAGTATTGATTGCTTTGTAGAATGCCCCTCGATTCGGGCTTTGTCAGGTGTTTTCTCGTGATTAGATTGAAGTTCTTGTGAAGGACTCCAAGAGATGCTGTGCCTTCTCAATGCATCAAATCAGGTGGCGCATGATGGGTAGGTGCTAATGGCGAGGTTAACTCTGGTCACTTGATGAATTCGATATCTGCCAGAATTCTCCACTGTAAAGTTACTGTTTTTCTCTTTGTAATTACCAAATATTTTGGTTGAGATCCTTTGAGATTGCAAATATCCCTTTTGGCTTAAGCTTCTACACCCTTAATTTTAGCATCCATCAGTGGATCTTGCTTGTGGCAATTATTACTTTGGTTTTACAATACACACACACACACACACACACACCCCACACACATCTAGATATACTATATTCAAACTGCAGAAAACAAAAGACAAAATCTTGAAGGCAGCCAGAGAAAAAAGGAATATTACATTCACAGGAACAAGAAAGGAGTTACAGCAGACTTCTCATATGAAACCATACAAGTCAGAAGACAATGGTGTGACATCGTTAAAGTGCTGATTTTTACAAAATACCTGTCAATACAAAATTCTATATAGAGAAGAAACAAAGGCTTTCTCAGACAAACAAAAACTGAGGGAACTCACTGCCAGAAAACCTAGTCTATAAGAAATGTTGAAGAAAGTTCTTTAACATTTTAAAACAATAGAGAAGGAAAAATATCTTCCATACAGAAGAATTCCAATTAATAAATGTAGAAGAAATCAGGGAAATAGGAAATTACCAGTAGAATACCACAGTAAATAATTTCAAAGCTTATTTTAGAACCACTGTCAATCTGAATCCCAGTCAACTCATACATAAAATAATTATTTATCCCTCTTATTCTGGAAAAGATCAAGGGTAGTTTGAAGATAAATGCCCTGCCTACTTCTAGGCTAGAAATCTACAATGTGGTTATGAAGGTCAAAATATTAGAATTATGAACAGGTAAGACTTAAAAACCGTAAAAATGCTAGTAAGATACAGGATATTACTACAGCCTTTCCAAAACATTTTACTATGTCAAATGGTTCAATAGCCTCAGCTGATATTGAAATAAAGACTCAGTGGAAGAGAAAGAATTTGTGGTTTGTGGTTTGGTATAACTGTATCACCAGGAGTGGCACCATTTAATAATCAAGAGCCATCCTTGATGCCATGTGGCAAGTGTTGGGTACCAGGTGCAAGAACAAAACAAAGTCTTTCACTGCTGGATGCAGCATCCCCCCCTTGCCCCAGCATGTGGGCCATCAGTGCCCACAGTCTGTGCCTTTCCTGGGAGTTCACAGAGCCTCCCCTGAGGCTCATCTCATTTGGCCCTCTCCACAGCTTTGCGAGGTAGCCAGTGTTGTTACCATTTTCACATGGGGCACAATGAGGTTGACACACTTGCCCAACCTCTCCCACATTGGAACTGTCAGGACTGGTGTTCATACCAAGTATGGTGACGCCAAGAACTGTTCTTCACTATGTGGTTGGCCAGACCTCAGAAACTGCTTTCTGGGGGGTATTTTGTGATTTGAATGTTGTTGCCCCAAATGTGGGATGTGTACCAATGACTTGGGTAGAACATGAGATGACTTTAGGGGCTCTCAGGTGTGGAATTAATTAATCACACAGTGAGAAAGTTATTGCCGTGGCAAGACTCTTCTAGTCCTTTTGGTTACATCACAGAGAAAGTCTCTGCTTGATGCTAGTGTGTCTTTAACACCTCCTTATACTAAACAACTCGCTTATACTACCTGTGGGGCTGAGGTGGGAGGACTGCTGGAGCCCAGGAGGCGAAGGCTGCAGTGAGCCAAGATTGCTCCACTGCACTCCAGCCTGGGCAATAGAGCAAGGCCCTGTCCCCCTCCAAAAAAGTTTTTGCCCATTTTGGATCTTATTTAAAGAAAGTCATGTGTTTTGATATAACATCTCTCTGCAAAAATTGCTTAGTTCAGCTGACCCTCTAGGAAGATGAGCCTTGGGTATGCTGATGTTCCTTGGCCTCCTGGCACACCATCAGGGCTCCCAGGAACCTGTGTTGGAGGTGCAATCACTTGCTTTACTCCAACCCATGTACTAGAAATATGGAGATCAAGGAATCCCATAGGTGCTCCTCTCCCATCCCCACAGCACCTGGTGCAGTACAGAGCCCATGAGAAGCTCTGTTTGGGGTCACAGGTTCCTAACAAGCATTTTGCAGTAGCTCCAGGATGCTTTCCCTTTAAGAGTGATATAGAGAATACTTTAAGATCTCTGACTTTGGAGCCGTGCCGCACTAAGTTCAAAGGCCAGTGTTGCGGCTTGTCGATCTTCTATCCGGCACTTCTGGTACTGTAAAGAAAATGGCCTAGAATGTTTCTCCAGTCAAGACACCAAAATGACGCTCATATCCGTGAAGGTCAATTTCCCATTTCCTTTTTCTCTGAGTCCAATAAATGCCTGTTTAATGAGGTGCTTGTCCTCCACTGGCCACAATGAGCACTCATGGAATCTTAGTTAATAAAATGAGGATTTATTAAATTTTCCGTTTTAATAAATAGTCATCATCTTTGCATTGGGCCCCCAAGCCCTGGTAAAAATGAAATGGTCTGTGTGACCACTCAAAGGGAAAATGTTAAGCTATGTTCTTTAGTTACAAAAGTGAGTCTCTCCCCATCCCACACCCCTACACCACCATCTTGCTGCGGTTTAAAGGCCTGAAGCTGAATTTAATTTTCTTTTTACATTGAGGTCTCACAGACGCCACAGCCAGGCATTAAGGCCTTAAAAATAAAAAGAAAGGGACAACAAAAAACAGAAACAGGTATAAAGAGTACAACAGACATTTTCCCTGTGCAGACACCACTGGCAGTTCTGCTCTGAAGGAAACCTGGCAAAATGAAAGCCCAGACACATCCCCAAACATTCTCCCCTCTTTTAAAAATTCATCCATTCAGAGTTCTAGGGAAAGATGAGTCTTCACAATTTTTGTTCCCAAATAAGGAACAGAGAGAGCTTCAAGAAATCAAGGCTTAAGTAAAACCTATCTCCCCAGGCAGCTAAAGCTCTGAAACAAGATTAAAGAAACAAGGCAATGTCTAATGCTGCTTCTGTGATTTGTTTTGAAAAGACTGAATTTAGACTTAAAGAATAAGGATCAGGAGATGAGCATTGAGACTTCAGGCCCCCCATCCCTGGAAGGTGGCTGTTGGTTGGAGCCGAGATCAGATTTCTAAAGATGTTTGCGGAGGCTCCCAGGAACAGCTCCCAGAAGGAACAGAGCCAAGGCGCAGGGCTGAGCTCGTCCCCTGGGCGGCAGTCATCCTCCATTCTACCCTGGCCTCTGCCCAGCATCCACTCCTGGCTTCTACCTGTCCCCGCTGGTCTCTGCCAACCTGTTGTTCATGATTGCAAAGGCTCCCACCCCCCCTGAGAATTCATTGTCCCGGGCCAGTGTGCTGGTCTGGTGGGGGCAGCCGTTGGCCATCTCAGACAGTTGCTTCTGCAGGATGGCCAACGAGGCCTTGTTGGCTGCCAGCAAGTCCTTCATGGAGATCATCTCCCCCGAGAGCCGGCGCCCGTCCGTGTCACTCTCTGCCACCCCGTCTGTCTCTATGGAGATGTTGCAGCGGTTCCGGACACTGCCTGGCATCACCACATTCCTGCGTGATCGCAACAGTCCTCTTTGGCATTGCGGGCAGCACCCGCTGTCCGTTTTCCTCAGGATCCAGTTCAAGGACTGTTTGATGAGGATAGAGATGACATTGAACAAGGAGTAGATGCAGCAGACACCCATGAGGATGAAGACGAAGTTGGCAAAGCGATAGAGGCCTTGGCTTTCATAGTGGGCGTTCTGGCTGCTGACCAGGTCCCCAAAGCCAATGGTGCTGAAAGCCACGAAACAGAAGTAGAGTGAGTCAAAGTAGCTCCAGCCTTCAATGGGGGTGTACATGGCTGAGGCGCAGCAGGAGATGAGGACGGAGGCCGTGCATAGGATCAGCATGACGTAGTACACGGAGGGCTTCCAGCCGGCCAGGCTGTCTATCTCGCACTGCCCCGCATCCTTCAGGCGCTCCTGGGGCAGGGCCCCTCGTCTCCGGAGCTGTCGCTGGTGGCACGACTTCATGATGTAGGCGATGATGGTGATCAGGCGCTCCAGGAAGAGGTTGAAGAACAAGATGGTGCTGGAACACCCAACAAGGCCGTAAAAGATCAGAAAGATTTTCCCTCCTACTGTCGCCGGAGTTGTCATCCCAAACCCTGCAGGAGAAAAAAAATGAGAGAAGAGTAAGAGAAATCTTTGCTGTGAATGGGGTCTGGGTCTTGGCTTTGATGGCTGGCAAAGGACCTAAAGAGAGAGTTTCATAAAATCACTCAGCCCTAGTCTTTCTAGGAATGAGCAGGAGAATTCTCATCTGCTTTTGAAGACACTAAGTGTTGTTCAGAGCTAGGCTGCTGAAAGCCCGTGTGGTGCTATTGTGCAAATCAGGAGAATAGCACCTCATCCTCATGGCGGACACAGCCAGCAAAAAATGGCTTGGTGATAAGAATGTGGGCTGGATTTCAGCCTCCCTTCCCTTCTCTGCTAGATATCCTTGTACAGTCCACAACCTGAACAACCATACTCAACAGACCATGTTTAGAGAGAGAAGCAAAGGCTCATACAAAGAAAAGGCTTATACGGACTCATCAGAATTCATTTATTCTACAAACAGTTATTGACCTGCAGATAGAACTGTGGAAAAGACAGGTCTGGTCCCTGCCCTCATGGAGCCCGAGTCCAGTAAGATGATTATGATATTGTGTGGTAAGTGTGGTGCTAGAGGGAGTACAGGATTCTATGGGAACTCCTAAGAGGGGAATCCATCTAAGAAGTGGGGTTTAGAAAAGATGAAGCTGGGAGACCTGAAAGCTAAAGAGGAGTTAGGCAGGCAAGAAGGGTGTATGTGTGTGATGGTGGTGGGATGGGGAAGTCGGGATGTTCCAGGCAGAGAAACAGCAGCCTCCCAAAGCACTGGGATTACGGGCGTTTCTAGCATACACAGAAATGAGAAATTTGCTCAAGATCTACCCATCTTTTAAACAAAATTCTTCAAACACACACTTCATACTTTTAGAATAACAACAGAAGTATTGGATGCTATACGTTGATAAACTATAAAACGTCTGTTTTGCCTTTGCCTCTAACTGTTCACATTTCCACCCTCCTGACCTTTCTACCTGTGCACACAGGCATACTGCTAAGAATGCATATTGTAGAACAATGGATGTTACTAAGAAAAACAGAAGTAGAAAAGAGAGCAGTGATACACTCAGGATTTCTCATGAAGGGGCAATGAGGGTCAGCCCACTCTCATCAGAGGGATGAGGGTTCTTTCCAAGCAAATGATTCAGTAAGCATGAGAAGGCTGATGGGTGGAGGGTTTGGCATCAGAGTCACTCTGACTACAAACACCATTAAAAAATAAAAAGAATACTGAGCATGCCTCCTTGAGTCAGTTTCTTATTAAAATCAAACCACCAAAGCTCTCTCTCTCTTTTTTTTTTTTTTAAAGAGATGGGATCTTGCTCTCTGTCCCACAGGCTGGAGTGCCGTGGTGCAATCACACCTCACTGCAGCCTCAAACTACCAGGTTCAAGTGATCCTCCCACCTCAGCCTCCCAAGTAGCTGGGACTGCAGCTGTGCACACCATGCCTGGCTAATTTTTAAATTTTTGTAGAGATGAGGGTCTTGTCTTGTTGCCTGGGCTGGCCTCGAACTCCTGGTCTTAAGTGATCCACCCGCCTCAGCCTCCCAAAGCACTGGGATTACAGGCATAAGCCACCATACCCAGCCCAGTTTTTCCTTATTTTCAAGTTCAGATTTCTAACTTGGGTCCCAACGTTTGGATCACGAGAGCTCTCTCATGATCCTCCCTCCTGATAATATGCCACTTGTCACCAAGCTGATACAGTTCCCAGTTGCTACAGCTTGGTCAATGGCTGCCTCCCAGTGCACCCTGGAAGTGTTCAGACCAGACCTTGAAATGTGTGGGCTTTTGGGGTTATGACCTGCTGGTCTGCTCAAGTCAAGCCAAGAGGGCACCTTTCCCAAACTCCCAGGTGTGCGTACTGTATTACCATTTAGAACTAAATACAATTTTCCTTTCTCAGCACACAAGGAGCTGCATTTGGGTAAGAAATTAACAGCATGTAACCAGGAAACTAGAGGAAGATACCGAGTGTAGCTTTTGAGCTAGATGGGATGGAATGGAATTGCTAGGATGATTTGGGAAGGGAGGATCAAGGGACAGGGAATAGTTCCATTGAGAATTACGTAGGGCCCTTCATTCTAGACAGAAAATCAGACCATCATCTCTTCTCTGTGAACTGTTCAAAATCAAAGTCCCTCAGCAATTCTTGGCAGTGGAGGTTCAATGTAGACCCCAAAGCTGCAAGACCAGAGAGTATTGCTGCTGTAGTTACTAAACACAGGGAACTGAATGCAGCAAACCGGCAGAAAAAGGGGGAAACATTTATCTGGGGCCATTTATTCTAGAAGCTGGATGAAGTCAATGAAAATAGGGAAGGTTCAGAAACATGAAGAGAGATGTGTGGGCTGGGGGAGGGTCCTTTCAGACAATCAGAAAAGAACATTCTCAGGTAGTCCTCACCTGTTTTAGAGGTGATTTAGTCATTCTACTTTCAGAAAGCTGAGCAACAGGAGTTGCTATGGATTTGCTCCTAGCCACAGTGATAGCAATAATTTACTGAGCACCTGTTAAGTTCAAGGCCCTGCACTACATGTCTGGACCACTGCCATGGTCTGAGTGTTTATATGCCCCCCAAATTCATATGTTGAGATCCATCACCCATAAGGTGATGGTATTAGGTGGTGGCATCTTTGGGGGAGGTGAGTGTGTTGTGAGTGTGGTGCTCTCATGAATGAGATTAGTGCTCTTATAAAAGAGGTGATTCATCCATTCCTTCCTCCATGGGAGGACACAAGAAGGTGCCATGTATGAGGAAGCAGGGCTTTCGCAAGATACTCAACCTGCTGATGCCTTGATCTTGGACTTCCCAGTCTCCAGAATCATGAAAAATAAACCTCTATTGTGGATAAACCTCCCAGTCTTCAGTATTTTGTTATAGCAGCCCATGTGGACTAAGACAGCCAAAGAAGATGACACAGACATAGTCCTTGACCCCAGCATCCAAGGCTGAGACAAACTATCTACAAAACAAGCCACAGTGGGCTGGGCACGATGTCTCATGCCAGTAATCCCAGCAGTTTCGGAGGCTGAGGTGGGTGGATCATGAGGTCAGGAGATTGAGACTATCCTGGCCAACCTGGTGAAACCCTGTCTCTACTAAAAATACAAAAATTAGCTGGGCGTGGTGGCACGTGCCTGTAGTCCCAGCTACTCGGGAGGCTGTGGCAGGAGAATCACTTGAACCCGGGAGGTAGAGGTTGCAGTGAGCCGAGATTGCGCCACCGCGCTCCAGCCTGGCGGCAGAGTGAGACCCTGTCTGAAAAAGAAAAAAAAAAATCAAGCCACAGTGAGTCAAGGGCCAACACGGAAGCACCATGGAGTTATCTGGGTTTAGGGGCCCAAATGCAGCCTCACTTTGGGATGAGTGACATAGGCACAGACAGTGAAGTGCTGATACCAGCAGACACACTTGATGAGCTGATTTTTCCAGTGAATGAGGTTTCTAGTGACATGTTCCAGAGATTTAACATTTCTAGATTCTATCTTATTTATTTGGTTTTAACATACTCAATTTTGTTAAGGGAGGGATAATCATGACTTCTGGTTATCTACTGTTTGATGGATGACTGCTATCTCTCCCATCAGCAAAAATAACAGAAAATGGTACAAATGGTGGTATTTATGGAAGCAAAGGGAGACAGCTTCCTCATGTCTGCAGTTGGAGGTGTGAGAGGTGGTTTTACTACTCTCAGCGCTGAAAAGTGTGGAAGTAAGCTAATAATGCAGGCTTTTCCACAGAAACCCTCCCCTTTTTTGAGCCCCATAATGCTGAGAGTTGAAGATGGCTCAGATGGTGAATAATAACCCTCAGGGTCCTTTTTTGGTAGAGGAAAAGGGCTCAGGGATTATTATCAAAGGCCTTTCCTCTGCCAGGCTGTGTGCTTGTCAGCAACTCCTCACACCCACACCGGGGAGCTGGGTATTATTAGTCTACTAGTTGCATTTGACAAATGAGAAAAAGATTACAGAAGCTGAGTGGTTTGCCTAAAGTAATAAAACCAGAATCAGAACCTAGACCGTCTTGTCTCCCAGGCCTGTGCTATTTTCCACCTGACTAGGCTGAGTGTAGCTCACTGTCATCACTGTCAAGGGTACAAGCCATGAGCAGAACAGAGGGAAGGAAATTAGCCAAGTGTCCATAGTTCAATGCTTTATACAGACACCCAGACCGCAGTGGCTGCCAAACCTGGTACCGAAACTGGGGCGGGGGTTGGGGGGTGGGGGTTGGCTGGCATCACAAGCTAAAACCTTAACATTTTCATGTACTAAAACATATAAAACATATATTTCTAAATGTATATATGTCTCTTCCAACAAATGATATAATTACATCAGTTTAAAAACCTGTTATGCCCCATGCATTTCAGTCTCCCCATATTTTGTAGGCATACAAATGAAACTGACAGTCACAGGTGGTACTTTTCAATACGTAATATATTCCCTGTGCTTCAAGCCTGAAGTCATCTGATTGATATTCAGCCCCCGAATCTGGGAGCAGATGAGTGGATCGAGAACCAACGGCTCTTGGAGGCCAGTGAAACTCACAGCTGATTTGGTCTAGTTCCCTTAAATCATTTCAGGCCTCTGTTAATGTGCTTGTAATTTCTAGGGCAGATTCTGGGACCAATCCCAGCCTCTCTGCTGTCCTTAGGGCTAGGAATAAAGCTACCAGGGACTGCCAAGGTCCCTGTCAACCTCCACAGAACACTTCACTGAGCCCATGAAGAGCAGGCCCGTAGTCTCCCAGCCTTTTATGTATATGCCATCAACTACATTTTTTTTTCAAAATTCAATTAAGGTTAAAAAAAAGTAAAAGCTTTGTATTATGATATTTTTCAAACAGGCACAAAGGCAGAGCAAAAAGTATAATAAACTCCTATTTTCCAAATTATCAACATTCTGTCAACCATGCTTCTCCCATCCCACCCCACCTCATCCCCTTTATTTGCTGGTGTATTGTAAAGTTAATCCCAGATAACATACCATTTCTTTGATTAATAAAGACACATCTTTAACTGCCAAGCCTTTATTTTTCAAACATAACCACTGTGCCATTACCATACCTAATAACATTAATACTAATTCCTTAATATCAAATAATACCCAGTCCATATTCAGGTTTCTCAAAATTATCTTTTTACAGATGATTTGTATGAATCAAGATCCAACAGGCTGCACCCACATTTAGCAGAGCTCTTCAGCCTCTTTCATTCATTAACAATCTCCCCTCTCATTTGGTATGCCCTTGATTTGTTGTCCTGTAGACTTTAATCAGGTTTTTTTTTTTTTTCTAGAAATACTTGAGGGTAGAAAAAAGCATTGTGTATTTCAAGAGTGTTCTTATATGCAGAGGCAACTCTCAAATGCTACACGAGGACATAAAAATTGGTATAAATTGTCTGGAAAGCAATTTGGGAATATGTGTCAGACACTTTTTTTCTGTTTTTATTTATATATTTATTTTTATTTTTCATTTTTATGGGTACAGAGTAGGTGTATCATGAGATATTTTGAGACAGGCATACAGTGCATAAAATCACATCAGGCCGGGTGCGGTGGCTCACACTTGTAATCCCAGCACTTTGGGAGGCTGAGGCGGGCAGATCACCTGAGGTCGGGAGTTCAAGACCAGCCTTACCAACATGAAGAAATCCCTCCTCTACTAAAAATACAAAATTAGCTGGGGTGGTGGCGCATGCCTGTAATCCCAGCTACTCCAGAGGCTGAGGCAGGAGAATCACTTGAACCCAGGAGATGGAGTTTGCGGTGAGCCGAGATTGCGCCATTGCACTCCAGCCTGGGCAACAAGAGCGAAACTCCATCTCAAAAAAAAAAAAAATCATCGTCATCATCATCATCACATCAGGGTATCCTTTTTATCCTGTTTTGTTGTTGTTGTTGTTTTTGGTTTTTTGTTTTTTGCTTTTAGGAATATATCTCCCAAATTATGACTAATGTGACCAATTATGCACATGGATGTTCACCATGTCTTTACTTTTAATAATGAAAATCCTCAGCAACCTAAATATCAGATAATGGGGAAATGACTAAATCAAGTAGCCATTAAAACTGTGTATCTAAAGAGTTCTCAATGACTGGTGAAAACGTTAAGTGGAAAAAAGCAGAGCAACTTTGTGTGTCTGCAGTGTGTCTGCAGCATGAGTCACGCCTGACATATGGGGCATCCTCATTAAATATTTGTTGGATGAAGGAATAAACTTTGTAAAATATATTTATGTAGCTATATACTGCAGCAATTAAAATGCTTTTGGCTGCCAGGAACAGCAAATCATAAATAGAGGTGGCTTAAACATGCAGGGGCTAGCTCCTAGAACATGAAACTGAGAGAGAGGGCAGCTCCAGGGATGGTTAATATGGTGGATTTGGAATATGATGCATGAATCAAGACCGACTCCTTCCCAGCTCTGGCCCCGTCACCATGTCAGCTGGCTCCCTTCATACCAACAGCTGCAGGAATCACTCCCTCACACACCAGTGTCCAGAGTCAGAAAAATGGTTTTCTACTTTGGATGTATCCTTTCCAGAAGTCCTCTGGCAAGATTGCCATTATATACCACTGACCAGCCCAAGTTACATGCCCACTCTGAAAACCAGTTATCTGTAAGAGGAAGGATTCCTCTGGTCAGGATTCATCAGATTCCCTTGGGGGAAGAGACGGACCCCAGAATTGACAATGTCTGCCATAGACATACATAGAAAAGGGAAAAAAAAAAAAGAAAAATACACAAAATTTTCAATCAGGTTATTTCGAAGTGACGATAACACGAGTGATTTAATTATTTTCCAATGTTTTATTTTTCATTACTTTTTTTTTTAAAGACTAACCAAGTGCAGTAGTGAGAATGCAGGGAAGGAGTAGAACAAAGAGTGCTATCTGTAACTATGAACAATCAATTGAAATAAGTCACTACCTTCAGACCAGCCTATTTCATTACTGCTTTTTTTTTTTTTTTAGATAGGATCTCACTCTACTACTCAGGCTGGAGTGCAGTTGCGTGATCTCAGCTCATGGCAACCTCCGCCTCCCAGGTTCAGGCGATTCTCCTGCCTCAGCCTCCCATGTAGCTGGGATTACAGGTTGCATCACCACACCTGGTTAATTTTTGTATTTATTTATTTATTTTTTGAGACGGAGTCTTGCTCTGTGGCCAGGCTGGAGTGCGGTGGCATGATCTTGGCTCACTGCAACCTCTGCCTCCTGGGTTCAAGTGATTCTCCTGCCTCATCCTCCCGAGTAGCTGGGATTACAGGTACGTGCCACCAAGCCGAGCTAATTTTTGTATTTTTTAGTAGAGACAGGGTTTCACCATGTTGGCTAGGATGGTCTTAATCTCTTGACCTCGTAATCCATCTGCCTCGGCCTCCCAAAGTGCTGGGACTACAGGCATGAGCCACTGAGCCAGGCCTCTTTCATTATTTTTAAACTGCGAAAAATATGTTTCTCAGCAGGTTTTCTCAAGTTGCAGTCAAACACCTGCGCAGACACCTGCAGCATACCTCTTGATTCATTCTTCTCAATACTCCAAGGAACCAAAGCTTGATTTGCACAGACTTTCCCACAACCTTTTTGATGCTAACAGTTTAAGCCTTCTCATGTGGGATGCAACTACAAAAGAATTGGCAGACCATTTTTTTTGGTAAAAAGCCCCTCCAATTTCAACTGGGATGAAGAAAGGAGGCAAGAACAGACTCCTGTGGATTATTCTTGAGGGGTGAGGTTGGGGATGGGAAGTGGGTTCAGTGATGGAAGACTTAGAAGATCAGCAGGAGGCCCTGAGTCCTCACTGGGCCCATTGTATTTATGTGGATTATGGAACCACAATTCTCAAAGCTGGACAGACTTCATGACATTCTAGTCCAAGCTTTTTAAGTTACCGGTGGGGAAACTGAGGCATCAATAAGCCAGGCAATCTTCACAGGTTGTGGAGGCTTGGCTGAACTCAGATCCCATGTCTGCAATGCAGACTTCTCTCCTCTCCCCTTATTGCTTGTGGTACATAGTTTCCAAAGATGATTTCAAACAAATTGCTCCCATCCTTGTAAGCACTTGCTGTTTTTCCCATTAAGAGATGAAGCCTATTTCCTCTCTCCTTGAATCTTGGATGACCCTGAGACTTGCTCTGACCAGCAGAATATGGTGGGACCGATGCTGTACTAGTTCCAGGCTTAGGCTGTCAGCTTAGGAACTTCAGCTTCCTCTCTCTGGATCCCCTAGACACCATGTAAGAAGGGTGACCACCGCCCCGTCTGGGAAGTGAGGAGCGCCTCTGCCCGGCCGCCCCGTCTGGGAAGAAATGAGGAGCACCTCTGCCCGGCTGCCTCGTCTGGGAAGAAGTGAGGAGCACCTCTGCCCGGCCGCCCCATCTGGGAAGAAGTGAGGAGCGTCTATGCCTGGCCGCCCCGTCTGGGAAGCGAGGAGCGCCTCTGCCCGGCCGCCCCGTCTGGGATGTGGGGAGCGCCTCTGCCCGACCGCCCCGTCTGGGAGGTCTACCACGGAGGCCAGAAGCAATGTGGGGGCTGGACGTGGTGGCTCACGCCTGTGGTCCCGGCACTCTGGGGGGCCGAGGCGGGTTGATCACTTCAGGCTAGGAGTTCGAGACCAGTCTGGCCAACATGGTGAAACATATGAAAAATACAACAGACAAACCAACCAACCAACCCAGTGACAACAAAACAGGTCTACCCTGGAGTCATACTCTAATTTTTTCTATTTTCCTCCCTTTCTGATCCTTTATCCCACTTTCTTTTTCTTCCTCTTCCTTCTCCTTCTTCTTTGTCAAATAGAGGATTGAGTTATTATCACTGATCCATATAAAGTCCCTCTCTCATTTATTTTAATTCCCACCCCCCATTTCTATTCCCCGACTTCCCATGTGCAACCTTCCTAATATGTTTGATACGCATCTTTTTGTTTGTATGTATTTTTAGAAAATGTTTATTGTTTTTGTGTGCAAAAAAAATTAATTAAAAAAAAAAAAAAAAAAAGAAGAAGGGTGACCACTCAGCTGGAGAGACAGGCCCTGCCATTCCTAGATGACTAGATTCCTAGTGCCAGGTACTGAGTAAAGCCCAGCCAAGGCTACAGCTGGATGCAGTCACAAGAGTCAGCAGTTGACACTGAGTTGAGCCAAAGAACTTCCAGCTGAGCCCAGGAAATTCACAGAATTGTGAGAAACATTGACGGTTGGTCAAACCACTCATTTGGGGAGGTTTGCTACATAGCGATGGATAATGAAATATCTTCTGTCTGGGACTTTCAGTGTTTTCAACAGGCACCTGTTTCCCTCTATCTTCCTCCTCTTCTTCAGCTCCCTGCTCCATTTTCCATTGAAAATTAGGTGTGAGGGACTTAAGGGGGCTTCAAGAGGAGGCCTGCAAGGGATGTGGAATTGAATGGAGGTTCAACTTGTAAATCAAGCAGGCTGTTGAACCTGTTTGATTTTAAGGAACAGCCTTCAGTTGAGGGCAGGGGTAGGAGGAAGAGAGCATTCTACTGTTGATAAATATTTGGCTGCTTCCCAAATTGGGCTATAAGAATAACGTTTCCACAAACTTTTTTGTACATGTCTTTTTGAGATGAAGTAGGGACCCCTCTTAGGAGCCTGCAGGCCCACTCCCAAACCCACAAGCATGGAAATAAAGGAAAATCTTGAGTTCCTTCAGGGGAAATTCCAGGTACCTAGGTACCCCTGAGAAGTAAATGAGCAATTTGATGACCAAGAAGGTAGCAGTAGCTTAAAACAATAGCTAAGGAAGCTAAAGTCACAAGGTTTTTGGTTCCCTATAGAAACTAAAGATAACATCTTAATATATGTCTCCGAGTTGTTTTTCAGAAACCTGGTCCCCCACCAAATGGATCCACTGTCATGTACATCTCAGATGTGGAGGAGCTGAAGACTGAACTCTGAGTGCTATCCTTTGTTCTAAAGTTCTTCCTGAGCATCCTGGAGGAGGTTATGCCCATTAGCTAGAGCTAACATTCTTCTCTGCTGACCCAACATTTTTATTTTATTTATTATTTATTTATTTAATTTTTTTGAAACAGGGTCTTGCTCTGTCACCCAGGCTGGAGTGCAATGGTGTGATCACGGCTCACTGCAGCCTCAACCTCCTAGGCTCAAACATTCCTCTTGCCTCAGCCTCCTACGTAGCTGGGACTATCACTTTACAATACCAAACAAAACCAATTTTTGGATTTTTTGTAGTGATGAGGTCTCCCTATGTTGCCCAGACTGGTCTCAAACTTCTGGCCTCAAGCACTACCTGCCAGCCTTGGCCTCCCAAACTGGTAGGATTACAGGTGTGAGCCACCATGCCCGGCCTGACCCCCAATTTTTAAACAAAGCTTCTTTTCCTTAAGTAATTGAAAATCGGAAAATCTTTGAATCTACGTGATATGGTTTGTCTCTGTGTCCCCACCCAAATGTCACCTCGTATTATAATCCCCATGTGTCAAAGCAGGGACCTGGTGGGAGCTGATTGGATCATGGAGGCAGTTTCCTCCATGCTGTTCTCATGATAGTGAGGGAGTTCTCATGAGATCTGACGGTTTTATTTATTTATTTATTTTTTATTGTCTTTCAGATGGAGTCTTGCTCTTGTTGCCCAGGCTGGAGTGCAGTGGCGCAATCTCGGCTCACCGCAAGCTCTGCCTCCCAGGTTCACGCCATTCTCCTGCCTCAGCCTCCTGAGTAGCTGGTACTACAGGTGCCCACCACCACACCTGGCTAATTTTTTTTTGTATTTTTTTAGTAGAGACGAGGTTTCACTGTGTTAGCCAGGATGGTCTTGATCTTCTGATCTTGTGATCCACCCGCCTCGGCCACCCAAAGTGCTGGGATTGCAGGCATGAGCCACTGCGCCTGGCCGAGATCTGATGGTTTTATAAGGGCTCTTCCCTCTTTGTGCTTTCTCTTGCCTGCTGCCATGTAAGACGTGCCTGCTTTCCCTTCTGCCATAATTGTAAGTTTCCTGAGGCCTTCTCAGCCATGCAGAACTGTGAGTCAATTAAACATGTTTTCTTTATAAATTATCCAGTCTCAGGTGTTTCTTTATAGCAGTGTGAAAACGGACTAATACACTACCTATGATCTGTAATCCCCTGCTTCAAGATATCCTGCCCTTAGGCCAAACCAATGTATAGTCTTCATGTATTGACTTACAATTCTGCTTCTAACCTCCACTTCCTGAAATTTTCCCTTGTTTGCAAGCCACTGGGATGTTTGGGTCTTAAGCTTGAGCTGCCTGATTCTCCTTGTTTAGTGTCCTGCAAACAAAGACACTCCTTTCTCCCCATTTCAAACCCTGGTGTGGATATCTGGCCTTACTGCACCAGGCAAGTGGACCCCAGTTCAGTTCAATAACATTTTGGTGACCATATGTACACATTTCTCTTGGATACATACACTTATGAATGCAATTGATGACTCACATGATATGAATACGTTCAGCAAAGTGGATGTACAAATTTACCCTCCCCTCATCAATGTTTGAGCTTCAGTTCATATTCTTCATATTCTTTTTGAATTTTTAGAGGTGGGGTCTCACTCCATCACGCAGGCTGGAGTGCAGTGGTGCAATCATAGCTCACTGCAGCCTCAAACTCCTGGGCTCAGGTGATCCTACTGCCTCAGCCTCCCAAGTAGCTGGGACTACAGGCATGAGCCACCACACCCAGTATATTCTTCATATTCTCGCTGATATTCATTGTAACTATTCTGGAGGATACATAGTGGTTTTCATTCGCATTTCCTTCATGTCTAATCAAGTTGAACATCTTTTCATAGGTTTCACAGTCATTTGGATAGTCTCTTTAGCACCTGCTCACTTATTTTGGCCATTTCTCTTGTTTATTATTGATTTCTAGGTGACATAGAAACATTGAAGCTCTAGGCCTTGAGCGAGGCTTGGAAGGGGGCAGGTTTGCTGGGTGAATTTACTGCCTCATTCATGCAAGGGCAGTGGGTTTCACACAATATGCTTGGCCAGCCTTTTGTCTTTCACAACACTCATTCTCTGATTGAAAATTATTTCTAGCTTTTTTTTTACTCTAGCCAATTCACTCTGTGGTGCAGATTCTGATGACAATGTTGATCGTGCTTAATAGTAACCTCTTTAGAATGGATTCCAAAATAGACACTTGCATGGCCAACTGCCTCTCAGGTATAAATTGAAGTGAACTTATGCAAACCCACACACTTATAACACTTCATGCTGAAGTGTCTTATGGTAAGTGACCACTCATATAATAACACCAGAACAATACAATAACACCAGTGTAACACTTTACACTGAAGTGTTTTATGGTTAAGTTACCACTCAGACTACACAATAACACCAGAGCATGCTAATGTTAACACTGTATCAGAATTTAAATTTGACAAGCCAGGGTTTGGATCCTGTAATTGAAAGCTATAGTTATGCACCAAAGGCTTACATGCTCTGTAGAAAATTCACAATTTCGGTCACCTCACACTCGAGGAACCCCTGTACACCTATAAATCTAAGGCAAGGGTATCACATGGTGACTCAAAATCCTTTTCCAAGCCCTTCTATAACTTTTTTTTTTTTTTTTTTTTTTTGAGACAGAAGCTGGCTCCGTCACCCAGGATAGAGTGCAGAGGTGCTATCTTGGCTCACTGCAACCTCCACCTCCCAGGTTCAAGCAATTCTCCTGCCTCAACCTCCCATGTAGCTGGGATTACAGGCACCTGCCACCACACCCGGCTAATTTTTATATTTTTAGTAGAGACAGGGTTTCACCATATTGACCAGGCTGGTCTGGAACTCCTGACCTCAGGTGATCTGCCTGCCTTGGCCTCCCAAAGCGGTGGGATTACACGTGTGAGCCACCACACCTGGCCCCTTCTATAACTTTTTAAAGTCAATCTTTTCCCATCAAGAACACTGCCCACTGAGTTCTGCAAGTCAGAATAATGCCAGTAGACAGAACTTAGTTTTGTCTCTGAAATTTCACATTGCTCCATGTCTGTGTTCATCATGTGAAAGGAAAATAAAACTTGGGGCCCCCAAATCACTAAGCTAAAGGGAAAAGCCAAGCTGGGAACTGCTCAGGGCAAACCTGCCTCTCATTCTACTCAAAGTCACCCCTCTGCTCACTGAGATAGAGGCATATCTGATTGCTTCCCTTTGGAAAGGCTAATCAGAAACTCAAAAGAATGTAACCATTTGTCTCTCACCTACCTGTGACCTGGAAGCTCCCTCCCCACTTCCATTCTTCCTGCCTTTGCTTGAGTTGTCCCACTTTTCCAGACATATATTAACTGATATCTCACGTCTCCCTGAAATTTATAAAACCAAGCTGTGCCCCAACCACCTTGGGCACACGCCGTCAGGACTTCCTGAGGCTGCGTCACAGGCGCATGTCCTCAACCTTGGCAAAATAAACTTTCTAAATTAATTTAGACATGTCTCAAATGTTCAGGGTTCACAATCATAATCTGCTTTATACAAATCAAAAAAAGCAGTCTTTATGAATTATGAAAATCAAGGTAAGAATATCTCTCCTTTGGCATCGTTCCTTCTTCACAAACACCACTGGAAAATTACCAAGAAGGAACAATGGGATGTGAAACTGGCCTTCTCTGGCCTCTATGAGTTTTCCTTCATAGTCTACCCATGTGCCTTAGGGCTCCTGTGTGCAGAATAAATCTGTTGCTTAGCACAGCCTCAGCCCCACAGAGAAGAGCCTCCCCAAGGAGGGGTTCAGCAGGTCTGTCCCCTCTCTCACCTAGCTGGAAATGAGCTGGAGGGATTGGTGACACGATGAGGCAAGTGAACTGGTATTTACCAGGAGATCATGTGAAAGGAAATCAAATTTTGGGACCCCAAACTCATTTAGCCAAAGGGAAAGGTGAAGCTGGGAACTGGGCCAGGCAAACCTGCCTCCGCCTTTTGGTTCCTAAATAAGATGGCTACAAGGTGAAAAGCTACAGCCTCCCCCATATTTTGCCCACAAGGAAATTCCTAGTGCACTGTTAAAATTTCACCATGGCAATGCAAATTGATAGCTTATCTTTACAGGTGCAGTCAACCCTGTCCACCAGACACAGATGCATATCTGATTGTTCCCCTGCCCCATTTTGTCTATGTTATCTGACATAAAATGCAGATCCCCTGCATTTTTCCTCTGCCCCATTTGTTTATGTCATCTTATGTAAAACATGCAGATTCACTGAGCCAGACAAAGGCATGAATATCTATTTTTCCCTACCCCACTCTTACAGGAAAATTGTATACTTCTCAATATCCCACCCTTCTCCTTTAGATTTGGAGCCCTCAAAATCATCTTCAGAGAAAGGCACAGACCTGTCTCCCTGGCACACATCCTTAACTTTGGCAAATAAATCTCCTAAAATGATTGAGGCCAGGTGCGGTGGCTCACACCTGTAATCCCAGCACGTTGGGAGGCTGAGACGGGTGGATCACCTGCGGTCAGGAGTTGGAGACCAGCCTGGCCAACATGGAGAAACCGCATCTCTACTAAAAATACAAAAATTAGCTGGGTGTGGTGGCGGGCAACTGTAAACCCAGCTACCTGGGAGGCTGAGGCAGGAGAATCACTTGAACCTGGGAGGTGGAGGATGCAGTGAGCTGGGATTGCACCACTGCACTCTGGCCTGGGCAACAGAGTGAGACTCTGTCTCAAAATAAATAAATAAAATAAATAAATAATACAATGATCGAGGTGTGTAATCTTTTTTTGATTGACGATCATATGGGTAAAACCTTCTCTTAGTTAAATGCTTGGATGATTTACTTCTCAGGGGTACCTAGGTACCTGGAATTTCCCGTGAAGGAACTCAATTATTTTCTTTTATTTCCATGCTTGTGGGTTTGGGAGTGGGCCAGCAGGCTCCTAAGAGGGATCCCTGCTTCATCTCAAAAAGACATGTACAGAAAAGTTTGTGGAAACGCTATTCTTATAGCCCAATTTGGGAAGCAGCCAAATACTTACCAACAGTAGAATGCTCTCTTCCTCCTACCCCTGCCCTCAGTTGGAGGCTGTTCCTTAAAATCATCCCTACCCCCGGCAGAAAAAGAAAGTACAGAATGTTAGAAATTTTAAAAAAACCTAACTTTTGGGAGTGCCAGAGAGGTGATGAGAGTCCCTTAAAGAAACTTAAGATAAGGAGAGACTGGGACAAGTAAGTACCTTGGGATATGTGTGCTAGGAGCTATGTGGAGAGGGAGGAGGCCCAGGGGGCATCTGTACTTCACAGGCTACTGAGAGCCCATCTGTCGATAAAGTTCTATGAGTATCCTAAAGAAAATGCTTACAGATAAAGGTTTACCATATGAGGGGCAGGGGTCCCCCATCAAAGCTGACTTCCTCTGGGAAATCCCCGTTTCTCATGTTGAGAGAGGCAAGGAAGGAAAGTGCTGCCGTGACAATCAAATAAGGCAGCACTGAGTATTCCGTAGGTTTCAAACACTGTGTTGAGAGCAAGGGGAGGAGGTAGTAGTGAGACGATGGTTACTGCCCTCCAGGAGTTTCAAACCCGATCCAAGAAATAAAGTACTAGAAATAACACAAGAAGGCGACCTGCACAAGTCAGTGTACAAAATCAAGTCAACTCCTTTTCTGAGTCACCTGCAGATGACATCAAAGATATCTGCCCAAAATAAAACTTCTTAAAGCTTCATAAAAACTTCTGCCAAGCTTCAGAGAGGATGGAAGATCTGATTACATCTTTATTTGCAGTATTTAAAAATTAACTTTTTAGTTTATAAAAATTAACTTTTATACTGCAAATAAAAGGTGAATGTATTAATCTGTTCTCATGCTGCTAATAAACACATACCTGAGACTGGGTAATTTATAAAGGAAAGATATTTAATTGACTCACAGTTCCAAATGGCTGGGGAGGCCTCACAATCATGGTGGAAGGTGAATGAGGAACAAAGTCATGTCTTACATGGTGGCAGGCCAGAGGTTATAAAACCATCAGATCTCATGACACTTATTCACTACTGTGAGAACAGTATGGAGGAAACTGTCCCCCCCACCCCATGGTTCAATTATCTCCACCTGGCCCCACCCTTAACACATGGGGATTATTACAATTCAAGGTGAGATTTGGGTGGTGACACAGACAAACCATGTCAGTGAATAAGGTAGAAGGAAACTTAGATCACCTGGGACAAAGGTCCTAAACTTTAGTATGCCAAGAAATCCCCTGAGGAGCTTGTTAAAAACTGGGATTTCTAGGCCTTATCACCAGATACTCTGATTCAGGAGGTTGAGTAGGACCAGAAAACCTGCATTTCAAACCAGTGCCTAATAGTGATCTGATGCAATGGCCACAAACCCCACTCAGGGAAATACCTACGAGCTAGAGTCACAGCACTGGGGTAGACAGGGTTGGTTTGTGGAAGGCAACAAAAGTCAAGTGTGCCTGGGGAAGAGTCTAAAGAATGGTGTCCCTATTCCCCAACAAAACCCAGCGAAGGATACCGTATCTCTGGGGTCCTGGAAGCAAAAGCAACCCTCACTTTTTTTTTTTTTTTTGAGACAGGTCTTACTCTGTCACCCAGGCTGAAGTGCAGTGGTGTGATCTCGGCTCACTGCAGCCTCAACCTCCTGGGCACAAGCAATCCTTCCACTTCAGCCTCAGTAGCTGGGACTACAGGCACACACCACCATGCCTGACTAATTTTTGTATCTTTTATAGAGATGGGGTCTTGCCATGTTGTCCAGGCTGGCTTCAACTTCCTGGCTTCGAGCAATCTGCTCGCCTCAGCCTCCCAAAGTGCTGGGATTACAGGTGTGAGCCACCACACCCCGCCCCTCACTTGTTTTGTATGTTAGTATGTGATGCAGAAAACATTTCAGACGGTGCAGTATGTAAAATGAGCTGTCTTCAGAAGTTCTGGGTTAACCGTGGGGCTCTGTGGCCGACAGGAAAATAGTTACTCCCTTCTCTTCCTTTGGATGGAACTGACTTCCAAAGTATTCAAGGACCTTCTACTTCCTACATGTTGATAAAGGAAGTGAACAGAGGAAAGTGGTTCTTCCCAGCCAATACACCTCCTGCCATGTGAGCCAGGCGGGTGCTAGTCCCAGTTTATTTTTGTAAAATGAGGTTTGGGATTATTGGCAGGGGGTGGGGGTAGGAGAGGAAGAGAGAGATGCAGCAATGTGATAGAGGATTGAGGCAGTCACTTCCAAACCGGCTTTCGGCCAGGGGTGTTTGCTAGCTTGGTGGACTGCCTCGGTGAATGAGCAGGCCTGGGTCCCCAGTGTTCTAGGCGGTGTTTTCTAGTGTGTCACCTTAACCATTGGTATCAAAACCATCTGAGGAACTTGTTTAAATGCAGATTCCTGAGCCTTACCTACAAATCAGCATGTCTGGGATTGAGTCCAGTTCCCTGCATTTAGAACAATGATTACCCTACAGCAGGAGAATCACTGTTCTGGAGCTTTCCATTCAAGACAGGGTTGCTCCATGATTTAATAGACCAAAGGAGGGCTGGCAATTAAGTAACTCAATAAATGTTATGCTTCCAGGATAACTGTACTCTTTATATCTGTGTTACCTGGTGGTGAGAAAAGCAGTGAAAATAGATCACCTTTGGGAAGTTCTTCCTTCGCTCCTGGCCTTTTGGTTCATGACTGCGGTACGAGGGTTAAACCTCTCTAGGTCCCTAAGCACAAAGCTGTTTGACTGTCAGAATTGTGCCATAATGAGGACAGTCATGATGACAGTCTGTGCCCGCTTTTCAGAGCCAGGCACTGAGTTTGGTGCTTCCCACAATCCTCATGCCAACCTTGAGAGGTGGGAAGCCTTCATCCCCCTTTTACACTTGAGAAATCTTAAGTACACAGAGGTTAAGTAACTTGCTCAAAGTCATGTAGCTAGCTAGTTAGGGCCTGGGTGCCAGTGCAGACCCAGTTAATAATCTCACTGTGTCATGCCCACAACTTATTCCGGTTGTCCCTTTGGTAAAACGAGGATAGGGTGTTCCACATGAGGTCTAAGGACCTTCCGATGTCAATATTCTGTGATTTGGGTGTACGTGTGCAGGGCACCAATCAGAGCTCATTCTGCTTATGCCATCATCCCAGGATTCTGGGGAGGACTCACCCTGCCTCTGCAGCTCTCCTTCCACAGGCCAGGCAGGTAGACCCACAGTCTACCCAAATAAATAAGAAAATTTCTTTTTCTTTTTTTTTTTTGAGACAGAGTCTTGCTCTGTGGCCCAGACTGGGGTGCTGTGGTGCAATCTTGGCTCACTGGAACCTCCACCTCCCAGGTTCAAGTGATTCTCCTGCCTCAGCCTCCCAAGTAGCTAGGATTATAGGTGCCTGCCACCATGTCTGGCTAATTTTTGTATTTTTAGTAGACACGCAGTTTCTCCATGTTGGCCAGGCTGGTCTTGAACTCCTGACCTCAGGTGATCTGCCCGCCTCAGCACCCCAAAGTGCTGGGATTATTGGCATGAGCCACTGCACCCGGCAACCCAAAGAAAATTTCTATCTGTAACACTTCTCAACTAAAAAATACGTTACAGGCTGATTTAAAGCATATTAAAAGTTACCAGGTAAGCCAAAGGGAACGTATTTCCATTCCATGCTTGAGCTATCATTTTGCAGCAGTTACCGCTATCAATACAGAGGTTACCAGTTCTTCCCAAAGTTATTCTTGGAATTTGATATTTTTAGGATTATGACTCCTCTCTCATTTCCATAATAGTAAAGCATCTCTGACAAAAGATTATGAATGTAGCACAGATTAAACTGTTTTCCAGGTAACTTCTGAACTATGCGGATGTTTCTAGACTCTTCAGCAATAAGTAGTTTGTAAGTGAAAAATAAATTATGGCTATTCTAACTGTACAAGCTGAAAACTAGGGTATGACAAATACAGATTCTTTAAATCATCTGCATTACTACAAACCACAGTAGTTCTTACACTCAGAAGTAACAAAAATCATCTGCATGGGAATCAGAGTGCATCAGCTCACGAACAGGAATTTAAAACGTTTCATTTCCCTGAGAGTCACTGCATCTCGGGGGCATTTAGTGCTGTGTTTTCTGCTTTCACAAGCTTTCCCTCCTCACAGTCAGCAAGGATGATGGTTGGAATGAATGCTAGAAGCAGTAAATGCTGTCATTATTTTTGATTTTACCCTCATTTAAGGTGAAAAACAATGTGATTTACTTATCTCAAGGAGGTGTCCCAATTCCAGTGCTTCTTAACTTCTAAAATTGTGAAACTACTCCTTAAAAGCAAGCAGATATAATTATGTTCTCTCTTGAACTAAATTGCCCTCCCTCAGACTAAGAAGAAATGGTTCAATTAAGTAGGATGTTACCAACGCAGGGCATGTAACCGATGAAAGGTGCCTTTGTGCCTTTTCTTCAACGTGAATGAGAAAATCTGGCTCTGAGACATTTTGAAGAACGATGACTATATCTTTATTTTGATGGACCTCTGGGCCAAGTATACCTGAATCTGCCTGCCTTTTTGAATTTCTTGCTGCAGAGGACAGGTACACAAGGCCCCTCTGGAGAGGTGGCAGTCGGTGTAAAAAGCAGAAGAAGATGAGCTATATACTTCTTGGCCTAGGGTGGGTCCCAGCCCCACCCTGATCAGCACTCTCCCTCTCCCAATGGCAGCCTCTTGGGCCCTGATATGGTTTGGCCGTGTCCCCACCCAAATCTCATCTTGAATTCCCATGTGCTGTGGGAGGGACCCGGTGGGAGGTAACTGAATCATGGGAGTGGGTCTTTCCTGTGCTGTTCTTGTGATAGTGAATAAGTCTCACGAGATCTGATGGTTTTCAAAACGGGAGTTTCCCTGCACAAGCTCTCTCTTGCCTGCCACCATGTAAGACATGTCTTGCTTCCCCTTTGCCTTCCACCATGACTGCGAGGCCTCCCCAGCTATGTGGAACTATAAGTCCATTAAATCCTTTTGCACGTATAAATTACCCATGGGTAAGGGGTATGCAAAATGAACAGTGTGAAATGAATGAATACAGTGAGAAATGAACGAGCGGTGTAAAAACAAACTAATACAAGCTGCTTTGTGGGACCCTCATGCTTCCAGAAATCCCATTAGAAAGTCAAAGACCTACAAAGGATTAGTGACTCTCTCACCTTTTATGGTTTTACTTAAGTGTCAAGAACAAAACATGGCCCAGGGATACAAAATGACAGAAGCATAAAGACTTGAAATAAATGTGTTATTTACAGTATGTGTTCTTTCAGTCTGTAGCTCTTTCCTACAAAATCATGAAATTTCCTATGGTACTACTGAACCACTAGGTATACTGCATTACCTACAATCTCCAAGAAATGTTTGGCAAACACCTCACATTTGCTATGACAGTAGCTCTAAGGAACAACCCCAGTAGAAAATTAAGTTTTTCTTCTCTCTTCTCCATTCTCTCCTTCTTTTCTAGTCTCTTTCTTCCCTTCCCCCTTCCTTCCATTTCTTTAAAAGAGTCTTTAAAGAGATACAACTCAAACCTCATTCTTTTTAGTGGCGCCTTCTGGGCATAGCTAAATGAATCACTGTTCTGCAAGAAATGGTTCTTTGAGGGGGTTCTTTTGGGGCCTTTCCTTAAAAATGTTAATTTTCATCTTATTAGTGTCAGAAAGAAGTTGTAACTTTCCTTTGGCCAAAGCCAGTATAGATCCATTCTTTAAAAGCATTGTGACATTTGTGGCACACATAGGATGGGTATAATAATTGAGCTGGCAGAGGAAAAGTTCAAAAATATTGTAACACAATGACATTTTAGCTAGTCATGGGGAAAGGATGGGCTGATTCATTGTGATTTATTTTTCCACAAAGGGAACAGAGACTGAAGACAGACACCTCCCATGAACTCCAGGCTGCTACCCCAAATGCCAGGGTCTTTGGTAAATGACTTTCAAACATAGAAATGTGGGCTGAGCACAGTGGCTCATGCCTGTAATCCCAGCACTTTGGGAGGCTGAGGCAAGAGGATCACTTGAGGTCAGCAGTTTGAGACCAGCCTGGCCAACATGGTGAAACCCCATCTCTACTAAAAGAACACAAAAATTAGCTGGGGGTGGTGGTGCATACCTGTACTCCCAGCTACTTGGGAGGCTGAGGGAGGAGAATTGCTTGAACCCAGGAGGTGGAGGCTGCAGTGAGCCAAGATTGCACCACTGCACTTGAGCCTGGGCTACAGACCGAGACTCCATCTCTAAATAAATAAATAAGAAACTTGAAGTTAGATGGAACTGCCAACTCAGTTAGCAAGTGTGAAGGACCCAGTGTAAACCACAGTTCAGGTTCATCCTGCACCTGATGTGCTTTGTGTCAGTCACACTGTTAGGCTCAGTGGGGTCCGACTTGGTGGCTCAAGCATGTGGCTAAGAAAGGGTGAAGTCATTGTTATCCACTGGGCAACAGAAAGAGGAATGGGCAGCTGCAGATGCAGACAGAAGGCACTGAAGAGAATGATTTAAACCCTGAACCATATCTCAGAGGCTCTCCTATCTGAGTGTCTTCACTGCAGGCTTCTGGGAGTTGAGACAAAGCGATTTTCTTCTGATGACATAATTTCTAGTTTTACTGGCAAAAATAGGCTCTAAAATGAATTCACCTAACTTGCCTTTCTCTTCCTTAATGATTGTTCTGTGACTCTACTTTTCTCTCCTACCTGTATCTGGAATGTTCCTTCTCCTTGACAAGCCATTTGTGTTCTTCATTTCCACTTATTCATTCAACAAACATTAATAAAGCATCTATGACATGCCAGATGTGGAGTTCATTGTTATCAGTAAATAAGACATCACCTCTCAGCTTCCTTAAACTATATTTCTTCCAGAATTTGCCCATTGTTTCTCTAACAGTTTCTGCTTCATTGCCTACATTCTTCATGTGTTTACTGGCTTTTTGTATTTCTTCTTCTGTGACTTGCCTACTTCTGTTTTTATCCCACTTTACTATTAGGGTATTTATGGTTTTTCTTCCTGGTTGGTAAGAGCTCTTTATATATTTTTGAGAAAGTTAACCCTTTGTCTTCTATATATGTTGCAAATATTTTCCCCAATTTGTGTTTGTCTTTTATTTGTGCATAAATATTTTGTTGCTAAAGTTTAATTTTCATTTAGGTAAATCAATTTCTTTTATTGTGGCTCTTGGCTTTTGGGGTCACAGAGAGTAAAGTCCTTCCTTCCTTACCCTAGGAATATTCCAGTATTCACTTATGGCTGTGCTTTTCAAAAACAATGTAATATTTAATTCCTTGTTAATTGCAGGCACATACCATTTAAAAAACAGTTTATTTTTCTTATCACTATTTTAAATTGAAATTTCTATTGAGATAATTGCAGACTGACAGCAGTTGTAAGAAATAATACAGAAAGATTCTGTTTATACCTTACCCAGTTTTCCCCAATGGCAACATTTCGCAAAACTACAGCATATCACTACCAGGATATTGACATTGATACAATCCAATGATCTTTTTCCTTTTCCCCTGTTTGACTTGTGCTAGTGTGTCTTTAGTTCTCATGTGTAGGCTCTTCAGCACCATCTCTGAATAGTCCATTCTTTCTCCACTCTCCTGAAATGTCACTTATCAGAGACAAAATTCTTGTATCCGTTTCTGGATTTTATATTTTGTTTAATTGATCCATTGTCTATGCTGGGGCTGGTACCAAAAACATAGAGAGTTCTCCTTTTTGTTTTTTTTTGGTTTTTTGTTTTTTTGTTTTCTGAGACAGGGTCTGACTCTGTTGCCCAGGGTGGAGTGCAGTGGTTAATTACAGCTCACTGCAGCCTCGCCCTCCCAGGCTCAAGGGATTCTCCCACCTGGACCTCCCAAGTACCTGGGACCACAGGTGCGCACTGCCACGCCTGGGTAAGTTTTTTGATGTTTTGTAGAGACGGGGTCTTGTTACATTGCCCAGGCTGGTCTCAAACTCCTGGACTCACACGATCCTCCTTCCTGGGCCTCCTGAAGTGTTGAGATTCCAGGTGTGAGCCACCCTGTCCAGCCCAGTTCTCCTTTTCTTAATGCTTGTGAAGGCTCTTCCCTCACCTCTCTTCTCTTCCTCCTCCTTTTCCCTTTTTCTTTTCAAAGATGCCCTTGCTTATTTCATGTTCAATTTTCCTGATGAGCTTTAGAATCATTTGGTTAAGTTCCAGAAAAGATATTTGGATTGTGATTGGGGTTGCCTTATATTTAGAGATTCATTTGTGGAGAAATAACATCCTTACCAAACTGAGTTTTTCCACCAGGAACACAGTGTCTCTCTCTCCATTTATAGAAACCTTTTAAAAATGAGCCTTAGTAGAATGTTGTAATTACTTCATATGAATTCTGCACAAATCTTGTCACACTGATTCCCATTTCATAGCTTTTGTAGATATTGCAGATGGAATCTTTTCTCCCACCATACATATTTTTTGGTTGTTTTCTTATTATTGATTTTTATTGTGGTAAAATAGACACAAAATTTGCCATTTTCACCATTTAAAATGTACAGTTCAGTAGCAGTAAGTACATGCACGATGTATACAGTCACCACTGGCCAGCTCCAGAACTTTTTCATTATCCCAAATAGTGTCTTTGTGCCTATAAACAGTAACTCCCTGTTCCCTCGCCCCACCGTGGCAGCCTCTATTCTACTGTCTATCTATAAATTTGCTTATTCTGTGTACCTCATATAAGTGATAAGTGGGCTCACGTAATATTTGTCCTTCTGTGTCTGACTTCTTCCATTTAGCATGATGTTTTCAAGACTGATCCATGTTATAGCATGGATCTGAATTTCATTTCTTTTTATGGCTGAATAACATTTTATTGTATGTATAGACCACATTTTGTTTATCCATTTATCCATCCATGGACACTTGGGTCGTTTCCTCCTTTTGGCTGTTGTGAATAATGCTGTTAGGAACATGGGTGTGAAAATATCTGTTTGAGTCTCTGCTTTTAATTCTTTTGGGTACATATTAAAAAAGAATATTTAATATTTTTTCACAACTGATTATTAGTGGCAGATAGCAGGGGAAAGGTATTACATTTCTTTTTTTTTTCTGAACTGGAGTCTTGCTCTTGTCACCCAGGCGGGAGTGCAATGGCGCAATCTTGGCTCACTGCAACCTCCACCTCCCAGGTTCAAGCAATTCCCCTGTCTCAGCCTCCAGAGTATCTGGGATTACAGGTGCCTGCCACCATGCCCGGCTAATTTTTGTATTTTTAGTAGAGATGGGGTTTCACCATGTTGACCAGGCTGGTCTTGAACTCCTGACCTCAGGTGATCCACCCACCTTGGCCTCCCAAAGTGCTGGGATTACAGGCATGAGTATTACATTTCTAATTAGAAAAAAATATTAACATTTCCATCTACCCAAACACAAAAATAAAAAATCACCCAAAATATATGTACTCATCTTTCAAGGCCCTTGCTAAATGCCCTTTCTGTTTGTACAGGCCCTGACATCACAGGGACAGTCATTCATGAACTCTTAGCCATGAGCTCAGCACACACCAGATACCCTAAACTATTACATGTAATTGTTCATGAAAACTTGGTTCACTCCTTGTGCTTTTGAGTCTTCTAGATGACTTTATTCACAAAGGCAAAAGGGAGTTAGGGCAGGTGCAACAGAAAGACGCCATTAACTTTGCAGAAGTGGTTTTGAGGCAACAAAAGCAGGTGAATTTCTCTAAAGTGCCAGGTTGTTTTGTCAATGTCTAGGTATTTACTGTAGGCCAGTAACACACTTGAATATATCTGTCTTCCACTTTCCTCACAAGAAAAGTAATTTCTCTTTCTAAATTGTGTATATTCTTATTTTGCCGCAGCCTGAAGGCCTAATCAATACAACTTTGTATTTTCTGTTAAGTTTTAAGCTTCTCAAAATCAGAGGCTTGTCCTGCAACCCCCTCTGTATGCATGCATGTGCATGCGTGCACGCGCACACACACACACACACACACACACACACCCCTATACACACACAATTATTAAGAATACCAAGTCTGGAGTCAGGCTATCTGGGTTCAGATCTCAGCCCTGTCACTCACCCAAGGACACCCATCTGGAAAGGGATACAGGGTGAATTTAAACCCCAGCAATGTGGGGTCATTATTCTAACCTTAAGTAAATTATTTAACCTCTTACGTGTCTCAATTTCTTTATCTATAAAACAGGATACTAACAGTACCACCCTCATAGGACTTTTGTGAGAATTAAATAACCTAATATAGATAAAACACTAGAAATGTGCCTTAGAGTTCTAAGAGTCAGCCCTTCTAAGGGGAGGCTGTGATTGACATCTACAGTGCCAAGCCCTGTGTTTGCTGAGTAATGCTTTCTGTGAATTGGGTCTTCCATTGTCCACCTTGGGAGATTTCTCATCTCATCACACCTTTGCCCTCCTACAGCTGGAATAGCATTTTCATTTGTATTTGACAAGAACCAGTTATCAAGAACAGACAGACCCAGGCCATCTGCCTGATTGGTTGTGTTTATGGCCCTGAGGGCAGCAGACTCCTGGAAAGAGAGGACAGGCAGGCCGTGAGTCCTGGCTCCGTTTCTGATTTCTAATCAGGGCAGAAAGGTCTTAGCTATTGTCATGGTTTGCATAAGTCTCTGGAAAAACATGTGTTGGAAACTTAGTCTCCAAAGCAACAGTGTTGGGAGGTGGGGCCGAATGGGAAGTGTTTAGGTCATCAGCGCTCCACTCTCAGTGGATTAATGCCGACTACAAAAGGGCCTGAGGTTGTGAGTTTGATCTCTTGCTCTCTGTCACCCTCTCTTTGCTCTTCCACCAAGGGATAATGCAACAAGAAGGCCTTTGCCTGATGCCGGCCACTCAACCTCGGACTTTCCAGCTCCAGAACCGCAAGCCAATCCATTTCTGTTCATTCTGAACTTCCCAGTCTAGGGTATCCTGTTATAGCAACACAAACGGACTAAGACAGTACGATGTCGTTGAGGGGATCTGGAGCTCCCAAGTGTGCCCTCTTCCAACTGGGGGCCCACAGACTCCTGCAAGCCTGGCTAATCAACACTACTGTCAAGTTCTAAGGAGGCCTTCCTCTTATGGCCTGTCCCAGGCTGTGGCTACGTTGCTTGTTAGGTCTTGTTACATTTGCATGTCTCCTCCAGTAGGACATACGCAGCATGAGGACAGAGACCTTGACTCGAGAACAATGTTTGTCAAATATTTGGAAAGAAGGAAGTCAGGCAGGCAGGAAAGGAGGAAGGGAACCTTCTCCCTCCTCTACCCCACCTACTCACTTCTCAAACTCTGCACCCCAGGAACCCTTCTTTGACATATATTTTTTCTCTAGTTTTTGGGAGCCAAGAAAAAGAAACATGAAAACAAGGCTGTAAACTATTCAAAAGTAGGACTGTGCCCATCCTGGTGTTTTCCCCCTTCCCTTCTGGCCCCCACTGCTTGGCCAAGAGGTGGCCACAGTTACAGGTCAACGCCTGGGTCAAGTCATGAATGCTTCCTTTTAGGAATTTTGACTTAGCCCATATTTTTTTCTCTCTCTTATCAGAGATAGATAATAAGCGAATAATCTTTGTTCTTCCACCTCTTTCCCTGATGGACACCAGCTGGGAAGGCATGGGTGCGGGGACATTTCCCACAGTCTATCTGTGGTCCCTGGGGCCATGTCTTGTCAGGGCAGATGGAACAGCAGGCCAGCCCTGGTATCTTCACCAGCTTCTCACAGGAGGCCCTGGAGCTCTGGGCAACCATGGCTCTGGGCCATTGACAGGTCTGCTCCTGCTGTGGTTGCCTCCCTTCTAACCTGCAATCAGCCTGAAGGTTTGTTCAGCTCAGTCCAGGGCATGGGACCAAGCACCACCAGCAGGAGTTCCCCAGGTCAGGGGCTCATTGCCATTGCCATCTGATCCTTCGAAAAAATAAATGCTAGCCAGGGGCAGTGGCTCACGCCTGTAATCCCAGCACTTCGGGAGGCCGAGGTGGATGGATCACTTGAGGTCAGGAGTTCGAGACCAGCTTGGCCAACATGGCGAAACCCCATCTCTACTAAAAATACAAAAATTAGCCGGGCATGGTGGCACAGGCCTGTAGTTCCAGCCACTCGGGAGGCTGAGGCAGGAGAATCGCTTGAACTGGGAGGCAGAGGTTGCAGTGAGCTGAGATCACGCCATTGCACTCCAGCCTGGGTGATACGGCGAGACTCTGTCTAAAAAAAAAAAAAAAGAAAAAGAAAAAAGAAAAGCCAAGCCAGGTATGGTGGCCCACGCCTGTAATCCTAGCACTTTGGAAGGCCAAGGTAGGAGGATCAGTTGAGTCTAGGAGTTCGAGACCAGCCTGGACAATATAGCAAGACCCCGTCTCTACAAAAAATTTAAAAAATTAGCTGGGTGTGGTGCCACATGCCTGCAGTCTCAGCTACTCGGGAGGCTGAAGCGAGAGGATTGCTTGAGCCCAGGAGTTTAAGGCTGCAGTGAGCTATGACTGCACCACTGCACTCCAGCCTGGGTGACACAGTGAGACTCCATCTCTAAAAGATTAAAAACTAAATAAATGCTGATACTTTTTTTTCGTGGTTACAATGTGCTTGACTACTAAGACAGGATGACTCTAATGGGATAAAAAGGGCCTGCACAAGTACAGTGGATTTTTATCCAGAATGAATTTTGGTTCAGTTAATATTCTGGTTAACTGAGGATTACAATAGATAGTAGATACAAATGTGCAATTATCAAAGTATGTCAGAATGTGCTCATCACACAAATTCTACCAGATTATATTTAAAACTATCTTTGATGGTCCAGATGGCATTTCAGATTCTTGCAGTACATCAAAATTATCAAAATAAGCACAAATTATTTTGAAATAGCATTGATGGGAGTGTCTGATTATATGAGATTCCTTGCTGCTTGAATTCCAGTAAGTGCACTTTCTATGTTTACTTGTACATAGAATAAACTCTGGTTTATCCAGAATCCAAACCTATGCATTTACACAACATGAGAAAGTATAACCGCTGGACTGGACCCCAATACATCCAACTGGAAAGATACCCTCGAGACATACATTGTCAGGGCTGGAAGGCTCCAGCCTGCAGAGGGAGGAGAGTAGGTGGCCTCCTGCACGTGAGGCAGAAGAGCACCATGGGGAAAAGCAGGGACTCACATCTTGCTTTTGCCACTCATGCACACGAGGACCTTGGATATGGTATTTAACCTCCCCTGCACCTCATCTGTGAAATGGGATGATCGTAATACCCCACAGGACTGGGGGTCAGATTCAGCAAAATGGAGTATATAATGCGCCTGCTGCTCCTCCTTGTTTCGGCTCCCATTCCTTGAATATTTCAGTCCCTGGCTCACAGTTGTCCTTCCCTTCAACACTATTCCTGTCACAATTCTATGTGGCTTCAGTATTCACAGAGAATCAATTGCTCCCTTGCAAAACCCTGGCCTGGCCTCTCAATTCTCAAACCTTCTCCTTTGGCATACTAAATTATTTTTTTCATTTGGTTTCCAAGACACAAGTCTCCTCTGGTTTTCTTCCTACGTCACCGTCTTCTCGTTCTCAGTCTCCTTTGCTAGCTCTTCTTCATATTTCTCTCTTTGAAGTATTGGGGCACCCCATCCCTCAGTCCTGGGGCCTCTTCTCCACTCTCTCTGTTCATTCCCTTGATGATATCATTTGGCGTCATGATTTTAAATACCATCTCTATGCTGATGCCTTTTAGGTTTTTTCTTTTTTTTTGGACAGACTTTCACTTTGTCGCCTAGGCTGTTGGGCAGTGGCACGAACGTGGCTCGCTGCAGCCTCAACCTACTGGGCTCAAGTGATCCTCCTGCCTCAAGCCCCCCCAGTAGCTGGGACTATAAGTGTGTGCTACCATGCCTGGGTAATTTTCATATTTTTTGTAGAGACGGGGTTTCGCCATGTTGCCCAGGCTTGTCTCGAACTCCTAACCTCAAGTGATCTGCCTGCCTCAGCCTCCCAAAGTGCTGAGATTACAAGCGCGAGCCACCACGCCTGGCCCGTCTTCCAGATTTTATCTCTAGTTTGAACTCATTCTGCTGAACTCCATACTCGTGTATCCAGCTGCCTGTTTTACTTTTCCACTTGGCTACGTAATACTGATTCTCAAATTAACAGGACCAAAATGGAATTCCTTTCTTTCCCCTCCAATCTGATCCACCCACAGTCTTTCTTTTTTCAAAAAATAGCAACTTTCCCCTTCCAGTTGTTGAGGCCTAAAATAAAATAGTCATCTTGTACTCCTCTCTTTCTCTGACACATCCAATCCATTAAGAAATCCCGTTTGTTCTACCTACCAAAATATATTCAGAACTCAACCATTTCTCATCATCTTTCCTGCTACCCCTTCGGTCCGAAATATTCTGTTTTCCTTGAATTCTTGTAGGAGCCTCCTGAATGGTCCCCCTGCAGTTATCCTTCCCTAGCCTGCAGCAGCCAGAGCCATCCTTCGGAAACAAGTCAGATCACGCACCCCATAGCCCCAAACTCTCCATTGGCCCCCATTCACCTGGTGTGAAAACCAAAGTCTTTCCAAGAGCCCACAAAGCTGCCCCAATCCTACCTCTAACTGCTTCTCTAGCCCCTCCACTGTTCACTCAGTCTCTTTGGCTCCATGGCCTCCTTGCTGCTCCTCCTCCATCCCAGGCTCCCTCTGCACCTCTTGCTTCCTCTGCATTTCCCCAGATAGCTGCAAGCCTCATCCTTTCACCTCTTCATGTGTTTGCTCAAATGCCACCTTCTCAGTGAAGCCTTCCCCAGCCACCCTAAAGAAAACTCAGAACTCCCGTCCCTCTTTCCTGCTTTACTGTAATTTTTCTACAGTACATATCACCAGTATGATATACCATATATTTTATATATTTATTTATTTATTGTCTCTCCTATTAGAATGTATGTTCCACTAGGACACAGATTTTTGTCTGTCATGTTCACTGCTGTATCCTCAGAGCCTAGGATGATGCCTGAAACACAGTAAGGGCTCAACAATCATTATTTTCATTTGTACATACAGTACACAGTTGGATTAACTTCACCTCTTCCTGTACAGCTTTTGCAATCATTCCCACCTAAATTTTCCAATGCAATATCTCACATGGGAAGGGCTAGCTAATTAAATTAATAAAATTAATAGGGTAAGCAAGTGTCCAAGGGAAAATTATAAAATTACCTAAAGAATAAGTGATTTACAAATGTCCTTAACCTAGAAGTAACCATTTATGTAAACAAACTGATTAGTTTTTTATAAACCATTCTTATTGATACCTCTGATAGTTCTGAGTATGTCTGAATGGTCCTGTTTATCCTCTCGTGTCATTGTAACCAATCACGCAATGGCAGCTGGACAGGCTGACCAGGAAAAAGATGGCAGGATGGGCTAGGCTAGTAGAGCACATGCTTAGTAGAGAGCATAGCATTGTGGGTAAGAGAGCAGGCATTGTGGGTAGGAGAGCAGGCATTGTGGGTAGAAGAGCAGGCATTATGGGTGGAAGACCATGGCACTGTAGGTAGAAGAGCAGGCATTGTGGGTAGAAGAGCAGGCATTATGGGTGGAAGACCATGGCACTGTAGGTAGAAGAGCAGGCATTATGGGTAGGAGAGCAGGTATTGTGGGTAAGAGAGCAGGCGTTATGGGTAGGAGAGCATGGCATTGTGGGTAGAAGAGCAGGCATTATGGGTAGGAGAGCACAGCATTGTGGGTAGTAGAAGTGGTGCTGTGGTAGGAAAGCCCACATTCAGTGTTGGTAGAGATCATTCAGGACTGTTGGCAAGGGCAAAATATTCTCACAGTTTCAGAGCAAACCAAATAGAACACATGCTGCCTAATTAGGGTCAGGCACAAGCAAAGGATAAAATCCTGACTGAAGTCAGAGCATAGGGCCAATCAGAGATGCAGATCAGATAAGAGGCTGAGTCCAACTGGAACTAACCACATCAGGGGGCAAGATCCATGCCAAGACCCACCCACCACCACCTGGTGACACCAGGACAGAGGCTGGGTGGCCTGCTCTAAGCACATTCTTTGGTGGCCAGATGAGGGCTGCCAGGTGTCACTGCTCTTGGGAGAAAGGCTGGGCACACAGGGCATAGAGCTGTGGCTGCCATGCCTGAAGACAGCTCCCTGCCTCTAAGTCGAGAGAGATCTAAGCTGATCTTCACAGCTCAGAGGCCTTCAGACTGCAGCCCATGTTTCTTCTCATGATCCCTTTTCAGTACTACTGATGACATCAGATCAAGTGCTTTCCGTAAATGGAAACTTCATCCATACCACAATATTCACTGCATATCCACTGCATGCTAGGTTATGTGCTATGTACTTAGAGCATCACAAAAAAGTAAACACAGTTCCTGCCTGCAAGTGCAATAGTGAAAATAGACTCATAAACAAGGATAAGTAAACTATGGTGATGATAATAACAGCAACAGTTAGTATTTATCCAGCATGTACTGGGTTCCAGGCTCTGTGCTATAAACTTTTACATGGATCATTTTATTCAGGAAACTGTGAGATAGGTAGTACTGGTACTAAGTTTTTATTTTACAGGACTTATAGAGGTAAAATAAATTGCTCATGGTCACACAGCTAGGAAGAAGCAGAGCCAGTATGAGAACTACAGTCTTTCTGACTCCAAATAAAGTGCCTTAATCACTAAGCCCTGCTTATTCTTGGGGCTTTAGGGAGTACAGTGGGAGGAATACCTAATTCTGACTAGGGTCTGGGGAGGCCAGGGAAAGGAGAGTCAGGGAGGTCAGAGAAGGCTTCCCCTGGGAGGCGGGGGATGTTTGAGCTGAGGCCAGAGGAATCAGTACATGTGGTCTAGGTAGGGTGCAGGAGAAACAATGCAGGCTTAGGGAACTTCTAGTGCATAGGAAGAGCACCGTGTGCTCAGGCAAATGTCAGCAGGGGGTCAATGGGGATGGGCAGAGTTGAGTGTCAGGGGGCAAAGCTGGGGAAATGTCAAGGCCCAGACCAGGCCCTTACTACAATGCAGTCCAGGATGATCCTGTGCTACAGATCTCCTAGGCCTCAGAAACCCACAGAATGAAACCTTGAACGGGGAGACTCTATGTCAATTAAAATAGGTTACTTACAAAACAATCCTAAAATTCATATGGAACCATTAAAGACTCCAAATAGTCAAAGCAATCTTGAGCAAAAAGAATAAACCTGGAGGCATCATACTACCTGATTTCAAAATAGGCTATGAGGCTACTGTATTAGACCATTCTCACACTGCTAATAACATGCCTGAGACTGGGTAATTTACAAAGAAAAAGAGGTTTAATGGACTCAGTTCCACATGGCTGGAGAGGCCTCATGATCATGGCGGAAGGCAAAGGAGGAGCAAAGGCATGTCTTTTTTTTTTTTTTTTTTTTTTTTTGAGATGGAGTTTTGCTCTTATTGCCCAGGCTGCAGTGCAATGGCGTGATCTCAGGTCACCACAACCTCCACCTCCCGGGTTCAAGTGATTCTCCTGCCTCAGCCGTCCGAGTAGCTGGGATTACAGGCGTGCGCCACCACGCCTGACTAATTTTGTATTTTTAGTAGAGATGGGGTTTTACCATGTTGGTCAGGCTGGTCTGGAACTCCTGACCTCAGGTGATCCGCTTGCCTCAGCCTCCCAAAGTGCTAGGATTACAGGCGTGAGCCACCGCACCGGCCGCAAAGGCATGTCTTAAATGGTAGCAGCAAGAGAATGTGTGCAGGGGAACTGCCCTTTATAAAACCATCAGATCTCGTGAGACTCATTCACTATCATGAGAACAGCATGGGAAAAACCCGCCCCCATGATTCAATTATCTCCCATCTGGTCCCTCCCACAACATGTGAGGATTATGGGAGTTACAATTCAAGATGAAATTTGGGTGGGGACATAGCCAAACCATATCAGCTACTGTAACCAAAACAGCACAGTATTGACATAAAAACAGATATATAGGCCAGTGGAATAGAATAGAGAGCCCAGAAATAAATCCACACATTTACAGTCAATTGATCTTTGATAAAAGTGCTAAGAATGCACAATGGGAAAAGGACAGTCTCTTCAATAAATGATGTTAGGAAAACCGGATATTCATATGCAGAATGAAACTGGACCCTTATACCATATATAAAAATCAACTCAAAATGGGTTAAAGACTTAAACATAAGACCTGAAACTATAAAACTACTAGAAGAAAACACGGAAGAGTTTCTTGACATTGGTTTTGGCAATGATTTTTTTGGATATGACCCCAAAAACACAGGTGACAAAAAGCAAAAACAGACAAATGGGACTGCATCAAACTAAAAGTTTTCTGCACAGCAAAGAAAATAATCAGAGTAAAAAGATGACCTGTAGAATGAGAGAAAATATTTCTACTCCATACTCTGATATGGGGCCAATATCTAAAATATATAAGGAACTCAAACAACTCAATAGCAAGAGAACAGATAATTTAATAATGGGCAAAGGACCTGAACAGACATTTCTCAAAAGAAGACATAGAAATCACCAAGAGTTACATGAGAAAATGCTCAACATCACTAATCATCAGGGAAATGCAAATTAAAACAACAGTGAGATATTATCTCACACCTGTGAGGATGGCTATTCCTGCCAAAAGGTAAGTGTTGTTGATGTGGTAAAAGAGAACTCTTGTACACTGTTGGTGGGAATGTAAAAAAAAAAATAGGTTACTTTTGAGGCTCTATTAGGCTATTCTTGTATTGCTAGAAAGAAATACCTGAGACTGGGTAATTTATAAAGAAAAGAGGTTTAATTGATTCATTGTTCCACAGCTGTACAGGAAGTATGCAGGCATTTGCTCGGCTTCTGGGGAGGCCTCAGGAAACTTAGAATCAGGGAGGTGAAGGAGAAGCAGGCACATCATAAAGTGTGAACAGGAGGAAGAAGGGAGGAGGAGGTGCCACACACTTTTTTTTTTTCTTTTCGAGACAAGGTCTTGCTCTATTACCCAGGCTGGAGTATAGTGGCGCAATCTTGGCTCACTGCAATCTCTGCCTCCTGGGCTCAAGTGATCCTCCCGCATCAGCCTCCCCAGTTGCTGGGACTACAGGAATGCACCACCACATCTGGCTCATGCCACACACTTTTAAGCAACCAGATCTCATCTCTATCACAAGAACAGAACCAAAGCCCCCATGATCCAATCACCTCCCACCAGGCCCCACCTCCAACACTGGGGATTATAATTTGACATGAGATTTGGGCAGAGACACAAATTCAAACCATATCATTCTGCTAACCATGGGCTTCCTTGAAGAAGTTCCTGTTAGCATGTACACTTGAAACTGCAAACCTGCCTTCCTGTGCGTCAGACAGACCTTCTCTGATGTGGCTGGTTCCAAATATGTCTCTGGACTTTGCAGGTTGTAGTGTCACATTCATGAAGACCTTTGAGAGACAGATTCAGAATTTTACCTTTATTTCATTTATTATTTTTAATTTTTGTCTGGACAGGGTCTTGCTATGTTGCCCGGGCTTGTCTTGAACTCCTGGCCGCAAACAATCCTTCGCCTTAGCCTCCCAAAATGCTGGGATTACAGGTGTGAGCCAGTATACCTGGCCCAGATGTTACCTTTAACAGGAGAGCATAGTAGTTAAGCACATGGGCTGTATAACCAGACTTCCCAGGTTCAAAACCAGCTATACTTAACCATCATCCCCAAACAAGCCACATCCTCTCCAGCTTCTGTACCTCAGCCTGGGATGCTCTTTCAGTTTTCCACTCCCTTCTTTGGCTGGGAAATTTCTACGGCATACTTCAAGTCAGTTTAAACATTACAATTCCATGAAATCTCTGAAGACTAGGTTACGGGTCCCTCTTGTGAGCACTTATGTATCTTTATGTGAACAACATGTACACACCCCTCTGGTAGCCATAGCTCTGCATTGTAATTGCTGGTTCACTTTAATGTCTCACCTACCAGATGCTAAACAGTTGGAGGGCTGTGGATTACTTGATCGCTGGTATGTCTCCAGTGCCTAGCACAATGCCTGGACATAGTAAGTGCTCTATTTGCATTTGTGGAATTAAGTTAGAAACCTCAATCATCTTTTGCCCTCTTCCATGTCTCTGAATTCAGTGTGCACTCGAGTTGCTTCTTAAAAATGCCTTCTGAATTCTTCTTTCCATCACCATGACCCTAGCACCTTGGTTTAAACCTTCTTCACAACTCACCATGCCTGCTGTGATGACCTCATGGCTTGTCCCCAGCCACAGCAATAGGCAAACCCTGTGATATGGTTTGGCTGTGTCCTCACCCAAATTTCACCTTGAATTGTAACTACCATAATCCCCACATGTCGTGGGAGGGACTTGATGGGAGGTAATTGAATCATGGGGGCATGTTTCTCCTGTGCTGTTCTTGTGATAGTGAATCTCATGAGATCTGATGGTTTTATAAGGGGCAGTTCCCCTGCATGCGCCCTCTTGCCTGCCACCATGTAAGATGTGCCTTTGCACCTCCTTTGCCTTCTACCATGACTGTGAGGCCTCCCAAGCTATGTGGAACTGTGAGTCCATTAAATCTCTTTTTCTTTTTTTCTTTCTTTCTTTCTTTTCTTTTTTTTTTTTTTTTTTGAGACAGAGTCTTGCTTTGTAGCCCAGGTTCAAGTGCAGTGGTGTGATCTCGGCTTCTTCCAACCTCTGCCTCCTGGGTTCAAGGGATTCTCCTGCCTCAGCCTCCTGAGTAGCTAGGACTACAGGCATGCGCCACCACGCCTGGCTAATTTTTGTATTTTGAGTAGAGATGGGGTTTCACCATATTGGTCAGGCTGGTCTTGAACTCCTGACCTCGTGTTCTGCCCCGCCTCAGCTTCCCAAAGTGCTGGGATTATAGGTGTGAGCTACCGCGCCTGGGCAAACCTCTTTTTCTTTATAAATTACCCAGCCTTGGGTATTTCTCCACAGCAGTATGAAAATGGACTATATAAACCTTTCCGGACCTCATTCATCTTTCAGGGAGGCACAACTGGATTTTACCATCACAATAGCACTTTTACAGTGTATTTGTAATTCAGTGCAAAATATTGACCTCCTGTATTCGACTGGGAGCTGCTGGATAGCAAGAACAGTGTGTTGTTATTTGTGTCTGTCCAGCATCTTACAAGTTGAGTGACGATTAGCAGAGTGAATATGATTTATTACATTCTTTCCTAAAGTTCCCTATTAGCACCCTGTTGCTCATAGGATAAAATATGCTTTCCTTAGCAGGGTCCCAAGGGACTGCCAGAATCTGAACTTTCCCCGCCACCTTCTGATCCCTCCCACTGCGCAGCAGAGCTTCCGCTATTCCAAAGGCACCTTGTCACTCTGCACCTCCGGAGTGGAGTGTTGCCCCTGTACATCGTTTGCCTACCCTGCCCCTCTTCTTCCCGTTCAAGGCCTAGTTCAATGGCCACTTGCTCTGTGGAACCTTGCTCAGCTTCTCCTAGCAGAGTTAATGCTCCTTTCTTGTCTGTGGCAGCATTTGTTATCCATATTAAATGATCTGTTTGCAGGTTATTCTCCCCTTCTGGGCCATGATGGGCCAGTAAGGCCCTTGAAGGCAGGGAGAGGATCTCATCGTGGCATGTATAACATGGGAGGTGCCCTAGAAAGGACTCCTGACTGAATAATTGTGTTTTATAAGATTTACGTTTTATAGGATTAATGGTGTGGTGCTAGGGCAAGAATGGGCAGGCACATTATAAAAGAGAATAAAAGCTCCAAAAAGGACCCCTGTAAACCTAAAACTTGTTATTATTATTATTTTTTGAGATGGAGTCGCACTCTGTCACCCAAGCCATAGTGCAGTTCTGTGCTCTCGGCTTACTGCAACCTCTACCTCCCGAGCTCAAGCCATCCTCGTGCCTCAGCCTCCCGAATAGCTGGTACTACAGGCATGCACCACCACGCTCGGCTAATATTTTTTGTATTTTTAGTAGACAGGGTTTCACCACGCTGGTCTTGACCTCCTGACCTCAGGTGATCCGCCCACCTCAGCCTCCCAAAGTGCTGGGATTACAGGCCTGAGCCACCATGCCCGGCCCCTGTAAACATAAGACTTATGAGTGGTAAAAGCAGCATCACAAAACAGGAGAGAAAGAAAGACCTATGCAGTCAGTGAGGCCAGGAACATTCGATATTTTTAAAAAGAATTAAGTATAACCTAACCTCACGGCATATAATTAATTAAATCACAGGTATATAAAATCATTAAATGTAAGAATATTGACCTCTAAAAATACCAGGATAATTAAATATAAATATCTCATGGACAGAGATGAGAGATATAAGCCCCAACACAACAGAAGAAATCTCAAAGAAAAATATTGTAATAATTTTGACTGTATATCAATTTCAAAATATCTTATACATTAAAAAAGGCAAGTGACAATCTAAGAAATCTAAGAAAAGACATCTGCCATAATTAAAATGTTAATATTTTTCAAATATTAAGTGTACACAAACTGATAAAAACATCACAAACCAGGAGAGAAAGAAAGAAGGAGATCCTATCCCAACCAAAAAAACAAGCCAGGTGTGGTAGCATGTCTGTAGTCCTAGCTACTCAGGAGGCTGAGGGGGGACTGCTTGAGTCCAGGAGTTTAGGGTTGCAATGAGCTATGATTGTGCCACTGCATTCCAGCCTGGGTGACAGAGTGAGACCCTGTCTCTAGAAAAAGAAAAAATTAGAAAAATATGCCTGAAAATCTCTTAGGACTTCCACATCTGACTATGATAGAATAACAGGAACTAGATATACCCTCCTTTCTTAAACAACTAAAACAATGTACAAACATATGAAACAAGAGTTTGCAGACACAGACAGCAGGCAGCACATAGAAATGGAAATACACCATCTTAAGATACTTGTATTATATGTGAAGTGGCATAATAATACTTGAAGGCAGATTGTGATAGGTTAACATGTATATTATAAACCTTAAGCCTTTAATGGTTATAACCTTATAAACCTTTAATGATTACTGAATAACCATTAAAATAACACATTGAAGAATTTTAGCTAATAAGCCAACAAAGAAGATAAAATAACCTTATAAACCTTTAATGATTACTGAATAACCATTAAAATAACAAGTTGAAGAATTTTAGCTAATAAGCCAACAAAGAAGATAAAATGGAATTATAAAAATACTCAATATTTAAAAAGGCAGAAAATGAGGAAAAAGAGAACAAATGATAGAAAAAGATAAAATAAAAAATGGTATATTTAAACACAACCATACCAATAAACATATTAAATGTAAACCTTTGAACACCAAATTTTAAGGCACTGATTGTCAGATTGGAAAAAAAAAAAGTCAAGATTCAACTATATGCTGCCTACAAGAAACCCATTTTTAAGTATAAAGACACAAAGGGTTAGATAAAAGGAAGAAAAAAGATATTCCAAGACGGGCGGGGTGGCTCATGCCTGTAATCCTAGCACTTTGGGAGGCTGAGGTGGGCGGATCACCTGGGGTCAGGAGTTCGAAACCAGCCTGGCCAACATGGTGAAACCCCATCTCTACTAAAAATACAAAAATTAGCCAGGCATGGTGATGCACACCTGCAATCCCGGCTACTTGGGAGGCTGAGACGGGAGAATCGCTTGAACCCAGGAGGCGAAAGTTGCAGTGAGCCAAGATTGTACCACTGCACTCCAGCCTGGGTGACAGAGCGAGATTGCCCCCCCACTAAAAAAGATATTCCACATTAACCCAAAATAAAACTGGAGTGGTAGTCACAAAAGAAAAGTATAGGTTAGGGCAAAGAATATTACCATGGTAAAGAGGATCCATTCTAAGAAGATCTTCTATAATGGATAAAGAGACAAAATCATCAAGAGAACATAAAAATTCTAAATGTTTATGCACCTAATAACAGATTCAAAATATTTGAAGCAAAAATTGCTAGAACTGTATGTAGAAATAGACAAATTTGCAATTATAACTGAAAATTAGGGCTGAAGATTTCAACAACCATCTCTCTCTCTCTCTTTCGTATTTGTTTTGGTTTTGTTTTGAGACAGGGTCTTTCTCTGTTACCCAGGCTGACGTACAGTGGCGTGATCATGGCTTACTGCAGGCTTGGCCTCCTGAGCTCAAGTGATCCTCCCACCCGGCACCTCCCCACCCCCCAGTATCTGGGACTACTGGTGTGCACCACCACACCTGGCTAATTTTTAAATTTTTTGTAGAGATGGTGTTTCGTCATGTTGCCAAAGCTGGTCTTGGATCTTTGGCTCAAGCAATCCTCCAGCTTTGGCCTCCCAAAGTGCTGGGATTACAAGTGTGAGCCACCACACCTGGCCAACCATCTCTCAATAAATGACATAACAAATAGAAAGAAAATCAGTAAGGATCAGTAAGGAATCAATAATACCAACTCTATTCAAACTTAAAGAAAATAGAAGAGGAAGTGCTTTCCAATTCATTCTATGAGTTCAGCATTACTCCAACATAAAGAAAAAAAAGACAAAAGTACATACCAGTATCTCTCATGAACACAGACACAATAATTCTTACATAATTTCAGCATGTTTGAATCCAACAATGTATAAAAATGGTAATACATCATAATTAAGGAGAATTTATTCCAGGACTATTTTGGGTTTTGTTTTCTTTTTAAATTTTTTGAGACTGCGTCTTGCTCTGTCACCCAGGCTGGGGTACAGTGGAGTGATCTCAGCTCACTGCAGCCTCAACTTCCAGGATGATCCTCCCACCTCAGCCTCCCAAGTAGCTGGGACTACCAGCACACACCACCACCCCTGGCTAATTTTTTGTATTTTTTGCAGAGACAGGGTTTTGCCATGTTGCCCAGGCTGGTCTCAAACTCCTGAACTCAAAAGATCTTTCAGCCTCAGCGTCCCAAAGTGCTGAGATTACAGGCATGAGCCACTGCGCCCCACCTGCTCTATTTGTTTAATATTTGAAAATCAATGTAATTTACCATATCAATGGACTAAAAAAAAACCCATGTAATCACTTAGTAGATGCAGAACAATCACTGACAAAATCCAACATCCATTCATGGTGATAACTCTCAGCAAACTAGGAATGGATAGGAACTTCATCAGTGTCATAAAAGGTAAATACAAAAACCCTACCGCTAATATTAACATTATATTTAATGATGAGAGACAATGCTTTCCCCCTACAATCAGGAACAAGTGTGGGATAGCCACTCTCACCACTGCTATTCAACATTGTGCTGGAGGTTTTAGTGCAATCAGGCAAGAAAAAGAGATAAAAAGCATTGTAAAGAAAGTAAAACAGAGGCCAGGCACAGTGGTTCAAGCCTACAATCCCAGCACTTTGTGAGGCTGAGGCGGTTAGATCAGTTGAGGTCAGGAGTCTGAGCCCCCAGCCAGGCCAACATAGAGAAACCCCATCTCTACTAAAAATACAAAAATTAGCCAGGCGTGGTGGTGGGCTCCTGTAATCCCAGCTACTCAGCAGGCTTGAACTTGGGGGGCAGAGGTTGCAATGAGCCGAGATTGTCCCACTACACTCCAGCCTGGGTGACAGAGACAGACTCCAGCTCAAAAAAAAAAAAGAAAAAAGAAAGTAGGCCGGGTGCGGTGGCTCATGCTTGTAATCCCAGCACTTTGGGAGGCCGAGGCAGGCAGATCACGAGGTCAGAAGATCGAGACCACAGTGAAACCCCGTCTCTACTAAAAATACAAAAAAAAAAAAATTAGCCGGGCGTGGTGGCGGGCGCCTGTAGTCCCAGCTACTCCGAGAGGCTGAGGCAGGAGAATGGCGTGAACCCGGGAGGCGGAGCTTGCAGTGAGCTGAGACTGCGCCACTGCACTCCAGCCTGGGTGACAGAGCGAGACTCCGTCTCAAAAAATAATAATAATAATTAAAAAAAAGAAAGTAAAACAGCCTTCATTTCATTCACAGTAGACATGAGTATCTATGTAAACAATTCAATGGAATCTAGCAGAGGACCAAGACTAATAAATAAGTTAGGCAAAGTTGCAGGACACAAAATATAACAATTCTATTTCTATATACTAGCGATGGACAATAAAAAATGGAACTAAGATATCATGTACAATAGCATCAAAAATATAAAATACTAAGGAAATTTGACAAAAGATGTACAAGACCAGTACACTGAAAACTACAAAACATTACTGAGAGAAACTTAAAAAGACCTAAATAAGTAGAGAGATATGCCATGTTTATGGCTCAGAAGACAATATTTTATTAGGATGTCAGTTCTCCCCAGATTGATCCAATGCAATTCTAATCAAAATTCCAGTAGCATTTTTGTAGCAACTGACAATTTTAAAATGCACATGGAAATACAAAGAACCTGGAATGCCAAAGCAACTTTGAAAAAGAACAATGTTAGAGGTTGTTAAACTAAATTTGGGCTTTAGAAGCCTCCGTCCAAGTCCTACATAGCAAACTGCAACCTAACTTAGTGCGTAAACAAATTGAAAAGCAAATAGGAATCTGCCTTTGTAACAAATAGCTGAGTCTCAGTCTAGTGTCAGCCAGTTGCAGGCGGCCAACTGTACAAATCATGTTCAATAAGGCAAACGCCATGCTGGAGCCAACTGGGCTCTTTTTCTCTGCCTTGCTTCTGTTTTCTGTACATCTCTTCCCTTTTTCCGTTAGAAATGTTATCCATGCACGTAGCAGCCCCAGAGTCTCACCGAATTTGTCCTAGTTCAAGGATCTGCTTGATTCATAAATCGTTCTTTGCTCAATTCAACTCTACTAAATTTAATTTGCCTGAAGTTTTTCTTTTAACAAGACTTACACTACTTGATTTCAAGACTTATTATACAGCTGCAATAATCTAGATAATGTGATTGTGTAAAGACAGACATGTACATCAGTGGAACGCAATAGAAAGCCTAGAAATAAACCCACACATACCTGGTCAACTGATTCTTTACAAAGATGCTGAAGGGTAGCAGAATATGCCACCCCCAAATGTGCTGCTTTGGCATAAGGATTATTCTGAGCTGAAGGCAACTGAGAAGAAGCAGCTATTTGAAAAGCTGCAAATCCCAGCACTTTGGGGACTGAGGAGGGAGGATGGCATGAGCCCAGGAGGCAGAGGTTGCAGCCAGCTGAGATTACACCACCGCATTCCAGCCCTGGAGACAGAGCAAGACCCTGTCTTGAAAAAAAAAAAAAAAAAAAAAAAAGGAAAGAAAGAAAGGGAGAGAAAGAAAGAAAGAAGTTTCTGCTCTTCTCCTAAAATAGGGACATAAATTTGTAAAGGTGACCCTACCTTTTTTCTTTACCAGGAAGGACAAACTTTACACACAGGAGACAACTCTAGATCTTTATCAGCCCAGCAACTGGCACCAGAGGAATCTACGTAACAAACCTTATTAACTAGCCCTTTAGCCCTTATCTTCCACTAGTTCCCCCATACATTTACCTTCCCACAATTTGCTCCCCTAGAAACTTATAGTCCTTTTCTTGTGTCTTGTCACTTCTTTAAAAATATATTGATCTTTTGTTAAGGTGCTATGTAAGCCCAAGTCCTAACCAACCTTGTTGTTACTCACCAGTGAATGCTCCCATACATAAACACATGTTAATAAACCTGTTTGTTTAATCTGTCTTTCATCAGCCTAATTTACAGGGCCAACTTAAGAACCTAGGAGGATACAGGGAAAACATATTTTTCCTCCCTTACAGTGCCAAGGCAATTCACTTGGAAATGAAACATGTTTTTAACAAATGATGCTTAAAGAATTGGACAGCCAAAACAAGAAAACACATTATTGATGCATGTAACAATATAAATAAATCTCGAAATGATTTATGCTGAGTGAAAGAAGCCAATCAGAAAAGAACATATATTGTGCAATTCCAAGTCCGTACAATTCTAGAAAATGCAAAGTAATTCATAGTGACAGAGAGCAGATCGCTGGTTACCCAGGGACAGGAAAGGGAGGGGTGAGCTATAAGAGGGCATAAGGCTGGGCACAGTGGCTTATGCCTGTAATCCCAGCACTTTAGGAGGCTTAGGCGGACAGATCATGAGGTCAGGAGATCAAAACCATCCTGGCTAACACAGTGAAACTCCATCTCTACTAAAAAAAATACAAAAAAAATTAGCCGGGTGTGGTGGCAGGCGCCTGTAGTCCCAGCTACTTGAGAGGCTGAGGCAGGAGAATGGCATGAACCCAGGAGGTGGAGCTTGCAGTGAGCCGAGATTGCGCCACTGCACTCCACCTGGGCGACAGAGCAAGGCTCCATCCCCCACCCCCAAAACAAAACAAACAAACAAATAAGAGGGCACAAGGCTGGGCGTAGTGGCTTACACCTGTAATCCCAGCACTTTGGGAGTTCGAGCTCACCAGATCACTTCAGGTCAGGAGTTCGAGACCAACCTGACCAACATGGTGAAACCTCGTCTCTACTAAAAATATCAAAACTAGCCAGGTGTGGTGGCGCACACCTATAATCCCAGGTACTCGGGAGGCTGAGGCAGGAGAATCGCTTGAACCCTGGAGGCAGAGGTTACAGTGAGCCAAGATCGCGCCATTTTCCCTCCAGCCTGGACAACAAGAGCGAAACTCCATCTCAGAAACAAAACAAAACAAAAAACCCAAGAGGGCATAAGGATGCTTGGGCATGACGCATCTGTTCCTTACCTAAATTGCTTAAATGGTTTCAGGAATGCATGTATTTGTATGCATTTGTGTACTCATTAAATTGTCAAGTATGTGCAGACTATTGTATGTCAATTATAGTTCAAGAAAGCTGCAAGAAATAAGAGCTGTGGTTTAAAACAAATAGCTCTGGTTATACTATCAAGCCTCAAAGTGTGACGCTACTTTCTTGTGTGTGTTTGCACTGAAGACAAACCCTCCTGGGAATGCAGTCAACCTTTGAGTCACTTCCTGAGGGACGGGCAAGTAATGGAGGAGGAAGGGCTGCTAGCAGGGTCCAGCTCTCTTGGTTTTGACCTAGGGAAGCTACAGTGTCCAGAAGGACCCCCATTTCCAGGGGATGGGGTGGCAGGTGGTGGAGTGACGCCCTTCCTTCTCATTCGCTATGGGTAGGAGCTTAAATTGGTCATCTGAGAAACAACATGCCTTCCCCTAATGTGAGAGGTGGCTGAGAGTTGCGGGAGGCTCAAGTACCCTCTGCCACATTTTGCCTTTAAGTTGCCATCATTTACTTCCTTAATCTGAATTCTGCCAAAAGTAGCCAGAGGAATGATCATTAAAACATCCACTGCCCCGGGGAGACGATGACCTTTGCTGATTTATTCCTCATCAAGGAACTTAAAACTTACAGAAGTCACAGGCACATTTATCCGCAGTTCCCATCCAAATCCTTAACCTGCAAACTCTACTGGGCATGATTAAGCTTCCTCAGATAATTCAGAGGGTACAGCAGGATCTTACAGGGAATCCTGTGGGATTTTCAAGGGCATGACATTAAAATGAAATGGGTTTCAATTTATTTCTGTCCTTCTCCAGTTTTAGTACCAGATTTCTCTCTTTAGAGAGAGGGGACTTGTCTGGAAGGGATGATGACTCACAGTCCCCAGGGAACAGTTAATAGCACCATTCCTTTGTTCCCTCTTCCCCGAGTATCAAATTACTGCTTTGTAGTATGGTACGTTAAAATGTTCACGTTCATTGCTTCTCAATGGGTCTTCAAGAACCAGAATGTTCTTGATGTGTGGTAGACCTTCAAGAACCAGAAGAAATGAACAAGTCTCTTAAGTCTTTTATAGGTGAGAGCAGGCACTGGGAGAATCCACCTCTTGAATTTAAGGAGCCTGGCATGATGGCTCAGAGGCTCTGAGGTGTGGCTTTTCTCCCTGTTCTTGTAACCACACTCCAACCTCGAACCCCAAAGCCAAGGGACCTGTTTTAACCCTTACGTCTCCAGTCTCTTTCATGATAATTTGCCTGGTTCCCCTGAAATGGTGGGTCCTGCATCCCAACATCTCAAATCTGACTACCTGCCATCTGCACGGTCACCCCACAGTCAAAGACCTCACTGCTGGTCTGGACCACTGTGCACGTTTCTAGTGGAATTTTTTTTTTTTTTTTGAGACGTACTCTCTCTCTGTCACCCAGGCTGGAGGACAGTGGTGTGATCTCAGGTCACTGCAACCTCCAACTCCCAGGTTCAAGCGATTCTCGTGGTTCAGCCTCCCGAGTAGGTAGGACTACAGGTGTGTGCCATGACGCCCGGCTAATTTTTGTATTTTTAGTGGAGTCGGGGTTTTGCCATGTTGCCCAAGCTGGTCTTGAACTCCTGGGCTCAAGCGATCCACCTGCCTCGGCCTCCCAAAGTGCTGGGATTACAGGTATGAGGCACTGCACCCAGCCCCTAGCGGATGTTTCTGCTTCTTTTCTTGCTCACATACAACACTGTTTCCTCCCAGTGTCAGAGTAAATTGTTAATGTTTCATTATGAGAGCGATCACTTAAAAATATAAATTGGATCTCATCACTCCCTTGCTTAGAATCCTTCAACGGCGCCACGCTGTACAAAAGGAAAGAACTGCAGCTCCTCATTGCCTTACAGGGCCCTGCATGCTCGAAGTCTTGCCTCATCCCCAGCCTCATATCATCACACTCTTCCCCTTGCTCACTGTGCCTCAGCTACGCTGGCCTGCCACAGGGCCTCTGCATCTGCTATTCTCTCTGCCTGGAATGCTCTTCCCCAGTTCCTCATTCACACTGCTGGATGCAGGTCTCAGCTTCAATATCACTTCCCCAGACCCTTGGCCACCTGAAGAGTAACCTGCCCCACTCCCCACCTGCATTCAATCATCACAGTCTGTGTTTTTTTTTTTTTTTTTTTTTTGAGACAGAGTCTCGCTCTATTGCCCAGGCTGGAGTGCAGTGGCGCGATCTCGGCTCACTGCAAGCTCCGCCTCCCAGGTTCACGCCATTCTCCTGCCTCAGCCTCCCGAGTAGCTGGGACTACAGGCGCCCGCCACCATGCCCGGCTAATTTTTTTGTATTTTTAGTAGAGACAGGGTTTCACCGTGGTCTCCATCTCCTGACCTCGTGATCCACCCGCCTCGGCCTCCCAAAGTGCTGGGATTACAAGTGTGAGCCACCGCGCCCAGCCATCTGTGTTTGTTTTCAACAGCACTTGCCCCATCTCAAATTACCTCTCATGTATTTATGCACTTTATGATAAAGTGAAAGCTCTGTGAGAGGACGGACTTCACCTGCCTCTGCTACATCTCCAGGGCCAACTGGACGACTGAACCACACTGGTCCCATGTGATTCTATCCTTCTAGAGCCTTCTGAGCCCCACTGTGCCTGATTAATGGAACAAAACCCTCTGTGCCTTGCTGACCTTGCTGACTTCCCCGGAGCCCCACTGTTGCCTTCTAGACACTGCCTGCCTGGATGTGTTTTTTTCTGGCCGTACTGTTCCTCTGGGCCATAAAACAGAAAATTAACCCCAGAAGCAACCTCTTACCAGTAGTCAAAGAGATGTCACTAGCGGGTATAGCACCAATCTGTGCAAACTGGAAAGAAACTCCCCTCTGAGAAGAGAAAGGCCCCATGGTTGCAGCTATGGAGTGCAGGCAGGGTGGGCTTACCCCTCAGCTGTGGGCCTTTGTGCAGTGCACGCATCACACAGCCGTACGTGGCATCTTTGAGATCTCAGAGATCCCATGTCAAGCCCCATAGAATGGATTTTTAGATTCCTTTCTGTAAGTCTCTCTTCTCTGACATTTTATATAAATTCTCAATTATCCATGGTAAATAGGGAATGCTAATATGAAAGTCAAAGACAACCTCCAAATCTCCTTTAAATAAATGTTGCTACTTACTGAGTCCTAACTGTGTGACAGGTGCTGGGCTAAACACTTTAAGCACACTGTCACATTTTATCAGCCATATGACATCAGCACATTGGGAGAAAGAAAAGTTACAGAATTCCATAAGTAATATGATCCCATTAGGAAACCAAAATGGTAGTATATGTTTCAGTCATGGACAGAAAGACCTGTATGGATACAGATAAAACTCCTAATAGTAGTTATTTTGGGGGAGTAGAATTTGCAATAGGACTTTATACTTGATATATTTCTGAATTGTTTATATATATATATTTTTATAATGAGCACATATTACTTCTACAAACAGAAAATAATAATAAAGATATTTACATTTTGAAAAAAATAGCGTGGAAATAAAAAGCTGTAAGTAAACAGTCAAATTAATTGCTTTGACTTTCAGGTTCTTGACCCTACATTTTTTTCTCTGTTATGGGTACTGATAAGCAGGGAAATGACCAAAATGACTCAAGTCAGAGGATGCCGACGGGTGAATAATCAGCCCTAGAATATCTCCCCACTCCACCATAGATAACAGCAACTTCTCATCGAGAACCGATCCTGTCTTCATGCTAAAAGCTGGACCACTTGCCAGGCTAACAGTGGAATCAATCTCTAATTATAAGAAGCTACAGCCTTTTTAAACGCACAATCGTGTGTGTAAGCAACTTATTACCATTTTGTCAAACCACTGAGTGGGAAAATAAATTCTGACATTTGCAGTTCTAATGTGATGAACACACAGCTGGGAGTCAAGTACCTTGTTCACAATTTTACATCTCATTTATTTCCTCCATTTTTAGAAATAACTTTACAACTAATAGCCTTCTTTCATTTGTTCTCAATGTGTCATTTTAAAACAAGAGTGGGGCCTATAATTTTAAAACAAGAGTGGGGCCTATAATCCTAGCACTTCGGGAGGCCGAGGTGGGTGGATCACCTGAAGTCAGGAGTTCGAGACCAGTCTGGCCAACATGGTGAAACTCCTTCTCTATGAAAAATACAAAAATTAGGCTGCCGTGGTGGTGGGCGCCTGTAATCCCAGCTACTCGGCAGGCTGAAGTGGGAGAATCACTTGAACCCGGGAGGCAGAAGTTGAAGTGAGCCGAGATCATGCCACTGCTCTCCAGCCTGGGTGACAGAGCAAGATTCCATCTCAAAAATAAATAAATAAATAAAAATAAATAAATAATAAAATAAAATAAAACAAGAGTGGAAACATTGGCCAACGGCAGAAAAGTTGAAAAAAGAAAAAGGCTGCCAAATTCATTGGGTACCTTGTTACTAGCAGGAAATGCAGTGGGGTGCAGTAGGCACCCCACTTAAGAGAAAGGAAACGAAAGGCCACGAAGGCAGAAGGTTTACTACTTTTCTGTGTTGACTTTGGCTGTTTTTAAATGAGCACAAACATGAAGAAACATGAATCAGAACGACTTGGTGAACTGCTCCATGACCTGTGGCTAATTCCTTCTAGAAACTACACTCTCACTGCCTGTTTTGCGACTGAGTGACCCTTGCTTTGTTCCTCCTTTCATTTCTTTCATTATCTGTCTTGGCCAGAGAAATACACATGACGATGCTAATGAACATCACCTTGAGACTTTAGACCTTCGTGGGGGTAACCTTTCGCCATCCAAAGTGCTGTTTCAAATACTGGGTCTGTATTTGACCCTCTCGGTTCAATCTGGAATGAGGGGTGGGAGGAATGGAGCACTTTCCCTCTCTCGCCAGGCTTTCTCCGTTCACTGGGTCCTGGAGCTTCATTCAATGTCTATTCCAGCCGGACAACAGGACAGAGATGAAGCACTCCTTGCTCTCAGATAGCTCAAAACTCTGTTGGCAAGAAAGCCAGTAAATAACTATTTTACTACACAATGCTGTGTGCTGTCTTTGTGATAATAACTATCACGGGTATTGATTATTTTGCTTTCGATAAAACCTTAGGCAGTTCAGGTTTTGCTAAGATTTTTTTTTTTAATTCCCTCCTCCTTAAATCAATTCACTTGTGTCCCTGCTCTGAGGCAGAGACTTCTGCTCTGCCTTCCTTGGGGTCCTTATTAAAGGAGTCTCTCTTCTCACTTGGACTTGCCAAGAGTCTCCAGATTCCTCATCCCCAGGCACCAGACCTCATTCAGAAGCCACCTGCTTCCATCTACCTGTTCCTACTTAGAAGGGACCATGATGGCACACGGGAGACCTGCAAAACAGACCAGGGACCATCTACTCCATCCATTTCATCTGCAGGAAATGCAGAAACAGCAGGCCAGAGGCATGAAATGTGAGCTCAATGTGCATGAACTTCCTTGATGTTCAGCCTTCTGCTTGTCCCATCTGCTGTCATCCACATTCTGGCCACTTTTCATGACCCCCAGCCCAATCTCCTTCTTGGTGGCACGTCTCTATTTCTGGATGCCATCCCCTGGTCTTGTCCACCATACTGCTGCCCAGGCCAGGTGTGTGTGTGTCTTGCAGACATTGTGTTGTGATGCGGGGTGTGCCCTGGTGCTCCCAGCACCTGTGAAGTGAGTTTCCTTTATGCCTGAGAAGTGATGACAGCTGAATGCATGTTCTCATCTGCTGAAGGGTAAAAAGCAGCTTATCGGCATCCTGGCTGTCACCACGAAGGTGGACTCTTCTGATAGGTCAAGCCCTTTGGGAAACTTCTTTAATACTCTACAAATAATGCCAGATCCCTACACTCAACCAGAAATGAAAACTTAAACACAGAACAAAAAAGATTCCTTTTCTTGAAGAGGGCACCAGCATGGCTTAAAGCTTGAAAGCAAGCTGAAGGCCCTCCAACCTCTCTCCAACAAGGCCAGACACTTCTCTCATGCCCAACCCTGATGTGGGAGCCACATCCTGCCAATGACATGACAGGCCATCTTCTCTCTAACGTCTGTCCACGGGCCTGTGAAAATCATCTGCCATATGGCAAGGAAGGCAGAAAAGGTCCTCTCAAGACTCGGCATCAGGTAGTGGCCATCAAATAGAAAACAATGGAACCTCAACATCTTTACGTTTTAGAAATCTGAAAAATCATTTATGCAGCATCCTTTATCAGCCTTGAAACAGTTTGAGATGTCGGTGAACCTCAGCACCTCCCTTCCCTTGGTCCTCAGTGAGACAAATGTTGACCTCATGCCATGTCAGGCTGGCTGGACCCTGAGGCGGCCCAAGGAGACTCTTGACGACAGCACACTTCCCCTCTTTCCTTTGCCAAAAAGTCATCAAGCACATAAAGAGTTTTCTTTCATGAAACCCACTTCAACCTTATCTTTGTTTTCTTTTCAAATGAGTCCCAATTGCAGGATTCAGTAGAGATGTGTGTGTTTTTATTAGAAGACCTGGGTCAGCAGTGTGGAGGTGTGAGTTCCCCAAGTGGGCCACTAGGCCCAGTTCTCTGCGATTTAACAACGTGCAATGTAAGGTATCTATTGATGATTCTGAAAGTAAGATGAATTGAGTAAACCTTAGAGGCAGGATAAAAACTCTCAAATCAGTCATGTCTACGATGAGCAGGCTACTGTGAGCTCCACAATTCCCAATTCAGGGGAGGCTTATCATCTAGGCAAGTGTTTTCTTCTCAGCAGTTCCTGTTTCTTATGGTTTGTTTTTAACAACGTTTGATTATAATAACATTTCATATTTGTTATTCACCATAATATATATTCATTGTAGGAAATTCAGAAAATGCAAAACACCATTCATAATCCCACTGTTCAGAAAAGGGATCAAACACGTCTCTCTGCAGTTCAGTTTCTCTGTTAGTAAAGTGGGAGATGAAGAATAGTATGAGGATTAAATGAGATTATAATGTAATCTATCATACTATTATACTATACTAATGTAAAGCACTTAGTACATAAGAGTTAAATAATGTGAGCTGCTATTATTGTGAACACTTTGATGTGTTTCCATTCAGTCTTTGTGTGTGTGTGTGTCTACAAACATCAACGTTTCATAAACGTTGGATCTTTTTGTGGAGAATTAATTTTTCTTAAAATTCCTACCTATGTCCAATTTCAGCTCAGTTCTGACTAATCTTCTAAGGCTATGTTCCATAAACTACAACAGGAAGAAAGACAGTCAAACAATAAGAAAAGTTGAGAAGTGTTACCTCTATGTACAAGGAAATAAGTGTTTATTTCTACCACTTGGACGTGAACTTGCAGATGTTTTTCTAGAGGCAACAATGCATTTCCCCCAAATTCTGTACATTCTGACCTAGTCTCCCATCTTACCAACTACACAGGCTATGCAAGATAGAGATGGGGTCTCACTCTGTTGCCCAGGCTGGAGCGCAGAGGCACACACAGCTCACTGTAGCCTCGAACTCCTGGGCTCAAGAGATCCTCCTATTTCAGCCTCCCGAGTAACTGGGACCACAAGCAGGAGTCTTATTTGATTCTGGTGCCAAAGGATGCTTGGTAGAAGGATCTGGCCTATGTCCCAGGGTTTCAGCCACATTGTCGGGACTTGATACACATAACCGGTGCCCGACCCGAGGTAGGCCCTGGGAATATAGATGGGAAGAACCCATTTTCTCTTCTCTAGAAGCACCCATGGAGTTATACTGAGAAAGCAAATGGGTAGACTGCCTCACAGTGCACTGTGAAAAGCTCTCTAGAGGAGCTGTTTTTTGGACAGCGAGGCCCCAGGAGAGGCATCGTGGAGGCTGCCTGGAAAGCAGGGACGTCTTGCAGAAGAGTAGAGTTGAGCTGTGTCTCAAAGGAGCAGGAAGAGTTTCTCAGGCAGATGAACGGAAGACAGAAAGCCAGAAGTGTGGACTCTGAACTCAACTTTCCTGGTTCAAATCCCAGCTCTGTTACTTGCTAGCTCTGTAACATTGGGCAATTTCTTAACTGTTTTTTTTTTTTTTTTTTTTTGCCTGTTTTGTTTTTGTTCTAAATAAGATTTGAAAACCCAGCTTTATTGAGATATAATTCACACACCATACAGTTTATGTATTTAAAGTGCATAATTCAATGTCTTTTCAGATATTCACGGAGTTGTGCAACCATCTCTACAGTCTCCACAGTGAACGTTTGCATCACCCCCAAAAGAAACCTCATACCAGCAGTCACTCCCCATTTCCCCTTAAACTCCCATCCCATAGGCAACCACCAATCTACCTTCTGTCTCTAGAGATTTATCTGTTGTGGACATTTCCTATAGATGGGATCACACAGTATATGGTCTTTTGCAGCTGGTTTCTTTCACTCAGCATGTTTTTGAGGTCTGTGTCTGATTTGTCACGTATAAAATGAGACTAGTAATTGAATCTACCTCAGAGGTAGGTTTGTTTGGTGAAGTTTAAATGAGATCAAGCTTGTCAAGCATCTGGCCCATAGTAAGTTCTCATTAATGTGAGCTCTCTTCCTGCTGACATCTCTTTGCGGAGCCAAGGAAGAGAACAGGTCAAATGTCTCCTATCTACAATGATCCTGTCGTCCAAACGTTAGATAAGCTATGAAGCAGTGACTCATGCACACAGCTGTTCCAACGTGAAAATGGTGTACAGTGGGAAAGGCAGAATATCAGTACAAATACCAGTGAGGCAAGGCAGGAAAGGTGAAGTGGCAGGAAATGAGGATCATGGAAATAGTGTCTCTCAGGGTGTTACGAGAATTAGATATGGGACAGGGCTTTGTAAACAGTGAACTGAGAGGTACAAATGGCGATAGTTACTATTCTTTTTGTTTTTATTGTGGTAAAATATACATAACATGAAACTTACCATCTTATCTACTTTTAGGTGCACAGTTCAGTGGCATTAGATACATTCACATTGTACAACCACCACCACCATCTGCAGACCTCATTTCATCTTGCAAAATGAAAACTATAGGCCCACTAAATAATTCCCCATTCCCTCCTCTGCCCAATCCCAGATAAACTCTTTCCTCTCCCCTTCCCCTTCCTTTTTCTTTTTTGAGACAGAGTCTCACTCTGTTGCCCAGGCTGGAGGGCAGTGGCAAGATCTCGGCTCACTGCAACCTCTGCCTCCTAGATTCAAATGATTATCCTGCCTCAGCCTCCTGAGTAGCTGGGATTACAGGTGTATGCCACCACACCCGGCTGATTTTTTGTATTTTTAGTAGAGACGGGGTTTCACCATGTTGGCCAGGCTGGTCTCAAACTCCTGACATCAGGTGATCCTCCCGCCTTGGCCTTCCAAAGTGCTGGGATTACAGGCTTGAGCCACTGCGCCCAGCCTCCATTCTACTTTCTGTCTCTATGGATTTGACTCCTCTCGTGACATCGTATCAATGGAATTACACACTCTTTGTCCTTTCGTGACTGGCTTATTTCACTGAGCATAATGTCCTTAAAGTTCATTCAATGTTGTTAGCATGTGCCTGAGTTTCCCTTCTTTTTAAGGCTAAATGATATTCCATTGTATGTATAGACCACATTTTGTTTTTCCAATCGCCCATCAACAGACAGTTGGGTTGCATCCACCTCTTGGCTATTCTGAACAATGATGCTGTGAACATGGATGTATAAATATCTCTTCAAGATCCTACTTTCGATTCTTTGGGGTATACCCAGAAGTGGGATTGCTGGATCCTATGGTAATTCTGTTTCATTTTGGGGGCACCCACCATACTGTTTTCTGTAGCCATTGCACCATTTTACATTCCCACAAGCAATGCACAAGGGTTCCAGTTTCTCTATCTCCTCACTGACATTTGCTATTTTCCTTTTTGGGGTTGTTGTTGTTTTCAATAATGGCTATCCTCAGCCTGGGCAATACCCTGCCTCTACAAAATCTACAAAACATTCGCTGGGTGTGATGGCTTATGCCTATAGTCCTGGCTACTTGGGAGGCTGAGGTGGGAGGATCATCTGAGCCTAGGAGGTCAAGGCTGCAGTGAACTACAATCATGCCACTGTATTCCTGCCTGGATGACAGAGTGACACTCTTTCTGAAAAAATAAATAATATGGCCGGGCATGGTGGCTCACGCCTGTAACCCCAGCACTTTGGGAGGCCGAGGCAGGCAGATCACGCAATCAAGAGATCAAGACCGTCTTGGCCAACATGGTGAAATCCCGTCTCTTACTAAAAATACAAAAATTAGCTGGGCTTGGTGGTGCGTGCCTGTAATCCCAGCTACTTGGGAGGCTGAGGCAGGAGAATCACTTGAACCCGGGAGGCAGAGGTTGCAGTGAGCCGAGATCATGCCACTGCACTCCAGCCTGGGTGACAGAGTGAGACTCCATCTCAAAAAACATAATAATAATGAATAAATAAATAATAACAATAACAGCCATCCTAATGGGTATGAAGAAGAATAGTTACTGTTCTTATAAAATCTGTTTGAATGGAAAAAGAGGAGACATGACACTTACTGAGTGCGCTACTATGTGCCAGGTGCTTTCCATAAGTTCTCATGGAAACTCAGCAGCCCTGCGAGGCACACAGGAGTGATCCAAATTCATAGATGAGGAAGCTGAAGCTAAGGAGAGACCAAGCACCTTGTGCCCATTCTCACAGTCGGGCTTCTCTAGAGGAGCTGGAATCAAACTTGGGTCTGGCTGACGAAAGCTGATACGGTTCCCACCATATTCGACTTTGCTACCTCATGAGCCAAGTAATTGTACCATTTACTGCACAAAGAAATCTGCATTCCTATTTATTTATTTAATTTTTGAGATGGAGTTTCGTTCACTCTTGTTGCCCAGGCTGGAGTACAGTGGTGTGATCTCGGCTCACCGCAACCTCTGTTTCCTGGGTTCAAGTGATTCTCCTGCCTCAGCCTCCCAAGTAGCTGGGGTTACAGGCGCCTGCCACCACACCCGGCTAATTTTTTGTGTTTTTAGTAGAGATGGGGTTTTGCCACTTTGGCCAGGCTGGTCTGGAACTCCTGACCTCAGGTGATCCGCCCGCCTCAGCTTCCCAAAGTGCTGAGATTACAGGCATGGGCCACAGTGCCTGGCCAACACTCCTATTTATTTAAATGTCCTCCTCTGGCTGGGTGTGGTGGCTCATGCCTATAATCCCAACACTTTGGGAGGCCGAGGCAGGTGGATCATTTGAGTTAAGGAGTTCGAGACCAGCCTGGCCAACATGGTGAAACCCCATCTCTACTAAAAATACAAAAATTAGCCGGGCATGGTGGTGTGTGCCTGTAATCCCAGTTACTCAGGAGGCTGAGGCAGAAGAATCGCTTGAACCCGGGAGGTGGAGGTTGCAGTGAGCCGAGATTGTGCCATTGCACTCCAGTCTGGGTGAGAGAGTGAGACCCTGTCTGAAAAAAATAAAAAAATAAAAATAAATGTCCTTCTCCATCTTCTTCCACTTCTGGCATGTGATAAATTAATCCACGATCATCTTATCTGTCACAAGCAATTTCAATCACCTCTCCTCTGAGTCTTTTCAAAATGAAATGCCTTTTGATTAAACAACATTATATTCCAATGAAAGAACAGACAAAAACATGTTCGTCGATGGTCTCAGCTAACATGTTAGGAACCATCTCCGCTTTTGTAATGGCTACTTAAAATGGACCTAAATGACTACACCATCAGGCTCTCCCTGACTCTGCTAAAGACAATCTGTTAAAGTTATATGACTTGTTCACTGTTTACTTTCCTTGGAAAACCTCTTAGAGCCCATTCTTCTGCTTGTTAAGCCCAAGGAAAAACACACCCAAATGACATAAAGTCCCCTATGTTCTTTAAATAAAATGTCAAACATACTAGTCTCAGTGTCTAAGTTTCAGTCACATTGAATGCAGAGAAGAGGGATGAATAATATTAAGAGTTGGTGAAACTGTGGTTCAGTGGAACTTTTCATACTGTCACAGGAAAATAAAGTGTCACAGCAACATGGGAAAACAATTGGGCATTATTTTATAATGTGAAGCAGGCACACACACCCTACAGCCCAGCCATCCCACTCCTATACCTTAGACCGTGGTTCCCAAAGTGGAGCCTGGAGCAGCAGCTTCAGCCTCACCTGGAAACTTAGGAAAAATGCAACATCTCTGGCCCCACCCTAGGCCCACTGAATCAGAAGTTCTGGGGATGGGGCGCAGCAACATGTGCTCTTCCCAAGCAATTCTGATGCCACCTCACCCTTGGGAGTGATTGCGCTAGGGAACGCTCACACGGGTGCCTCTAGGAGACATCGGCCAAAAATGTTCACTATGTCATTGATCACTACGGCAAAAACCTGGAAAAAAGCCCCAGTGCCCCAAACCAGGAGAAGGAATAAGTAAACTGTGGAATATTCATATGATAGCATATTATATAGAAGCAAATATAAATAGGTTCTAGTTTAGACACAATGTAGATGAACCTTGGAAACCTAAGATTGAGACTAAAAAGAGAGTTGCAGTTGAGACTGCTTCTTTTGTAACCTCAAAGTCAAAAGTGAAGCAATATACTGCTTAGAGTTACCTACTTATGTGATAAAAGTACAAATTTTGAAAAAACAAAAGAATGATAATTACACAGTTCAGGGTAGTGGTCCCTGTCGGGGGGGTGGGGAGGAAGATGTAGAATAGGGTGGTACTGATAATGCCTCCGTCCTCAGGTTGGGTGGGGGGAGCTCAAGGTGTCCATTTTATTAGCAGGATGTATGCCTCACATTTATGTTACACATATTCTTCTGTATGTATCAAATATCAGATTTTTTAAAAAGGGGAATGGGGATGAATTCTGCCAAGTATCACACTATCTCTTGCTCAATTTGGAGAATGATGCTCAGGAAAAGTATTCGGTGAGAGATAGAATGTTCGAGAAAATTCTCCAGAGTGGAGCCAGCTTGGAAGGGTTTGTGGCCTCAGAGGAACAGGTGAGCCATGAAAGAGGCTGAAATGCACAGAGGATTCCTTATCTTACCTCCATGTCTACCTCCATCTCCAGGATGGTAATGTGCTGAGGGCTGGCCCTTTATTTCTGCTGCCATGCTTGTTTGGCATATGCATTCACCCACCACTTGAGAGCCCACACGTGCTGCACAGTGAGAAGTCAGTGCAGGGAATGAGCTGAAGGAAAGTGAGGACAGGAATGAAAGGGAGCAGCTGGCCAAGGGGTAAAAGAGGTTAAAATGGCCCCTGAAAAAAATGCCTAAATACATACAGGTGTTTTTACTACTTAAAAATTTTGTTTTGTTTGTTTGTTTGTTTTAACCACCAACTGAATCCTCCCTGGGACTGGAAGTAAATTGCAGCTTAGAAAATTGTAAATCTTTCCTGGAATGAAAGAATACATTTCAACTGAAGATGGAGTACATAACTGCTACACAAAGTACGTAAATGTTTGCACCATCGATCCAGTGTTAAAGATGAGATACACAATTCCTGTTCTTCCTCCATAGGCTAGAGGGTCCATATTTTTTATTTCCATGTGCAAACTGATTTAAAATTGCCTCCAATCCTATTGTGGAAAGCTATTCTAAATGGTCTTATTTGACATGGGAGACAAGAATTGGATTCCCATAGGTCTGGGGTCAAGCCAGGTTTGCCTTCAACCTGGGCAACTACCAAAGCTCCATCTGTTTTCTACAATATATATTCTTCATTATTTCCCAAAAGTACACTCAGAATGGTCACAGAATGTACTCTGTTAGATGAAACATACTCTTGAAACATTAAATAGCTTTTTTTTTTTTTTTTTTTTTTTTTTAGATAGCATCTTGCTTTGTCTACCAGGCTGGACTGCAGTTGTACAATCATGGCTCACTGCAGCCTCGAACTCCTGGACTCAAGGGATCCTCCCGCCTCAGCCTTATGAGTAGTTGAGACTACAGGGGAACATTACTGCCCTTCACTAATTTTTTTTTTGTTTTTTTTTAGAGATGGCGGTCTTGAGATGTTGCCCAGGCTGGTCTCGAACTCCTAGATTCAAGTAATCCTCCTGCCTCAGCTTCCCAAAGTGTGGGGATTAGAGGCATGAGCCATCACACCTGGCCATAGATAGCTTTAATATACTATGATGAGTGAGCTGTATGTGAGGCAGAGAAACCAGTGTACAAAAAAAAATAAAGTATGGTGGGCACTTTTACCTTTAAATTACCCAAAGAACAAATGTCCTGTCCCCAAAACAGGACTGCTCTGGGGGCTGGCTCAGATACATACACACAGGTTTCATTCCCTGCAGAAAATACAGAAAGGCTGTTTTCACGCTACAAAACATATAGGGTGCCAGGCATGGAGAAAACATTTTAAGGTGAATACATTTTTTTTTCATTTTTTAAAAATAAACTTATTTTTAGAAGAGTTTCAGATTCATAGAAAAGTTGTGACGATAATACAGAGTTCCCATATCATACCCTGCACTCAGTTTGCCCTGTTATTAACATCTTCCATGAATATGGTATATTCATTGCAACTAATTAACACTGATATATTATTAATTAAATTCCATACTTTATTCAGACTTCCTTTATTTTTCCCTAATGTCTTTTCTCTGTTCTAGGATCCTACCTGGGATACCACATTACATTTACTAGTCATGTCTCCTTAGGCTCTTCTGGTCTGACACTTTCTTAGACTTTCCTTGGTTTTGATAACCTGGACAGTCTTGAGGTACTGGTAGGTATTTTGTAGAATGTCTCTCAATTGGAATTTGCCTGATATTTTCTCATGATTAGACTGGAGGCTGGTTACCGTGGCTTACAGCTGTAATCCTAGCACTTTGGGAGGCTAAGGTGGGCAGATCACTGGAGGTCAGGAGTTCGAGACCAGCCTGGCAAACGTGGCAAAACCCAGTCTCTACTAAAAATATAAAAATTAGCCAGGGATGGTGGCGCGTGCCTGTAGTCCTAGCTACTTTGGAGGCTGAGGCAGGAGAATCGCTTGAACCCTGGAGGTGGAGGTTGCAGTGAACCGAGATTGCACCACTGCACTCCAGCCTGGGTAACAGAGCGAGACTCCATCTCAGGAAATACAACAACACAAGAATAGAGTCATGGGTTTTGGGAAAGAAGGCCAGAGAGGGGAAGTGCTATTCTCATCACGTCACGTCACATCAAGGGGATACACTATCAACATAACTTATCACCGATGAGGCTAAAACCTTGAGCTCCTAGGTGAGGCAGTGTTTGGCAGGCTTTTCCACTGCAAAGTTAGACATTCCTCGGCCCGTGCTGTTTCCATATTGTGCTTTTTGGAAGGAAGTCACTATGCACAGCCCACACTTAGGAGTGGGGAGTTCATGGCCCACTTCCTTGAGGGTGAAATAATTTATAAAAATTATATAAAATTCTTCTTCAGAGGAGATTTGTTTCTGTTCCACAATTTATTGAATCATTTACTTAAATCAGTGTGGACTTAGGGATATTTACTTTATATTTAAGTTATTTTCCAACTCCAATTCCACTTTTTTTTTTGAAATAGGGTCTCACTATGTTGCCCAGGCTGGAGTGCAGTGGCATGATCATGGCTCACTGCAACCTCAACCTCCCCAGGCTCAGGTGATCCTTCCTTCTCAGCATCTTGAGTAGCTGGGACTATAGGTGCATTCCACCGTGCCCAGCTAATTTTTGTATTTTTCTGTAGAGATAAGGTTTCACCATGTTGCCTAGGATGGTTTTGAACTCCTGGCCTCAAGCCATCCACCTGCCTCGGCCTCCCAAAATGCTGGGATTACAGGTGTGAACTCCTGTGCCTGACCCAACTTTGATTTACTTATTTTGTTGTTCAAATCATTCCAGCTTTGGCCACTGAGAGTGCTTTCAATTGAGTCCTGTGTCTCTTTGACATACTCCATCAGTGTGTGTGTGTGTGTGTGTGTGTGTGTGTGTGTTTAAGCACTTCCTTATTTGGTACATATGATTTTACCATGAGCTTTCATATTAAAATTAAATAGATCGGCTGGCCGTGGTGGATCACGCCTGTAATCCCAGCACTTTGGGAGGCCGAGGTGGGCAAATCAAGAGGTCAGAAAATCGAGACCATCCTGGCTAACACGGTGAAACCCCATCTCTACTAAAAATACAAAAAATTAGCGGGGTGTGGTGGCAGGCGCCTGTAGTCCCAGCTACTTGGGAGGCTGAGGCAGGAGAATGGTGTGAACCCAGGAGGCGGAGCTTGCAAAGTGAGCCGAGATCACACCACTGCACTCCAGCCTCGGCCAAGAGCGAGACTCCATCTCAAAAAGAAAAAAAAAAAATTAAGTACATCTGGGGGTTGGGGATGGGGAAGGATAAGAACTCCTTTTAAGTCTGAGGAGTTATTATTACTATTATTTTGACAAAAGCCTATCCTTCCTAAATGATCATTTCTTTCTAGATTTGTATTACAAAAACATTCCTTTTCCTTCCATCTACAGTAAAAAAATTCTTCATTTTCCTTTTAGCTGGAACTTCCATCAAAAAGTGTGGAGCTTGGGTCTCACATAGCACCTAACACCTACGGACCCTCCATTCAATAACTTCTTCAGCCTAACACTTGAGTTACTACCAACTTCACTTGCTTCTACTTTTACAAATTTTGCAAATTTGAGTGGCTAAGCCCATGACCACAGACAGATTGTCTTCTTATTATATTGAGTTTAGCTGTATTCATTTTCTATTGCTGCTGCAACAAATGACCATAACTTTAGTGGCTTAAAACAACATACATTTATAATCTCACGCTCCTGTAGGTCAGAAGTCTGACCTGGGTCTCAGCAAGCTAAAACCAGCTGTCCGCAGGGCTGCCTTCTTCCCGGAGATCTTAGGCGAGAATAACTTCCTTGCACATTCAGGCTGCCCAAAGAATTCAATTCCTTGTGGTTGCAGGACCGAGGTCCCCGTTTCCTTGTGGGCTATCAGCTGAAGGCTGTTGCCAGCTCTAGTTCCTGGCTGATTGAGGCTGCCCACATTCCCTGGCTGGGGATCCCCTTTCTCCATCTAAAAGGCAGCAGTGATGGGTGTGATCCATTTCATGATTTGAATCTCTTCTGCCTTTTTTTTTTGAGATGGAGTTCTTGCTCTGTCACCCAGGCTGGAGTGCAGCGGCGCCATCTCGGCTCACTGCAAGCTCTGCCCCCTGGGTTCACGCCATTCTCCTGCCTCAGCCTCCCGAGTAGCTGGGACTACAGGCACCCGCCACTACGCCCAGCTAACTTCTTTTTGTATTTTTAGTAGAGACGGGGTTTCACCATGTTAGCCAGGATGGCTACCATCCACTGACCTCGTGATCCGCCTGCCTCGGCCACCCAAAGTGCTGGGATTACAGGCAAGAGCCACCGCGCCCGGCCTCTTCTGCCTTTCTTATATTTCTCTGACCTCTGCTAGGAAAGATTCTCTACTTTTAAGGCCTCATGTGATTAAGTTGAGCGTACCTGGAAAATGCAGGATAATCTCCCTATTCGCAGGTTCCAGGGAATGGAACCTGTCCTGGGGCAGGGGCCATTATTTGGCCTATTCCAGCAGCACAGCGTCTCCGTATCACAGGCATTCAACAAATGACTAATGACTTTAATGAATGAAAGAGCTAAAGAACACTGTGAGCTGAGTGCACATTAACCGGAGACACACAATTCTGCTGCTGTGCTGATATTTTGCTGATTAGAAAGTATCCTATCCATGAAAAACTAATTGTTTGCTGGGCAGAAAGCATCACAGTGTAGGATAATGAAAGCAGCTCAGATTTCTCTTTGGCATTTCAGTGAAACAACGTTCTTGGTGCTGGGTACACATTAGAATCAGCAAGGAGCTTTTACAAAATATCTATGCCAAGGCCTCTCGGAGACCAATTAAGTCAGAATCTCTGGGGGCATTGCTATCTGTTAAAAACTGCCCAGGTGATTTGAAAGGGCAGCTGGGGTTGAGTCACTGGCTTAGAATTAGCCCTGTCTCAGCCTGGGCAACACAGTGAGACCCCATCTCTACAGAAATTTTTCTTTTAATTAGCCAGGTGTGCTGGTGCATGGCTATAGTCCCAGCTACATGGGAGGCTGAGCCAGGAGGAACATCTGAACTCAGGAGTTTGAGGCTGCAGTGAGCCATGATCATGCCACTGCCCTCCAGTCTGAGCAACAGAATGAGACTCTGTCTCAAAAATACTACTACTACTACTAATAGCCATGTCTCATAAATGAGGACTGGCAACTTTTCTCATTGTATTGCCTTTTGTTATGGACTAAATTGTGTCCACCCCAAATTTCTGTGTCAAAGTCCTAACCTGACAGTACCTCAGAATGTGACTGTATTTGGAGACAGGATCTTTAAGGAGGTACTTAAATGAAAACAAGATCCTTAGTGTGGGCCCTAATCCAATCTGGCTGGTGTCCTTAAAGGAGATCAGGACCCAGACACACATGGAGGGAAGACCACATGGAGACGCAGGCAGAAGGCAGTCATCTGCAAGCCAAGGAGAGAGGTCTCAGATGAGACCAATCCTGCTGATACCTTGATCTCAAACTTCCAGCCTTCAGAACTGTAGGAAAATAAACTTCTGTTGTTTCAACCACCCAGTGGCTTGGTTATGGCTGCCCTAGCCGACTGATACAGTTTCAAAGTACCAGGTGCCTTTCAGCTTCCTCAGTGAGTGCAAGTTCCTGGGGGTGGGACTTGCTGTCTCACCTTCATTTCCCTGATGCTTATCAGGCTGTTTGAATATAGCTATAGTTCAATAAATACAACTAAAGCAGCTGTGACCCTGGGCTTATGTCCCAGCTCTGCCACTAATTGGCCATGTGATCTTGGCTAAGTTAACAAGCTTCGGAGTCTTCATCTGAAAAATGCCACTCCATGAGAGTGCTGAGATAGTGTGTGACGGAACCATGCTGGGAAATCTACCCAGATCTTTCCACAGCCTGCCTGATTTTGATTTGGATATGAAGGCTTATTAGGTAGGTATTGAATGAATGAACAGTGTCACAGAGCAAACCATGCAAACCTTTTCTTCTGTCAGCTCAGCTATATTTTAAAAATTAGTTTTATAATACCTTTGGTCTCCTCCAAGTTAGTTTCTCCCTTTTTTTTCCATGTTCATTGAGTGCCTTGGGCCAGTTTGTGAATATCATGTCGCAAACAAAACTCAACAATTTCACACTCCATCTTTAAACAGTAAGTGAGTACAACCCTTTTGCAAAGCAATGTCAAATTATGGGTGAACTGAGGTCAAGAGTTTGAGGCCACCCTGGCCAACATGGTGAAACCCTGTCTCTACTAAAAATACAAAAAAAAATTTAGCCAGGTGTGGTGGTGGGCACCTGTATTCCTAGCTACTTGGGAGGCTAAGGCTGAGGCAGGAGAATCGCTTGAACCTGGGAGGTGGAGGTTGCAGTGAGCTGAGATTACGCCACTACACTCCAGCCTGGGTGACAGAGTAAGACTCTGTCTCAAAAAAAAAAAATTATGGGTGAAAAGTCTTTAAAATATTCATGCCCTATTATCCAGAAACTTCACTTCTGTTACTCACTTCTGAGGAAAAGCTGCTAAATACAGAAATAGCTTTATCTGTAAGTAGATTACTTATAGCATTACATATAACTGAAAAAAACAGTGAAAATCTAAATGTCCAGTAAGGGGGGACAAATAAAATATAGTACATGCCCATCATAGACTATGATGGAGCTATTAAAATTGTGGAAAACGTTTACATGATGGCAGTTATCTTAAGAAAAAGATATAAAATATATAGGTTAAAAATAGATCTGCTGGATGTGGTGGCTCACACCTGTAATCTCAGCACTTTGGGAGGCAGAGGTGGGCAGATCACTTGAGGTCAGGGGTTCGAGACCAGCCTAGCCAACATGGTGAAACACCGTCTCTACTAAAAATACAAAAATTAGCCGGGCGTGGTGTTGCATGCACGTAATTCCAGCTGCTCGGGAGGCTGAGGCAGGAGAATCACTTGAACCTGGGAGGCAGAGGTTGCAGTGAGCTGAGATTGTGCCACTGTACTCCAGCCTGGGTGACAGAGCGAGACTGTCTCAAATAAAATAAAATAAAATAAAATAAAATAAAATAAAATAAGAAGCATAAAGGAAAGGCTAAAAGGCAATCCAACAAGGTGCTAATAAAGTGGGTGCCTTAACAGTGGGCTATGAGTGATTTTCCCTCCTGACCTTTGCTGCTCTGGGCTCCTGACTTTTTTCTATAATGAGCATATACTACATTTATCATGGGAGAAAATAGAGTTAGTATAAAACAGCCAACAATAAAGAACAGAAACAGGACCGAGGAGTCCTATTTTGCTTCAGGATTCAGCTATCTCATTACAATGCTTGAGAATGATCAAACACCATTTAGCTAATGACATTGTCACAGCGTAACAACATCCCTCCCCAGAAGGTTTTCCTGATGTGGGTGTAAAACACATCCTAAGGAAGCCATGGTGCTTACAGGGAGGCAAAGGACAGAGGCTGCCAAGTGCTGCTTCAGCAACTTCTCTTCTATCCCTTTTACAAAACATTCTCTTTAATTAATTTAACAGAAACCTGTCGATGAAAGTCAATATTTACATAAACGGGCACTTCTGATAAGGCACAAATATTATTCTTATTCTTTGCAGCATGCTCTCCATAGCAGTTCCTACCTCGGTAGTGAGCCAGAAACCTAGACATTGGCTGGTTGCCTCCCTCACCCTCATTGTCATGTTCAGTCCTTCAAGTCCTAGTGACGATGGACTCCAAATCGTCCTCCAGTCAGTCCATTTCTCCTATGGCCAATGCCACCACCATCTCTCCCTCAACAACTGCAATAACCTCCCAAGCCGCAGACTGCAATGGGTGTATTTATCCAATTCTGTACCCCCATTGTATCTAGGAAGTAACTCACTTGCTTTTGATTTTATGGGCTCATAGGCAGAAGGGACTTGCCTTGTCTCAAATGAAACTTTGGACTTGGACTTTTGGGCTAATGCTGGAATGAGTTAAGACTTTGAGGACCTGTTGAAAGGGCATGATTGTGTTTTGAAATGTGAAGACATGAGATTTGGGAGGGGCCAGGGGCAGAATGATGTGATTTGGCTTTGTGTCCCCACCCAAATCTCATCGTAAATTTGAATCCCATAATCCCACAGATCATGGGAGGAACCCAGTGGGAAGTAAATGAATCATGGGGGGCAGATCCCCCCATGCCGTTCTCATGATAGTGAGTGAGTTCTCACAAGATCTAATGGTTTTATAAGCATCTAACATTTTCCCTGCTGGCACTCACTTCTCTGTCCTGCCACCATGTGAAGAAAGACGTGTTTGCTTCCCCTTCTGCCATGATGGTAAGTTTCCTGAGGTCTCCCCAGCCACTTAGAACTGTGAGCCAATTAAACCTCTTTTCTTTATAAGTTACCCAATCTCGGGCAGTTCTTTATAGCAGCGTGAGAACGGACTAACACAGTAAATAAAACTCAAAGTAAGCTCCTGTGGGGAGACTTGGTCATCCTCACTGGAATAGTGCACAGACACACACACATCACACATGGAATACTATGCAGTCATAAAAAGAACAAAAATCACGTCTTTTGTGGGAACATAGATGGAGCTGGAGGCCATTATCCTTAGCAAACTAACACAGCAACAGAAAACCGAATACTGCATGTTGTCACTTATAAGTGGGAGCTAAATGATGAGAAC